>NC_064855.1:115408794-115746294 GCF_024139225.1 Suncus etruscus
AAATCGCCCTTGGCTTGGGGGAGACTATATGGGATGCCAGGGCATCGAACCACCTTTTGTGTCCGTCCTAGGCAGACGCCTTACCTCTAGCACCACATCTCCGGCCCCATAATTTTTTTTTTTTAACCATAGGCAACACATGAAAACCAATCTGCATGTCTTCCATAATTCTGAGGACATTTTTAGCACAGGGGACAAGAAACTAAGGGAAAAGCAGTCATTTAAAAAAAAAAAAGATAATGGAGGGGCCAGAGAGATAGCATGGAGATAAGGTGTTTGCCTTGCCTCCTTCTGGTTCGAATCCCAGCATCCCATATGGTCCCCCGTGCCTGCCAGGGGCCATTCCTGAGCATAGAGCTAGGAGTAACCCCTGAGTACTGCCGGGTGTGACCCAAAAACCAAAAAAAAAAAAAAAAAAAAAAAGATAATGGGGAGGAAGGGGCTGAAGGGATAACACAGCTGGAAGGGCGAAGGGCATTTGCCTAGCACCCAGCCAACCAGGGTTCAATCCCAGCATCCCTTAGGGTTCCCCTGAAGCCTGCCAGGAGTAAGTCCTGGGCATAGAATCAGGAGTAACCCCTTAAGCAGTACTGGATGTGTTCCCCAATCAAAAATAAATAAAAATAAGAAATAAAAAAAAGATAATGGGTCACAGAAACGCTTGAAATTATTCCCATGCAAAATCACACGCTAGCGTTAGAGATGCAGATTTTAAAAGCTGATAAATTAACGGGTGACTTTCTCAAGCCGCTTTGTATTGTTGGAACACAAACATGTGGGATGTTTCCTTAGTGCCACTGAGATAGGAGGGAACCAGCATCCTTATTATTATTATTATTATTTATTTATTATTATTGTTATAATCATCATCAGCATTATTATTTTTAGCCTCAAAAATAGTGAGTGAGGGGGCTGGAGAGATAGCATGGAGGTAGTGCGTTTGTCTTGCACGCAGAAGGATGGTGGTTCGAATCCCAGCATCTCATATGATCTCCTGTGCCTACCAGGGATGATTTCTGAGCACAGAGCCAGGAGTAACCCCTGAGCACTGCTGGATGTGACCCCAAAACCAAAAATAAATAGTGTGAGTAAGTAAATAAGCTAGGCTTATTCCTGGCTCTGCACTCAGGGATTGCTCCCAGCAGTGCTCAGGGAGCACTATGGGGCGCTGGGGATGAACCTGGGTTGGCCGCACGCAAGGCAAGTGCCCTCCCTCCCCACTATTCTCTCTCTTTAGCTTCTTCACGAAGGTGCATGCAAAGAGAAAGCAAAGCCTGCTTTCTTTAGTTTCCTGCTATTTCAAAATAGAACATTGATTGGGGGAGAGCTCGGGAGAAGCCACACCCAGTTGCTCAGGGGTCCAGGCAGTGATCAAGGGACCTTGGGAGGTGCTGGAATTTGAACTTTTGAGTTGTGTACACACAAGCCAAGCCCTATAACCCCCCCCCCCTACTCTCTCTTTCTCCCTCCCTCTCTTTCTCTCTCCCTCTCTCTCCTTCCTCCCTCTTTATCCTATCTCTTTCCTTTCTCTCATTTCTCTTGTCTCTCTCTCCCCCCCATTCCTTCCATCTCAGGCCCCCGCCTGGATCTTTCCCCCTCACTGCAGGGAGGACAGCAATTGGGCTTGGGGTCCAATCTCTCCTGACCCACGCACCCCATCTCCTAGCCACAGGCACTGCGCGGGTGGGTGGGGGACCCGTGGCAGTGTGCAGGGCCGGCAGATGGAAAGCCCGGGTTGGCAGCCGCTGCATAAAAACACAAACATGATCCAGAGGGAAAAGGATCTTGTGTCTCCGCGCTGGCCCCTTTGATCCGGCCCCACATCTGAGGGGACGCTGGACCTTTTGCCGGAGACACATGGCTTTTACATCTGTGAAAACACAGCTGAATGGAGCCCAACAAAGCCTGTGGAAAACACAATGGTTTTGCTGTGTCAGGCCAGCGGCTAATGCTCCGATTCTACACAAATATTGTCCTTTGACAGCTCTTTCAGAGCTTCTTGACTTTCCCAACAAGTGTTTAGTAACTTTGCTTTTCTTTTTTATTTAAAAAAAAATTCTTTTAAATTCAGATTTGTAGTTTTGGAGGATTAAGATCCATCCATGGTTCTCTCTCTTTTTCTTTTCTCTTGTCCCTTTCAGAAGTCAGGGAAATCAATGGCTGCTCCTTCAGACCATTATCTAAATTCTAATCTAATTGGGGGAGGGGACTTGTAGAATGCCAGCTTTTTCAAATACAAGTCAAATAAAATACGACTCAAGTTCTTAAATTGATCCTGGAAAAAAGATGATTTTTTTTTTTTAAATAATCTTCCTCATGTTCTGACGTCCTGAGTTCCTTTCTTCAGGGCCCCAGAGGTGGGAAGAACCAACTAGATGGGCTCTGAGGGTGCTGTGAGCAGACTTTGCCCACTGCAGCTGGGACTGAGGGGGCCCCAATATTCCAGGTTTCCTCCCCGGGCCCCAGAGCCTGCCTCTGCACCCCACCGCGCCATCCGCCTGCCAGGCTTCCTACTATTCATTCGGCCTTTTCCCGTCCCTCCCCTTCCTAAAACTAACCCCCAGCCTGCAGGCAGGAGGAGGAGGGTTTGAAGGGCTGCAAAGGGACCCCTCACATATTTGGGGGTGCTTCTCCCTACACATACATTCCCAATGTCTTCCTCAGCAAGAGGAACAGAAGGAAGGGCTTTGCTTCAGATGAGACAATCTTGTCATTATTATTATTATTATTATTATTATTTTATTAAAAATTTTTATTATTATTATTATTTTTTAAATCACAACAACCACCCTGAACGCTAGTTAGGTCGCAGCTGACCTTCCTTGGGGACCCACAAAGGGGCCCCTTTGAAGAGAAGGCAACCTGCCTCCCTCCTTCAGGAACAGAGATGGAGAAAGAAAAACGAGGATCTAAGGTTCCCCCCCTCAATCCCCCCATCTCCAAAGACTGCTGAGTCCGGGGCTCCTCTCTGCACCCCGGACCTTTGGGACCCTCCTTGCCTTCCCACTCTGCCCTTCAAAAGTGAGGGTGGCCAGGCCTGGCTGCCATGGGGGAGAAGGAAGAGAGGCAAACTGGACTCCAGAATTTCTGGAGATTGAAGGTTGTAGGCTTTTCTCCGCAGTGGGCCAGGAAAACCCAACCCTCCTCTCTCCCCCTAAAAAACAAACAAAACCCTCCGCAGTCCCCAGCTGCATTTTGCCCCTGGATCGGTGGGTGTCACTAGCGGCCCTGTTTTTGCTGTGCCCGAAGCTCCCGAACTGGATTTGTCGGGCCTATTAATTTTTCAGGCCGATCAGCCCCAGCGGCCTTTGAAGCCACTACCGCCACCTGATTTAGTATTCAAAGGTAAAGGTACCTTCTCTCCTCTCTCTCTCTCACCATAATTAAAAGAGGTGGGCTGGTTTTTTTTCCTTTTCTTTTCCCTTTTCTTCCCCCCCATTATGAGTCTTCTTTTTTTTTTTTTAAGTCAAAAAGGTCTAAGTTTTTATATAACATCTTCTGCTCTCTCCAAAATAGAACCAGCCGTTTACTTTTTACATTTTTAAATTATTATTATTATTTTTCTTTTTACCTTCTCAATCGTTTTGAGTTTTCACTTTTCAGATCCTTTGGGGGAGGGGTTGTGAACTGTTTTTCTATCCGCTGGTCAGCAACCAGGCATTGAAATGGAGAATTTTCCCTCCCACCCCCACCCTTTCTCCAATGAGTTTAAGAATAAGGACAGGAAAATAATAGTAATAACAACAACAACAATAATACTAATAATAATGACTGGCCCAGGGCCCTCCCACCCTTGCCCCTCCAGGGGATTTCAAATTTTAGTTCTGTATTTGTTTTTACCTCTAGAGATTTGGAAAGTTGGCCCAAGTACCCTCTCTTTCCTCTGGGTCCATCTGTTGGGCTTCAGGGCAATCTGATACCCCCTTTCCCTGCTCCCAACCCCCATGCTTTTGTGGTTCTATATGTGCATTTCAATGCCTCCCGGGCACCCCTGCGCGTCCGTTGGCTACCCTGACCATCTCTGGGCTCCACAGCCCAGCTATGTCCCATTGTCTGCCGGCCTTCAAGTGTTGGCTTCAGCCAGCCACGGAACCAGGCCAGAGCCCCATTCTGTCCTGGTACAAAATGCGAGAGTATACAGAGGTGGTTGTGGTGGTGCTTTTCCCCCCTAAAATGAAGAACCAACAACACCCCCCCAAATCCCCGGTCTCATTCTGGCAAAGAGACTCTTAACCCCCAGACACTGCCTGTAGGTAACGGTTGTGTTGTGGTCCAGGTTCCAGTAAGCCCCGCACTCTGCTAGGATCCATCCGTGCAGAGAAACCTGTTTGCCCTGCGCTGAGAATTGCCATCTGGGATGGGCCTGGGCTCCTCAGGGTAAGCCCCCCCCCCAGAAAAAAACACCCTCCCCTGCTCACTGAAGGGGCAGGGGGGGACCCAGTCACCAGCCATCTGGGGCCTGGGTTTTGAAGCACCTGCGTTAAAAGGACACCCGTGGCCCGTGGTACGAGGCCAGGCAGGAGGAATGATGTTTTTATGCAGGTGCATAAACTGCTTGGGAGAAAGGCAGCATCCCTGCTTCTGCAGGGTGAGGTGAGAAGGGACCCAGAGGCCCTCACCACGCCACTACCACACTCGTTCCTCCGGCCCCCCCTTCCCCAATTTCCACCCCCCCCCCCACTCCTTAAGTGATGTGATTAAAAAGGACATCAGGGAACAAATATATGAAGTTGTTATGGCAACCGAAAGCCTCCGATTGAAATGTTGTGCCTCTGAAAACCTGGGGGGTGTCTGGGGAAGTGGGGTGGGATGGGGACCCTGGGGGTGGTGGGAGCCCAGGAGGAGGCCTTCCATCTAATTTGAGAGCCTAGAGACCCCAGGGGGTACCCCCCCAAAGGAGTTTTCCTGGCACCCCACTCAAGGCAGCAGTGTGCAGCTCCTTCAAGGATGTGGGGTGCATCCTGGCCGGAGCCTCAGTGTGTGTCCCTTGCCGGGCCCCTCCCTGGCTTCTGTCCCCACCCCTAGACACCCACCCACGGAAAACAGCCTTATCATGATTATCATTATTATTATATGATATATTATTATATATTATATTATCATTATTTTTTTAAAAATAATCCTGCTTCTGCCACCCCGATTTTTCGTTCTCCCCCCCCCCCTTTCTCAGCACCTCCTGGCCCGGCCTTGCTGTCTCTCATATTTCACCCTGTTTTTCAGTGTCGGCGCTTTTGTGTTTCTCGCTCGCTCACGCTGGCAAGAATATTAAATACTAAAATCGCCACCAGGAACCTTTCAAGTGGGGCCCCCCACCCCTCCCATGCGCCCTGGTTTACAGCGGGGCCCGCTCTCCCTTCTCCAGCCCTGAGACTGAGGTTGAGAAGCCAGTCAAAGGCTGCAGATTCCGTGTGCTCGCGACCTTTGTGCCTGGCTGTTCTTTGAGCAGAGTGACAAACCTGGACGATTGGTCACTCTTAAACTGTCCCAGAAGAAATAAGTCACTCTTAAGAAAAGCTTCGGCCTTCAGAACACACGTTCTCCCGTGCAAAATTGCAGCGACAGCGTGTGCTTTCCAAACCATGTTGGAAATGTCGAATGTTGTCTAGGTTTGTACAGAAAATACTTTCCTAAAACAGTAAAAGTCTTTCATTCCTAAAATCTAGCCAGGCAACCCAAAAGGGCAAAAAAGTAAAATTAAAAAATGAATTAATAAAAAAAAAAAAAAAAGAAATGTCTATTTTCCTTTAGATCCTGGCATGGAACTTTTTCTTTCTTTTGACTGAAATTTTGCTAGGTACATTGAGGGGCCGGATGTTGAGGGTTGACTCCAGAAATTTCCCTCCTATAAATAATGAAGTATTTTCCTAATTCTTTTAAAAGACCGAGATCAAAACATTTTTCCCCCTGTTTCTGCCACGAAATTAGCTGCTGTTATTCTGTCAGACTAATTATGCATTTTAAATATTTGATTAAACCTGTGCGTGGCAGTGTGTTTTAATCCCTTTTTAGCATATGCCCAGGGAAGTTGATTTTGTTTTGATACCACTTTCCTAGTTTTGAAAACCCACAGATCCGGATGGGAGATGTTATCAAAATAAAAGGGAATTTTTAAGAGCCTTATGCATAAGAAGCTGGGGTCTTTGCATACATTCCAGAGTAATAGTTCCCCCCACACACATGCTTTTCTTTCCTCTTTTAACTTTCTTTTTTTTCCCACCTGGGGGGCGGGTGGGAGTGGAGACTCACAACCGCTGGTGCTCAGGGGACCAAATGTGGTTGCCAGGATTCGAACCATTGTCGCTGCGGCTGAAACCGCTTGCGAGGCAAATGCTTTAACCTCTGTACTATCTTTCGGCGGCCTGGCCTTTCAACTTTGCAGATTAAAGAGCGTGTGCCCATGGGGGTGGGGAGGAGGAACAAAAAAGTATGATTTTTCATGGTGGTGGGATGGATCCTGTTTGGTTCCAGGTAAGTTTAGCCGACTAGTTTAGTTTGTGGTTATTTCTCTGGGCCTGGAAACCCGAGTCCGACGTGCTAACAGTCTTATTAACGACGTTAAAATAGAATTAACAGCTTGTGGGTGCCCTCCAGACCACAATAGCCTGTCACCCTCAGCTGCCCCCCTTATAAATCGTCCTCCCGGCCTCCCCCCGCCGGCTGGCCTTTGTTTCACGTCCAATCAGCTGACTAAACTTTTGTGGGGCTTCCAGGCAACTCGAGGGTCTGGGTGGCTGCTGAAGGAGGAGCTAATATAGGGTTTAAGGGGGACCGATGGGGGCAGGAGGAGGCGAGCCTGCAGCTCAGCTAGATCTAGGGGCTAGGGCTCTGCCAGCTGGTCTGAGGCTTCTGGTTTCTTCTGCTGGTCTGGAACTGAGACTGCCTTTATCAAAAGCCCCCACACGTTTTTTTTGTTTGTTTTTATAAGTTTGGGATTGTTTAAAATAAAGCACGACTTTGATTTAGTACATGATGCTGTATTATTTTTTTTTTTTAGAGATTAGGGATAAATTAATTTCTCCAGAGGTTAGAATTATTTTATTTAATTTTTGGGGGTTTGGGGCCACATTTTGGCGGCGTTCAGGGCTTACTCTTGGCTCTGTGCTCAGGATTCGCTCCTGGCAGGCTCAGGGGACCATATGGCATGCCAGGGATCAAACCCGGGTTGGTCACATGCAAGGCAAGCACCCTCCCTGCTGTGCTATCACTTCAGCCCCCAAAATTATTTTTTGGGGGGCCTAGAGAGAGAGCACAAGGGTTAAGGCATTTGGCTTGCATGTGGCTAACCTGGGTTCCATTCCTGTTATCGTTCATAGGATCCTACGGGAGTGATTCATGAATGTATAACCAGGAGCAAGCTTTTAGAACAGCTGGGTATAGTTTTACACACACACCCATTTTTTTTTTTAATAAGAAAATTCTGACATCACTATTTTTCTTTCTCCTTATTTTTTGTTTGTTTTTTGGGGCCACACCCGGCGGCACTCGGGTTTTTCCTGGGTCTGTGATCAGATATTACAACTGGCAGGGGACCATATGGGATGCCAGGGATCAAACCCGGGTCAGCCACGTGCAAGGCAAATTCCCTGCTCACTGTGCTATCACTCCAGCCCCTCTTTCTCCTTTATGACCTTCCAAGTGGTACTCAGATTCCCAGTTGATGCCATTGACTGACCTCAGCTGAGGATTACCTGAGTCCCCTCTGGGTCACCCATTGGTGCTGGGCTGGGGAGGGAGGAGGAGGCTGTATGCTACTCTAGAACCAGTTGGTCCTGGGGAATAAACTGGGCTCAACCCATGGCAGCCTGCACCTACTCCTAGCAGGCTTGGGGACCATGTGGAATGCTGGGAGATCGAACCCAGGTCAGCTGCATGCAAGGCAAATGCCCTCCCTGCTGTGAGGCAAAGGCCTCACTTCGGCCCAAGGGGTGGGAGTAATTTTTGTTGTTATCTCAGATCAACAGGGCATTTTTCGAGCATCCTGTCTTGCCAGGCTGCCTGAGCTCTGGCTTCCCAGTTCCATTATTGGCACCCCTCTTTCTTAATGGGTGGTCCCCCTCAACCCCCTGTTTTTCTACTTCCTTTTCCACTGAGCCTCCCAATGCAATGTCGAGGCTTCAGAGGGCCGCTGTGGCCACTGAGATGAACTCTGGCGACATACAGGACAAGCTCAGGGCCGCTCAAATGAAGAAGCTCTAGAGGCGAGTTCATACATTTTAAAACCTTCCAAGGGTGCCCGGGGAAGCAGCTCCCTCTTGTCCCAGCCACACATGCCCAAGGGATCCCAGTTGGCATTTCAGAGCGCTGCCCTGATTTTCAGCATCTGGCCTCCTGTCTGAAGACAAATGTCCCTGGTCATTCTTTGTATCGGTCACTGCTTGTTTCTTTCTCCCCCCCTCAGACAGCTCCTCCAGCACCCCTCGCTCCCCAGCCTCTTATCCCACAGCCTGGTATGCCCTCATGCCTTCCCCTACTGCCCAAGAGCATCTGAGAATAAAGCAAGGGGGGACTTGCCTGGCATGGGGATATGCCCAGGACTGTGGCTGCCTCTTGGCCCTGGATGCCAGGCTTGATGGCTCTGCCCTCCAAGGCCACCTCTGGACAGTGTGGGTTTGCTCGATGCCACAGAGATTCGCAGCAAAGGGAGCCCTGTGCCCTGCCCAGAAGCAGGCTGGCAGGGAAGGGACAGAAGCAGGGACAGTCGGAGCAGCCTTGCAGCCAGAGCTGGACTTGGCCCGATCCCGTCTGCTACCGCTGGCTGTCCTAGCCACAGGGTGATCTGGTGATCGATTGGAGGGTCAGGTGGGGGTTTGATGGGGGGGGGCTGAAGGAAGTAGGTTAAAGACCCAGGGACCTCTGACTAAATAATCATGGCAATGGAACCTCCCATGCCTGAAAATTGCTGTTGGTCTGTGTGGAAAAGCTCTCCCCGCTTCTTTTTCTCTCTTTGTCTCTCTCTTTTTCTCTGTCTCTGGCATTCTTACTGTCTCTCTCCGGTTTTGTAAACTTGAAGGGGGGGGGGAGCCAAAGTCCCCCCTTGCTTCGAAAGGATTCTAACTCTTGCCCCTCATCCCTGATACTTTACCGAGATCAATTAAGGTCACGGCAGCAGGCAGGCTCCTGAGCGGGTCCCAGCAACTTTTTTTTTGGAAAGCCAAGATCACGGATAGAATTTCGGACAGTTTGACAAAGCTGCCGAGGTTGGAAAAAGAAATCACAACACACGTCAGGGCATTTTTTTTTTCTCAATTTTTCTAATTCCCTGACATGCGTTTACTAATAAGAGCAGCTGTGCAAGGTGCTTTAGAAAAGAGTCCGGTTACTGGCTTTTGTTTTTTTTTGTATTTTTTTTTATTTCAATCATAAGGGAAATGTAAAAAAAAAAAGGATGGTTGGTTTGCTTCTCATTTTTTTTCCCCATTAATATTGGGTGGTTACAAGTGACACCAGGCATTTCGAGAGCATTTTCTGACTTTTAATGTTCTTTTGAAAATGCTCCGTAATCTTTGAATGAGTTCTCAGGCAGGTGTGACTTATTCTGGTTTTATAGAAGAGGGCGCAGTAAATGGATTGACTCCTGAAGAGTCACCGTACCAGCTGCGGAGAACCGGAGACTCCTGTGTCTGAGGAGACAGCGTTGGTTTGTACAACGGTGGTGAAGAAACTAAAATGTAGGTCTAGAAGAATTCTTTTGGTTTCACATAATTTCTATAGAAGATGACCAAAAAACAGACAAGAAATAAAATTAGGAAAATGTGCGCTCTGCAATGACCTGAATTTTGATTTTGGGATTGCTTCATTTTTCTCAGTGTATGAAATATTGTTATATACCACATAATTGTAGCTTGGTTTAATAAAAATGTTCCTCACTACGTATTAAAGACTGAAATCGCTATCACCATTTCATAACAGAAAAACTCCTAATGAAAGGGTAGTCTGGCTTATCGTTTAAAAATATGATATTTTTTCATGAAACCTCAAAAGAGCCAAAATGTATTTATTGTCCAAAAAAAAAAAAAAAATGCTTTTCCCCCTCCACTTGTTAAAGACCAGGTCGGTAGCTAATACAGTGTGCTGTTTGGGGGAAATTTTCTGCTATTGTTCAGAAATAGAACTTTATTACCGGGTTCAGGAAAATCTGATAAGTGTTTCCAAGACTTATTATTATGGTGCAGCCTTGTACAGGAAAGGAAGGGATCCAAAATGCCACAGGTTAAAAGCAATTTATGAAAATCAGGAGACTCATTTGTAAAAGCGTGCACTAAAGATGAGTGTATATATTTTTTATATGTTTCTTTGTGTGTATATTATTTTGGACCATACCCAGCTGTATTCAGTGGATCACTCCTGGTGGGGCTTGGTGGGGGGGGGAACATACGTGTTGGTAAGAATTGGTGACTAAGGCTATGATGGTTACAATCTTACCTATTGCACCATCTCTCCAGTCCAATGCATTTTAGGAAAAATTAAAAGAGTTTGAGGGAATCTCCTCAACAGTTCTCAAAAAAAAAAAAAAAAACAATCCTTTTTTTATCATACTTTCATGCAAGTAGTTCTGTGGCCGGAGCAGAGAGGAAGAATGAAACACAAAAAGAGACAAATATTTTTCTTAGAAGATTCAAAAGCCTTATTCATTGTTTTCAGTACCAGGGGATGAAGGAGAAGAGAATCTTTTTTTTTTTTTTTCCCCTCGTCACAATAACAAGAAATACAGACCTAAGAAGCCCTAGAGGAGGAGGAAATACAAATCTCTCCGTAGGATCCCAAAGAAAAGATCGTTCCATTCTTTCAACAAATAAAACTCAGGAGAAGAACCATTGTAGGAAAATAAGATGTTTGGAAATTCCCCGGGACTCCTTTCAGAATCCAGCCCGGCAATGTTGGTTCCTGCCACCGATTGTGACCATCGAGCTTATGGTATGTTCGAGAAGTTTTGAGGGGGATGGAGGGAGGGGAAAAAAAAAAACCTCAAGTGTTTCCAGGGCCCGGGTTTTCTTTAAACAACGAGAACATCAAAATGGCCAAACTGTTGGCCGGCTTTGCGCTCAGCAAACAGATGGGCCTCCCGGATCCTGCTCCATCCAGCCTTCAGCCGTTTGTTGCAATCCACCGCCCTGACCGAGAGCCCAGATGGCGCCGAAATCTGTCTTTAACGGCCTGGCTGTTTTTAAAAAATATTTTTATAGTCGAGCCCATCCAGCTAATCGGAGAGATCCATCATTTCCAAGAGGCGTCTGGGGAGGCGTTTGGGATGGGTTTCAGCTCCAGAGAACCAAGAGAACCCCCTCATACCCCACCCCAATTCTTGCCCACCTGCTAGAAAGAAACTGCTCTTGGGGGGGGGGGTGGTGGTTGTGAAACACTAGAATTCTTTTTTATTTTTTTTGGATGTTGTTGTTTGGTTTGGTTTTGGGTTTTTTGGGCCACAACTGGTGACGCTCAAGGGTTTCTCCTGGCTCGGTACTCAGAAATTGCTCCTGGCAGGCTTGGGGGACCATGTGGGATGCTGGGAATCGAACCCAGGTCCGTCCTGCGTTGGCCACATGCAAGGCAAATGCCCTACCACTGTGCTATTATTCCAGCCCCTCATATTAGTTTAATACTATTTTTGGGGGGTCATAGTCAGCAGCCCCCCAGGGTTCCTCCTGGCTCCATGCTCAGAAATCACTCCTGGCAGCTCGGGTGACCATTTGGGATGCCGGGATTCGAACCAGTGACCTTCTGCATGAAAGGCAAGAGCCTTACCTCCATGCTATCTCTCCGGCCCAGTTTAATACTATTATTTTTGTTTGGGGGCTATACCTGATGGCACTCAGGGATTACTCCTGGCTCTTTGCTTAGAAATCGCTCCTGGCAAGCACGGGGGACCACACAGGATGTCGGAATTTGAACTGGAGTTCGTCTGGAGTTGGCTGCATGCAAGGCAAATGCCCTACCGCTGTGCTATCTCTTCGGCCACATGGTTGTTGTTATTTGGTTTTGGTTTTGGGGCCACACCTGGTGGTGGCTTTGCATTCAGGAATCACTTCTGGTGGTGTTCTGGAGACTACAGGAATCAAACCCGCACTGACCATATGTGAGGCAAACGCCCTCCTTACCATCCTCTTGCACTGACTGGCTGAGCATCGTATTTCTTTAGGGGGGAAGGCAGAGGGCCTTACTGCCTGGAGGGTGGTTGAGGCCTGCTGGGAAGAGAGGGATGGGGTAAGACAAGGTGGCCTTTCTTGAGACTTATTGCACAGCGGGGACAGGCAAACTTGCATTGCATGTGGCTGGCCAAGGCTCAGTCCTAGGCACCCCATATGGTCGTCCCCCCCCAAGCCCTGCCTGGCGTGATTTCTGAGTGCTGCTGACTGTAGCCCAACAGCCTATATGTATAAAAGAGAAGAAAGTAAAGAAGAGGAGGCAGAACAATAGTATCTTGTATGCAATTGCCTTGTATGCAGCTGACCCAGGTTTGATCCCTGGCATCTCATATGTCCCCCCAGCATTACCCTGAGTACCGTATTTTTCGGCGTATAAGACGACTTTTGAAACAAAAAAAAGTCAACTGAAAATCGGGGGTCGTCTTATACGCCGAGTATATCCCGAAAAATGTTTCAATATGCTGCTAAACGAAAATTGTCTGAATATTGCCACAAAACGAATTTTCCAACGCGATCCTGCACCAATCACTGCCAGGCTGCTTGGACCGCCTCTCTAACTCAGCCAATCCAAGCAGGCTTTTGATGCATGCAAATTAGACAATGTTCTGGACCCGAATCTACACTGTCAAAAGCCTGCTCAGATCTGCCAGAGCCAGAGAGGAAGTCTGTTACAGTAGAACCTTTGAACCTTTGCTTGTTGTGATGGGCTCACCATGGTACATGAGCACAGGAACACATGCAACATAGGAACGTTCTGTCTGATACAGCGAATATAGGCCTAAGCCTGTGTTTTAACTGCAAAATTAGGGGGTCGTCTTATACGCCGGAAAATATGGTAGTTCTTGAGTACAGAGCCAGGAGTAGCCCTGAGCACTGCCTGGTACAGGCCCCACCCCTGTAAATAAACAAACCAAAATAAAAAAAAAGTATAGAGGAAAGGGCTATTTCCTGCCCCCTCACCCCAAACATTTTTAAGTGTATGGCCCACTCAGCATGGGGTTCCATCCCGTCATGCTGGTTCCAGACCCCTTATGCTGGTTCTGAACAATCTAACCTTGCCCTTCATCAGTGGGGAGAGGGAGCCCCAGCACAGCCCTCTCCCCAAAATGCTTCTCAGCTGTACCCAAACTTCCATCTCCCCAGGTCAGCTCCAAAGGTTCCTTTTCATCTTTAGTTCTTTTTTTATTTGTTTGGTTGATTTTTGTTTATTTGTTTATTTATTTATTTATTTATTTATTTATTTTGATGATGCTCTGGGCCCATTCCTGGCTCTGCACTTAGGAATCATTTCTGACAGTGCTCAGAGGACCTTATGAGATGCTGGCAGGGATTGAACCTGGTCAGCCTCGTGCAAAGCAAGTGCTAGGAAGGCTCCAGCCTCCTCTTCTTTCAATTCCGTTAGAGATTCTGCCCTTTCAGAGGAGCCTTGCTCTCTCCAGGCCCTCACCTCTGAAATTGCTCCTGGCAGGCTCGGGGAACATATTGGATGCTGGGACTCGAACCTGAGTCCGTCCTCGGTCGACCACATGCAAAGCAAACGCTTTACTGCTGTGCCATCGCTCTGTCCCCGTCTTTTATATTTTTGAGAGAGGGCACCCAAGTCAGCTGCGTGCAAGCAAATCGCTGTCCTGTGGCTTGAGCCCACTGACAATGTTCGTTATGGACGTAACATTGGTTTGTAGCTTGCCTACGTTTCAGGTGGACCCACCAGCATTTGCACCCATGAGCCCCCCCAAAAGACTGGCAGTTTATCAGGCTTCACCAGAAAAAGCTGGACTAGCAAGTTGTTTTGATCCAGGGTCCAGAGCTAGAACACAGCAGTAGGGTATTTATCTTGCACATGGCTGACCCAGGGTAGACCTGGGTTCCAGCCCCGGCATCCCATATGGTCCCCCGAGCCAGGAGCGATTTTGAGCGCAGAGCCAGGAGTAACCCCTGTGTTTCACTGGGTGTGGCCCCCCCAAAAAAGTTGTTGTGATTCTTTTTATTTGGTTGGGGGGGGGTGGCACCTGGCAATGGTCAGGGGTCATTCCTGGTAGGCTCAGGGGAAACATCTGGGTGGGATGCCAGGGATCACATCTGGGTCGGCCATGTGCAAGACAAACATCTGAACCGCTGTGCTATTGCTTTGGTCCCCAATTGTTGTGGTTCTTTTAAAAAATAATCTGGACCTCACCTTGCAGTGCTCAGGGCCTACTCCTGGCTCTGCAGTCGGGGATCATTCCAGGCAGGGCTCAACACATCTAGTGGTGTCTGGTACCAAACCTGGGCTGGCCATGTGCACTTTCTCTCCTGTCCCTCTTTTTTTTGTCTTATTTTGGGCCATCCATGGTGGTTTCAGGGAAGGGCTGTTCCTGGCTACCCTGGGTTCTCTCCTGGTGGTGTTTGGGGGACTATGAGGTGCCAGGGATCAAACCCAGATCTCTTCCTTCAGAGTCTATGCTTAGCCCATTGGAGTATCTCTCTAGTCCTCATCACCTGCTTTTTTTTTTTTTTTTTGTATTTAAATTTTATTCTTTTGATTTTTACTTACGGGGGCCTGGGATTGAACCATATCTGGGGATGTTCAGGTTCTTCACTCAGTGATCTCTCCTGGTAGGGTTCGGGGACTGTTTTGTAGTGCTCAGGCTCAAACTTGGGAATTGACTTCATGCAAAGTAAGCACCCTCCCTGCTTTGCCATCTCTCTAGTCCCCAGTTCTGTGTCTGGTTGTTTTGTTTGTTTGTTTTTTGGTTTTTGGGTCACACCTGACAGCGCTCAGGGGTCACTCCTGACTCTATGCTCAGAAATTGCTCCTGGTAGGCTCGGGGGACCATATGGAATGCTGGGATTTGAACCTTCTGCATGGAAGGCAAATGCCTTACTTCCATGCTATCTCTCCAGCCCCTTGTTTGTTTGTTTTTACCTCTAGGCCTGGCACTGGCACAGTACTCATTCAGGTTTTTTTTTTTTTTTTTTTTTTTTGTGGTTTTTGGGTCACACCCGGCTGTGCTCAGGGGTTTTTCCTGGCTCTGTGCTCAGAAACTGCTCCTGGCAGGCACGGGGGACCATATGGGACGCCAGGATTTGAACCGATGACCTTCTGCATGAAAGGTAAACGCCTTTACCTCCATGCCATCTCTCTGGCCCCACTCATTCAGGTTATTTGTCAACATTTTTTTTTTTTTTGCTTTTGGATCACACCTGGAGGTGCTCAGGGGTTACTCCTGACTCTGCACTCAGAAATCGCCCCTGGCAGACTCCAGGGACCATATGGGATGCCAGGATTCAAACCACTGTCCATTCTGGATCAGCTGCATGCAAGGCAAATACCTTACCGCTGTGCTATCTCTCCGGCCCCACTACTTGGTAACATTAGGCAGAAAATAGAGCTCTCACTCTGTACATCTAAGTCAGCCCTGAAAACCTACATTCACAGTTCAAAGTTTCAGGCCAGAGGGACCTTGGTATGTGGCTGACCCAGTTCTGTCCCTGGGCCCTGCCAGGTGCAACTCTTAGCACCACCTAGTGTGTCCCCCATTCACACAAAGTACATGTGTGCGAGCGCGTGCGCGCGCGCACACACACACACACACACACACACACACACACACACACACACACACACTACCGTAGGGTGAGCCTGAAGGGTTGCAGCTACAGCAAAGCAATTGCACAGAAAAGACTGTTCAGTGCAGGAGATGGCACAGCGGGGAGGAAACATGGGGGGACTTAACCAGCCTATGTTCCATCTCCAGCATCCCATCTGGTCTCCTGAGCACTGCCAGGAGTGAGCCCCGAGCATCACCGGGCTTGATCCTCCCTCCCCCCAAAGAAAATAAGAGACCTGGAAAGGGATCCCTTCATCATTCACACTCTCCTCTTTGACCTTCTCATCCTTTTTTTTTTTTTTTTTTTTTTTTTGGTTTTTGGGTCACACCTGGCAGTGCTCAGGGGTTATTCCTGGCTCCAGGCTCAGAAATTGCTCCTGGCAGGCACAGGGGACCATATGGGGCGCCGGGATTCGAACCGATGACCTCCTGCATGAAAGGCAAACGCCTTACCTCCATGCTATCTCTCCGGCCCCAGACCTTCTCATCCTTTGATGGACAAGTCTGCTCATGATAAATGCTTGTTTTCCTTTTCTCAATGTTGGAACTTAACACTGTCCTAATACCGGAATATTTGGACTTAATACTTGTCTTAATACTGTTCACCTCTACCAGGGCCAGAGCGGTGGCGCAAGCGGTAAGGTGTCTACCTTGCCCGTGCTAGCCTAGAACGGACCACGTTTTGATCCCCTGGCATCCTATATGGTCCCCCAAGCTAGGAACGATTTCTGAGCGCATAGCCAGAAGTAACCCTGAGCGTCACCAGGTGTGGCCCAAAAACCAAAAAAAAAAAAGGGGGGGGTAAAGGGAACAGGATTGTCCATCTGCAGGAGCTTCTTGCGGGGAAATAAGGCCGTTTCAGAATCCAAGTCATTGTTTTCTCGTAGCTGCCGAGAAATCTTCGAGTGGGTTTTTCCTCACAATGTCTCCAATATAGATAGAAATGCCAGGAAAAGCGGCCAACATGTTGGCTTCAGGGGGGCTGAGAAAGGGGTGTCAGCAAGACTTGTTCTTGTCTATCCGTGCTTGGAATTTTCTTCTGGGCAGCACCAGAATTGAAAAAAAATAATAACCTCAAACATATTTCTTGGGGGGGGGTAGAATTGTCTTAATATGAAAGGACCTTAGGTTTATTTTTTTAATCAAATACGAGTGTGTGTATAAGTGTGCGTGCGCGTGCGTGTGGGGTTTTAAACGTTTCCATAATGAGTTCCCCAGTGTTTTTTTTGGCCCCGGTTATTAAAGCTCGCGTGTTTTGCGATTTCTTTGGCAAGATGCCTTCCGCGAAGAAAGGATATAGTGTTCTCTTGGTCCTCTGCCCAAAGTAATTTCGAAGCACCCTGACTGTGTGCAGTTGATGTCATCCATCGGAGACAAGTCCTTGTAATTACATTTGATCATAATCAGTTTACAGTTGTTTTATCGTGTTTTCATGGGGACCAGCGACTCAGGCATCATAGCAGAACTTAATGGCTACCGTTTTATTTGTACATAAAATGTTTTATAGCCTATTTTTCTCCCCCTCCCCTTTTTCAGCACACATCAGGTTTTAATCATCGAGCTGTATCATAAGAGAAGAAAAAAAAAAAGAACTATCAAAAGTCCTCGACATAAAATTTTATTTATTTCGCTTTACCTGGCCTGGGAAGACATAGCATGGCGGACTCTGGCTTTTTGGCCCTACATGTGGAGGAGACTGTATGAAATATGGGGACTTAATTCACAAAAGGGGTCTTCCATTTGCCTTTTGGGAGATGGGGGGTGAAGGCGGTGCATTGTTTTTCTTGGGATTTGAAGGTGGTCTGTGGTCTGCACCCCAAGGCTGCCCGTTTTGTCTGTGTTATTTCTCCAACATCTGCCAAGGCTGGGGAATGCCATGAAGCCGTGATTTACATCTGCCAAATGCCAGGGGAGGGGACGGCTGGGCTGTGTGGTGTGGTGGTTAGCCCCTGCCTGCCTAATAATGCCTGCAGGCTAGCTAATTCCAGTGACTGGGGGTGTTGGGGGTGGTGGTGTTAGGTAGAGGGGAAAGGATGCATTTATTCCCTTCAAGTGTCACTTCTCACCCTGCCTGATTTCCCCCAAAAGGTTGGTCCTGGCTGGGCCTTGGGGAATTTCGCTGCCTGGGACATGGGGGTCAGCGCAGTGATGATGCTTCCAGGGACAAAAGTGTAATTAAGGAGAAACTTTAACATCCAGCTGAGAAAATGAGCTTGCATTAAAAAAAAAAAAAGAGGCAAGAGAGAGGATTAAAGAAATTTGCGTCCTAATCTAATTAACACCAATTAAAAGATGCAGATGAAGTCACACCAAGAAATTGCTCAGAACACACCCATTTGCCTTTTCTGCAACTCGACCCTAAACCCAAACTAGGCAAGTCTTCTGACCTTTCTCTGCATATGTTGTTTGCTTTGAAGAGGCCAGATGCAACTGTTGCAGTCATCTTGGGTATAAAAAAAGAAAGGAAAGGGGTCCAGGCAGGGAGAGTTCTGCCGGAGATTCTGCTGTCCTGTCCCCTGACGGTTGCTTGATGGTTCTTTTTTGTTTTGTTTTGTTTTTGGTTTTTGGGTCATACCTGGCAGTGCTCAGGGGTTACTCTTTTTTTTTGGGGGGGGGGGTTTGAGCCACACCCAGCGGTGCTCAGGTGTTACTCCTGGCTATCTACTCAGAAATAGCTCCTGGCAGGCACGGGGGACCATATGGGACACCAGGATTTGAACCAACCACCTTTGGTCCTGGATCGGCTGATTGCAAGGCAAATGCCGCTGTGCTATCTCTCCGGGCCCTCAGGGGTTACTCTTAGCTCTACGCTCAGAAATCGCTCCTGGCAGGCTTGGGGGACCATATGGGATGCCGGGATTTGAAATGCTGGAATTCGAACCACCGTCCTTCTGCATGCAAAGCAAACGCCTTACCTCCATGCTATCTCTCTGGCCCCATATGGTTTATTCTCTTTTTGTTTGTTTGTTTTGTTTTTGGGTCACACCTGGCAGCACTCAGGGGTTACTCCTGGCTCTGCACTCAGAAATCGCTCCTTGCAGGCTCAGGGCCATATGAGATATTGGGATTTGAATCACCATCAGTCCTGGGTCAGCTGTGTGCAAGGCAAATGCCTTACCGCTGTGCTATCTCTCCAGCTCCTCAATGGTTCATTCTTGACTACTGGAAAATTCTTGAAGCTGGAGCAGTAGCACAGAGGGTAGGCAGTTTACCTTGAATGTGTCCCATCCAGGTCTGTGTTCAATCCCCGGCATCCCATATGGTTCCCCAAACACTGCCAGAAGTGATTGCTGGGTGCTGAACTAAGAAGCCCTGAACACTGTGGGTATGACCAAACACATACACTCACCTCCCACCCCACACCCCGAAAAAAAGGGGAAAGTTCTGGACCGTAGAGATAGGACAGTTTGGGGTCGATCCCCAGCATTGCATATGCTCCTTTGCATGATCCCTGAGTCCAGAGCTGCTGTAAGCCCTGAGCTCTGCTGGGTGTGACATTCTTCCCCCACCAACCAACAACAACAGAAAATACAGATTTTGGGGCCGGAGAGATAGCATGGAGGTAAAGCGTTTGCCTTTCATGCAGGAGGTCATCGGTTCAAATCCCGGCGTCCCATATGGTCTCCCGTGCCTGCCAGGAGCAATTTCTGAGCCTGGAGCCAGGAATAACCCCTGAGCACTGCCGGGTGTGACCCAAAAACCAAAAAAAAAAAAAAAAAAAAAAAAAAAAGAAAATACAGATTTTATTTTTTTTTTGGTTTTGGGTCATACCCTGCCGTGCTCAGGGGTCAAACCTGGCTCTGCCCTCAAAAATCGCTTCTGGCAGGTTTGGGGACCATATGGGATGCCAGGAATCTAACCTGGGTCCTTCCTAGGTCGGCCAAGTGCATGGCCAATGTCCTACCGCTGTGCTATCTCTCTAGCCCCAGAAAATACAGAATTACTGTGCTAAGAGCCATTTTCCTCCCCAGACATCCATGTACTGTGGCCTTTGCAGTCACAGTTTCAGCCCCTCAGGTGGCCATGTCAGCCTCTTGGCCTGGTGGAAGCCCAGAATGGTACAAGCAGCTAATGGCACAGCTGCCCAGGTATTCCCAAAGGCGCCACCCCCACCAAGCTGGGGGAGCAGGTGGGTAGGACCACCTGGGCAGAGCCTACTCTCGGGCCCCCCTGGCGTGGCCGGCAGTCAGGGGGGGATTCAGTGGTTTGGCGGCTGTGGAGTGCTTGTAGGTTCCACAGGAAGTCCGGGAGCCACACAGCCAGGCCTAACCTGGGCACACAGGTTATGTTGGTCTCACCCCTCACCCCAAAACCTAGAGGTTCGGGGTCTGTTCTTGGGGTAGTATCTGAGATGCAAGTTGAACAATTTGCTTTGCAGTTTTCTGTCTTTGTGTTGGAAAGCTGATACCCCCCACTGGTTGTCACTGGTTGTTTGGGTGTTCTTGGAAGGCAGCAGGTTCTCAACCCTCCTGGGGCCCTGGTGGCTTGGGGGACTATGGGACTCCCGGGATTGAACTCAGGTTCGTCCTGGGTCAGCCGCGTGCAAGGCAAATCCCTACTGCTGTGCTGTCTCTGGCCCCCCTCTTTTATTTTTTGTTTATTGTTTGGCTGTTGTTGTTGTTGTGTGTGGGGGGGGGATTTGGGCCACACCCAACAATCCTCAGAGGTTTCTCCTGGCAATACTCAGAGGACCAGATGGTTTTGGGGATTGAACTCAGATCAGCTACTTGCAAGGCAATAAGTTTTATCATTCCAGCCTCAGCCTGACATGACTTTTATTCCATTTGGCTTCATTGAGCTCTGCGGTACTTAATTTTTTTCTAACAAATTGAAATTTTGTAACAACCTTGCTTTGGGCAGGTTTCAATGTCACCTGAAGGCTTCTTGTGCATTGTATGTTGGTTATTTTGTGTTTATTATTAATTTTTTGGGTGGTTTTTGGCCACACCAGGTGGTATTCAGGGATTACTTTTGCTGTGCGCTCAGGATTCACTCCTGGTAGGGTGCAGGGGATCCAATGGGTCTGCCGTGTGCAAAGCAAGAGCCTCCTCACTGTCCTATTGTTCCGGACCTACAATGGGCTTTTTTTTTGGGGGGGGGCACACCCGTTTGACGCTCAGGGGTTACTCCTGGCTGTGCGCTCGGAAATCGCCCCTGGCTTGGGGGGACCATATGGGACACTGGGGGATCGAACCGAGGTCTGTCTAGCGCCACCTTCCCAGCCCCTACATTGGGCTTTTTAAAAAACATCTTTTTGATGTTTGATGTATGGTCCCCCGAATCTGCTGGGAGTGATTTCTTAGCGCAGAGCCAGGAGTAACTCCTGAGTGCCACTGGGTGTGACCCAAAAACCAAAGAAGGAAGGAAGGAAGGAAGGAACGGAGGGAGGGAGGGAGGGAGGAAGGAAGGAAGGAAGGAAGGAAGGGAGGAAAGAAGGAAGGAAGGAAGGAAGGAAGGAAGGAAGGAAGGAAGGAAGGAAGGGAGGGAGGGAGGAAGGGAGGGAGGAAGGGAGGGAGGAAGGAAGGAAGGAAGGGAGGGAGGGAGGAAGGGAGGGAGGAAGGGAGGGAGGAAGGAAAAGAAATCGCTCCTTGAAGGCCCAGGGGACCATATGGGATGTCAGGATCTAACCCCAGTCAACTGCATGCAAGGCAAGCACCCCACCTGCTCAGCTAGACACCAACTCCAGCTGAATGTGTTTCTTCAGAATCTTCCACTCATGATTCTTTCCAAAGCTGTGAACCACCAGATTTGTACACTGGAACTGTTTATTCCTCTATGAAAGATGGGGCCGTGGGTCTGAGCACCTCAGAAACGAGGCCCATTCTATGTTCTCCCTCCACCCGTCATGCAGGACTCCAAGGACCCTCTTATAAAGCTGGCCCGGTATTATAACACATTATATATGTGACCAATCATTTCATAAACCCTGTGTCAAGCCTCAGGCATAATTGGGGTTCTTAGCAAAAAGATACTTTGGGTTTTTAATATTTCTCTGACCCTCTAAGGGGAAGGGGGAACTCAGCAATTATTCTTAAATTCTCAAAGTGGCGCGCGCAGTTCTTAGCTGCGTGACTTCCATTAACAGCCTGAGGAGCCTTGTCGAGAAAGCAGCAGATGACTCTTGGAAATGTGCTCCTTCTTGGGAAATCGTTAGAGGTCGTGGTGGGGAATGGAGGCCAGTATTTCCACCGCAGCCCTAGGCGTTCTGTTCTCCTTTTGGGTTTTAGATTTTTATGATAATAATAACTCAACAGTGCTATTGGAATTGGAAGGGATGCAAGATTTCATTATGCCGGTCCCAAAAGCAAAGGGTAGAAAAAAATACAGTATGACTCTTACAAGCTGAGATAATTCTGTGAGAAGAAAATCTATGAGAAATAATTCAATGAGAAAAATATTTACCATCTTTGTTTAAAAGTTAATATGTCAGGGACAGGAGAGATGGCATGGAGGTAAGGCGTTTGCCTTGCATGCAGAAGGACAGTGGTTCAAGTCCCGGCATCCCATATGGTCCCCCGAGCCTGCCAGGAGTAACCCCTGAGCGTTGCTGGGTGTGACACAACACCCCCCACCCCAAAGTTAATATAGCGGGCTGGAGAGATAGCACAACAGTGGAGCATTTGCCTTGCACACAGGATGGCCCCCTTTTGAATCCTGGCATCCCATATGGTCCCCTGTGCCTGCCAGTAGTGACTTCTAAGCACAGAGCCAGGAGTAGCCCCTGATTTGGGGGAGTTGGGGCTAGTGGTCACTGAGTGTCCTTCCCAACTCTGTGCTCAAGGCTCACTCCTGGCAATATTTGGGGACTGGGAAGTGCAGGGAATCAGGCTGGGGTCAGCTGCACACAGACCTTAATCCCCTCCACACTATCTCTGTACCTTGCAGCCCCAATGTAGATCTCTGAAATACGTCTTCTAGGAATATTTGTTCAAAGAAAGAGGCCTTTAGAGGGGCAGGTGCTCAGGAGAGAAGCCTCAGGGAGTACCCCATCTCTGCTGGCCCTCCTCAGGGTCTCTAAGACCAGATGACCGGATGACCCCACCCCCTTAGTAGATGGATTTAGGCCTGCAGACTGTGGGTAAGGGATTGGGGGAGCACAGAGGGGAGCTCTGACAACTCAGAGCTGACAACCTCAGTTTCTCTGGTGCTGTTTTTGGTTTGTTGGTTTGGGGTCACACCTGGTAATGCTCAGGGATCACTCCTGGCAGTTCTGGGGGAACATATGGATCTCTGGGATTGAACCCAGATCAGCCACGTGCAAAACAAATTCCCTCCCCACTGTTCTCTCTCTCTCTCTCTCTCTCTCTCTCTCTCTCTCTCTCTCTCTCTCTCTCTCTCTCTCTCTCTCTCCTCTCTCCTCTCTCTTCCCTCTCCTCTCTCTCTCTCTCTCTTTCTCTCTTCCTCCAGTGTTTTTCTGTAGATTCCTTTACTACCCTGCCTTCTCTTGTCCTGCTCCCTTTCTCTTTTTTTGACTTTTGGGCCACACTTGGGGCAGCACTTGGCTGTGCAAAAAGCCTGCAAGAGTTCCAGCCCTTTCACCATCAGCTTCCTCTTTCTTTCTCTCTCTCATCATCAGCTCTCTCTCTCTGTGTCTGTCTCTGTTTCTGTTTTTCCCCTCTCTGTTTCTCTATCTCTGTCTCTCTTTGACTTGCGTGGGGACAGCTTTGGGAAATACACCCATGGCTTGCTGTTGGGACCAGTGACTTGGGGAACTTGGGAAGTGTCTTAGGTAGTTGTGAGATGGCCCCCTCATTGGGGCATCTCTGAAAGGCATGATGGGGGCGGGGTGGGGGCCTGTCCGGGTAGGGATGAGGTGAGGCGGGGGAGAAAAGAGCCCCATGTGCCTTTAAAACTCCTAATAACCTGGGTAATGAGCAGTTCGGTAATTGTTCTATTTAGAACTGTGACTTCACCAAGCCACCCTCTAAACTCCTGGGGTCACCTGCCGAGAGCGAAGCCCCCCCAGGCTCCACCTGCCTGGCACGGCCTTAGAGATTGGCCCCCAGAACCCCCAGTGCAGCTGTCTTCATTTGCAAGACTAAGGTGAGGGTCCAGGGGGGCCTCCACGGGGAGTCTATTTTAGATCACCAGGGGGCTTGGCTAGGCTGCTAGCTCGCTGCTTATGGGGGGAGCAGGCAGCGTGCCCCAGTCGAATTGGCCTAGTTTGCCCGCTTCATGGGTGTGCTGTGGGGAGCCTTGCCTGATCCCCTCAAAGAAGCAAGATCCCTCCCTGGCTGGGGTGGGGGGAGGGTAGCAGCACCCCCAGTCTCCAGCTTGTAGCTGGTCCCTTGTTTTCCACTGGATACATAGAAAATACCATGAAATCCTTCTAGAATATTTCTCTCCGGGAAAGGGCCATGGGGAGGAGCACAATGAAAAAGGGTTTTCAGTAGGGACCGGAGAGATAGCACAGCAAGGATGGCATTTGCCTTGCATACCCACCACCAACCCAGGTTCGATCCCCAGCATCCAATGTGGTTCTCAGAATCTTGTCAGGAGTAATTTCTGAGCACATAGCCTGGAATAACCCCTGGGCTCTACTGGGACGGGAACACACACATCGTGTGTGTGTGTGTGTGTGTGTGTGTGTGTGTGTGTGTGTGTGTGTGTGTTTTCAGTAGACTTTTTTTTTTGGAGTGGGAATCAGATGTATTGTTGCCTTGCCTCAACTGAGGATGATTTTGCAGAATTTCCTCACCTTCCTGGCTTAGGGTTTAGGCCGACTTGGGGTCTTGAAGCAGTTTGCCGGGGTAGCATATTGCTGGCCTGTAAGCTTCCTAAGACCTGGCTGGGCCCTTTCCTACCCGACTGGCCACAGACTCCGGCCATTTCTGGGCTGGTTCCTAAGGAACTTTGCCACTAGACTCCTTGCTCATGACTAAATCCTGGAACAATGCAAATGGAATTGCCCCCTGATGTGGAGGAACGGCCCAGATGGCCCTTGAAAGGTGATAATTAGGAAATATAGCGTATCTGGGTAGCTAGGAAGAGAGAAACTTGTTAAAGACAGTCAATCTGGTGAGGCAGTGGTCTTTCCCTTAATTATATGCATTTTCCTTTAGAGCGGCATGGAAGTAAGAATTCCCCTAGATTTTTTTTTTCTTTCTTAGTCATAGTAGTAGCCAAATCTCAAACAACAGTAACCACAACAATTACCCCCCCACAAAAAATCTCCACTTTTGTAACAACCGTATTTCAGATCCTATTGAAAATGCCTCCCTTCGTAAGTCTGTGTATAACAGACTGCTGGGTGTGTTTTAAGGGGCTGTTTGAGGTTCTTTTAGCTCTTATGCTAAAACAGTGGGGGAGTGATTAAAAGTGAGAAAAATATTGGTATATATTTGTAAACTTAGCTCTTAAAATTAAAATAGTTGCGGGGTATTACAGTCTGCGATTTCATACGCTTTGTATGAATGCCTTCAACGGATCGGCCTTCTTGGCAGCCCCAACTCCAGAGTCTTTGGGAATATGTCATTAAAATCATCTTACATATGACAGGTTGGATTTTTTTAAACATTATATTTTTATCGGAATTAGCATATTTGCATCCGCTAATGATTGCATGCCTTTGGCTTTTCTTTAGCCAGATTTTTTTTTTTAGTATACACACTTGGCATTCCTAGAAAATAACAAGTGAGCTGGAAAGAAAGTGGTGAGAGAGAGAGAGAGAGAGAGAGAGAGAGAGAGAGAGAGAGAGAGAGAGCGCAGAAATATGCTTGCATATTTCTCTTGCATGTTTTTCATGGGCTAGAGGATGAAAGGAAATTGCTATCGCTAAAGGTTAAAGCCTAGAACAAAAATCCTCATGGCCAGAAGGCGACTTCTCTTCTTCCTCGAAAAAGGAAGAAGCAAAATCATGCCAACATGTGAAGCCGTGATTTTCCAAGTGCCTTGGCAGCCATGTTTTGGCCCGAGCTACTTTTCTTTTTAGTTTTTCTTTTTGGGTTTTGGTGCTGAGGGCTGGTCCTAGCAGTGTTCTTGAGGTGGTTTGAGGAACCACAGTTTAGAGCAGGGGTCTCAAACTCGCTACCTGCGGGGCCGTTTGCGGCCCTCTGTACAACATTTTGTGGTCCTGCCCTAGAGGAATCTTTTTTTGTTTTGTTTTGTTTTAGTTTGGGTCACACACCCCCAATGTTCAAGGCTTAGGTCTGCCCTTGAGAACTCTCAGATCTGTCTTTCAGGACCTTTCCAGAAATAGGCTTCAGGCTTTCAACTTTGTCTCTATCATCCTTACACATTCTTAGAGAAATTCAGGGGCCTGCAGGGGAAGTGGGGGTGGCTGTCCAAAAATCATGTCTTTAGGTGGCCAGACAGATAGCACAGCAGTAGGGCGTTTGCCTTGCATGCAGCCGACCCAGGAGGAACCAGGTTTAATTCCCGGCATCCCATATGGTCCCCCAGCCTGCCAGGGGCAATTTCTGAGTGCAGAGCCAGGAGTAACCCCTGAACACCACTAGGTGTGGCCCAGAAACCAATCAGTCAGTTAATCAATGCAGTTTAAAAAAAATCATGTCTTTGGAGTTTAATTCAAATCCAGAAAGTTTCTTCCTCCACTCCGAAGCATTGAACAGTCTTGGGCATTTGAACCCAGTTATGAGAAAATGGGTGGGATTCATTCGCAGGTCTGGGCCCCCCTATTTGCTCTCCTGGAAGCTTCTAGATGAGGATGGCTGGGGAAGGCAGGCAGGGGGCAGGTGGGGGGGGGCTGCTGGCGTGTTTCTGGCCATGGCCCATGGCTGTTCCAGCTGAAATGATGGGACTCCAGCTTGGCTTGTTATCAGCACACGCCAAAAATTATTTACTGTGGATATGCTTAAAGGAAGAAAAGTCAAGAGGAAAATCGGAGATCAAAATCTTCGCTATCTTGCTTGCCAAGGTTTGCTGCATGCGAGGAGTGCGGTTGAGGGGCCCCTTGACTCTGGCCCTGATGTTGGGGGACCCGAGCATGAGTTTTGGAGATTGTGCTCAATTATCTCAGCTCTCAGGACTGCCAGGATCTTGCTGTGTTTACCAAACAATTAGATTTCTTGACTGCTGCCTTTAGATGCAGACCTGACTAGAAACCCTTATCACCCTACAAATGTGGAACCCCCTTGCGCAAGCGAAGCAGAGAGGCAGCTTCAGCTTATTGCTAGGTAACGGGCTCCCTCCTCTCTTTTTCTCTCCTTCCTTCCTTCCTTTCCTTTCCTTCCCTCCCTCCCTCCCTCCCTCCCTCCCTCCCTCCCTCCCTTCCTTCCTCCCTTCCTTCCTCCCTCCCTCCCTCCCTCCCTCCCTCCCTCCCTCCCTCCCTCCTTCCTTCCTTCCTTCCTTCCTTCCTTCCTTCCTTCCTTCCTTCCTTCCTTCCTTCCTTCCTTCCTTCCTTCCTTCCTTCCTTCCTTCCTTCCATCTACTCAGCTACATCCTGACCCCAACTTGCTTTTTCTTAAGACAACAGAAAGGGTCATTAGAACAATATTCAGAGTTTTAACATCAGACCTGTGACCCCAGTTGCAGGGACAGCAGTGAGCATGGTGGTGTTCCTTTTCCGGCTGGCTTCTATTAATTAGCTCTCTGCACCCGAACAAGTTGGCCTCTGCTGAGTGGGCCATTGGCTCTGCGGGACAAGCTTTGCATGTGGCCCGATCACCTCAATGTTGTCTCCATTGTTACGTGGCATTTTTTTCTCCTCCCCTCTACCTGGGCCCTGCCACAGTGAAAAGTTTCACCCAGTTTTTCTGGCTGAATGGGGCGATGCAGTGGAGTTTGATTATTGGGTGCCTTTGTTATTATAATTTTTTTCAATTGTCAACGCCATTAATGCAGTGAGTTAGTTCATCAGACCTGGCAGGACCTTTTTAATGCTTTGTGGCAGGTGCCCAAGGAACCTTTCCACATTGTCCAAAGAATTAGGGTTTGGGAGGAGGTTTTCCTTCCTAGGGTCTTCCCTGGGCCACCTACATTTCCCACCTCCCCCTACAATCAGCATCCCTCTCCCAAATTAAAGAGGAATTAGTAGGAAGTTCATTAAAACGGTGTGCAGTTTATTGTGGAGAGATCAGAGCTGTAGTTTCACCCATCATGGGGGAGGGTGTGAACTTGGGGTCCCCCGGTTCAGATAACCCAACGGGAGGACTTGAGAATGTGTGGAAGCTCTCAGAGCTTTCCTAAGAAGCCGATGGTCTTCGGCCCTGGTGGCTGGCGTCCCCCACTCTGGAAAGAACTCAGGGCAAACTTCCACTGAATGGGGCTCCCTGGTTCCCTTTCAGCCCCTGCTCTCCGGGTCAACAGGGGGGAATCCCATCTATTTTAAAAAACCATTAATCACCCACTTCTGACATTTTCTCTTTGAGCATCCCCAGGGGGAGAAGTTATTTGAATAACAAACAAACAAACACTGGCCTCTCCTCACAAATAGCTGTCAGCCCCCTCTTGCCACAAAGGCTCCCGCTCGGAGGCGGTGCTCTGCGGAAGGCCCGAGTTAATCAGTGCTTTCTGGGCTGGCGGCTTCTCTGGCTTAACTCTTGGATGGCTGATCTAGAAGCAGGGCTAAGCCGTCACCCCACCCAGCCACCCTATGTTCTCAGGCCAGCAAGGGTCTCTGGTTATGGTTTTTAGATGAGGTCAGGGCCAGAAGCTGAGGGGTGTGTAACCATAGATCAACACTTTAAAGGGGTAGTCTCTCTCCTCTCTCTCTCTCTCTCTCTCTCTCTCTCTCTCTCTCTCTCTCTCTCTCTCTCTCTCTCTCTCCCATCCCTCCTTCCATTATCCTTCCTTCCTTCCTTCCCTCCTTCCTTCCTTCCTTCCTTCCTTCCTTCCTTCCTTCCTTCCTTCCTTCCTTCCTTCCTTCCTTCCTTCCTTCCTTCCTTCCTTCCTTCCTTCCTTCCTTCCTTCCTTCCTTCCTTCCTTCCTTCCTATTTCTTCATCCATCCATCTATATTAATACAACAGTATAATAGTGTCTGAACCTCTCCCTACCTCATAGGGCACCCTCCAGGCTCATCCCGCTGTGACCTGGATCAAACCCACTTTTTCCCACAACCCGTTGGACGGCATGGTGGTCTAGGAATAGCCCACCTGGAGTCTTCCTTTGTTCAACATGGACCTGAGGTAGTTTCTACTTAGTGGTGTCTTGGGGACTCTGATGAATGAGCCTGCTATGCACATAGCAAACCAACTTTGCGCCATCCTTAAGCTAGGGTGGCTTTGCTTCATGGATTGATTGATTGCTCTTTTGAGCAAACAGTTGAGGCCCTAAAACACTGTTTTCTCGGAAGCATTGTGCTGTGTAGAGGAGTTAACAGAACCTCTCTCTCTCTCTCATCCTAGTATGCTGGGGATACCATAGGCAGTGCCAAGGATCAAACACAGACTGGCAGCATGGCAGGCAAGCACCCTACTCTGTACTAACTCTCAAACCCAAAAGAACTTCTCTTTCTCATTTTGGGGGGTGGGTCACACCTGGTGGCGCACAGGTGTTACCCCTGGCTCTGCGCTCAGAAATTCCTCCTGGCAGGCTCGGGGGACCATATGGGTTTCCAGGAATCGAATTACAGTCCATCAGGGTTGGCCTGTGCAAGGCAAATACCCTACTGCTGTGCTATCTCTCTGGCCCCAAGGAAAAGGAAACATCTGAATTGCCAAAATACCAACTAGCTTCCTTGCTGTCAACAAACGACACAGCAGAAACATGGTACAACAGCCTGAGAATTGAAAGGGCTGAGCCCATGTAGGCCAGGCCTAGGTTCAACCCTCAGCACCCCGTGATTCCTGTAGTACTGAGTGGGAGTATTCCTGAGCACTGCTAGGTGAAGGCCCAATCCCCCTCTACCCTGAAAATGAGGATGAAAGAGAATGCAACCAGCTCTAAGTGAAAGAACCCACTTTCTTTCTTTCTTTTCTTTTTTTCTTTTTTTTTTTTTTTTTTGGTTTTGGGTCACACCTGGTGACGCTCAGGGGTCACTCCTAGCTATGCGCTCAGAAATCATTCCATCATTCCTGGCTTGCAGGACCATATGGGATGCAGGGGGATTGAACCACAGTCCGTCCTAGGCTAGTGCAGGCAAGGCAGACGCCTTACTGCTTGCGCCACTGCTCCGGCCCAGATAGAGCCCCGCTCTCAAGGGACAGACAGGAGGAGAGATGTGAGCAGGGTCGCATGGGGTGTCTGCTGCTCTGGCTGATGCAAACTTCCGGGCGCCCTCTTGGTTCTGCCCCACCCCCAGCAGCTTTGTGCTCGTATCCTGAGTTGACTGCCAAGTGCCAGGTGAGGTGTTTTGTACTGAGATCACATGGGATCAGAATCACCCCCACTTTGTTACCTTGTTGAGCCCAAGCCTGGTAGCAGATCCCTGGCTCTACACAGGGATCCCTCCTGGTGGGTGAGGAGGACCCTATGGAGTTCCAGGGATGGATCTAGGTGGTAGATTACAGCTAGTCTTGGAATTGTCACCCTGGATGGCTCTAGTCATGGGATTCTGGTCTGTTCTCTCCCCTCCTGTGCCCAATTTCCTTCAGGCTCTAAGTAGTCAGCCAGGTTAGGGGTTAAATGCTGAAGGGACTAAACTGTCCCCCAAGTGTCAGAGGTAGGCCCTAGGGTGCACCGTTTAGAGACTCATCCTTCACAGTTCTCATGTCCAATTTATTAGCTGAGTAGAGAAGGAAGGGTGAGCTCGGGGGACAACAGGAGGCATTTTTTTTAAATTTGCTAACATTTCCACCCTGATCACAGAGTTTAGTTTACTTACTCTATGTGTGTGTCTCTGTGTGTGTGTGTGTTCATGTGTGTCCCACACTAGCCCGTAGCTCCTAAAGCCCCCGAAGCACCACCACAGCCCTCTGGTGACTTGTCAGAGAGATTAATTGTGGCCGCTGGCCGCTAAACAGATGAACCATTTGGAAATGATATTATTACCGCATGTCAGCAGAAAAGCCCTGGTCTCCAGTGCTGCTCAGCTCCCCGTGGGCGTAACCCGGTGGCTTTTTCTCGCACGCCACCAGAAGGTGTTGGCACATCCCTGATCCCTGATTAAATGGTGGAAAAGCAAGTCCCTCAGACGCTCACCCCACTGGGCTAGCCAGGAGTACTGGAGGAGGAAGCCTGGTCGGTTCTGTTGTCCATGTTCCCCCCTCCTGCCACCCCCCCCACACATGTGTCTTGGAAGAGCCTGCCTGTCCCCTCTGCATGCACACCTGCCACCTGCCTTGATTTCAGAAGATGCCAGAGCTTGCAGCCATGTTTTCCCTTCCTCTTTCTTCCTTCCCAGGGGACAGTACACCTCCTGGAAGGTGCTAAGTGCCACTTGTCTGCACCCATCACTGGGCAGGGGGACCCATGGTGTGGACAGGTGAGTGTGGCCTGCCTGCAAAGTTCAGCTATGGAGCACTTGCCCACCACTCCAGCTCTGTCATACTCTCTAAAACCTCCTGGCACTTGGTTAAGTCCAAAGTCCAAAGCTGGGCCAGAGTGATATGTAGGTTTGCCTTGCATGCAGCCAAACCCAGACGAACCCCAGTTCAATTCCTGGCATCCCATATGATCCTGCCAGGAGCTATTTCTAAGCACAGACCTAGGAGTAACCCCTGAGCACCGCCGGGTTTGGCCCCAAAAGCCAATAAATAAATAAAAATTAAAAAAAAAAAGATGGGGCTGGAGAGATAGCATGGAGGTAAGGCTTTTGCCTTTCATGCAGAAGGTCATCGATTCGAATCCCAGTGTCCCATATGGTCCCCCGTGCTGCCAGGATCAATTTCTGAGCATGGAGCCAGGAATAACATAAAAACCACCAAAAAAAAAAAAAAAAGATGGGGCTGGAGAGATAGCATGGAGGTAAGGCTTTTGCCTTTCATGCAGAAGGTCATCGGTTCAAATCCCAGCATCCCACATGGTCCCCCGAGCCTACCAGGAGTGATTTCTGAGTGTAAAGCCAGGAGTAACCCCTGAGCACTGCCAGGTGTGACCCGCCCCCCCCCCCCCAAAAAAAGACAGGAGACCCCATGACCCATCTGATGTCACAGGCTAGCTGGACCATTACCACTGACTGGTCTTCATCTGTACCTGTACTGGTCTGTTGGCTGCTTCTCAAGGGTCAGTGGCAGCGAGTCTTGAGAAAACAGGGTCTACAGTTGGCTCTGGAACTCCAGAGTGGAGGTGGAGGTTTTGAGTGGTCCAAGAAGGTGGGACCCGACTTCTGTGTGCTGCCACGTGTCCTTGGTTCATCCCAGGGGCCCGAGAGCAGCCTCTGAGGATGATTTAGGATTTGGGGGTCATTCCCCGTCCTGTGCTTAGGGAGATGATTCTTGGCAGTACTAGGGGACCATGTGGTATAGGAGATTGGCAGGACATGCAATGTACTTAACTCCTTGTACTGTTTCTAGTCCTATTAATCCCCCTTTCTTTGGGGGGTGTCATACCCAGTAGTGCTCAGGGACACTCAGACATCCCTCTTTGTTGTGTTCATAGGACTCTATGGGATGCTGGGGGTTGAAATCTGATTTTTGTTTGTTGGTTGGTTGGTTGGTTGATTTGTTTGTTATTTTTGTGTCGCACCCGGCAGTGCTCCGGGGTTACTCCTGGCTCTATGCTTAGAAATTGCTCCTGGCAGACTCGGGGGACCATATGGGATTCCAGGAATCAGACCCAGGTCTGTCCTGGGTTAGCCAAATGCAAGGCAGATGCCCTACTGCTGTGTTATCACTCCGGCCTGGGGGTTGAAGTCTGGCAGTTGAGTATGAAAGGAGTCGAACCCACTGGCCTGTCTCTCTGGTACCCCCCCATTTCCATTTGAACATGGAATTCCCATCTCGTCCACAATGTTCCCTTGTCTCCCATAACTGGGAACTGACCTTTGAGTCTCCTTTATGTTCAGCTATGACGTGGCAACTGTTTATCAGTATGTCAGGCACCATTTTCCACCCATCTGTCTTTTTGTGGGGAGGCCACAACTGGCAGTTATTTTTTTTTCTTCATCTTATATTTATTTTGGGGGATCATACCCAGCAGTGCTAAGGGATTACTCCTGGCTCTGTGCTCAGAAATTGCTCCGGATGGCAGGCTTGGGGGACCATATGGGATGCTGGGAACTGAACCTGGGTCTGTCCTGGTTCAACAGCATGCTAGACAGATGCCCAACCTCAGTGTTATCACTCCAGCCCCTTTTTGATTGTTTGTTGGTTTGTTATTTGAAGGAACCAAATTTAGACAGAGCTGCAGTATGGCTGTGTCTGGAAACATAGTGCTAAGAAAAATAAGCCAAGAGGGGAAAGAGAGTTAGGAACTCTGTTTCATTGCAGCTCTCGAAGAATCAAACCTGGCAAGAAATTATAATGATTATGAGGAACTTGGGGGAGAGAAGGTAGACCATGAAGTTCAGACTTTGCCCACAGCGAGTCTGACCCCATTGGATTCCGTCACTGCATATGGTCCCCTGAGCACCCTGAGCACAGAGCCAGGAGTAAGAAAGCCCCGAGCACCACAGGGGGTGGTCCCCCAAAAACCAGAGTAGGGAGTTTATGGTGAGCATGTAAGCGGATTAGTATGATGAAGCAAGTTCCAGAGAGGGAGATTGTGTGGTAGTTTCACCACTGAATGCCCAACCAAGTCACACATGACTAAATGTGGTTAATAGGCCAGATCATATGTTGCGTCTATTTTGTTTTTTGTTTTGGGCCTTACCCAGTAGTTGCTCCTAGCTCTATACTCAGGAATCACTTCCGGGAGGTAGGGGGACCTTATAGGACGTTGGGGATTGAACCTGAGTCAGCTGCGTGCATTGCACTGTGCTATTACTGCATCTATTATTTATTTATTTTTGGATTTTGGGCCACATCCGGTGACGCTCAGGGGCTACTCCTGGCTATGCACTCAGAAATCGCTCCTGACTTGGGGGACCATATGGGCCGCCAGGGCATCCAACCGTGGTCCATCTTAGGTTAGCGTGTGCAAGGTAAAAATGCCCTACCGCCTATACCACCACTCCTGCCCCTGCATCTAATTTTTACTACAGTTAAAAGAACACAGACAGGATTAAGCGCAAGCACAGCCACTAGAGGGAAAAAAAAAAACCCAACATATTACTGAGTCCAAATAAATAAATAGCCCCAGATGAGCAGAACGGTGAAAATCCATTAAAAAAAGGCAGTTAAGTGCATCATCCGCTCCCTCCCTAAGCCCCCAGTTCCCCTGCCTGCTAAGCCTCTGGAGAGCACCCTTGTCAAGAGACTCATTATTAGGAGCTGTTAGGAGTGATTAGCAGGGAGTGCTCTCTGGGGCTGATCCCCAGCCGGATCAGTCGGGGATCTACAGTGATTGGAAACCCAAGTGTCAGTAGGTGAGTCATGCAGAGGAGAGATGGGATCCTTGCTTCACCTTCTGGAACATTCAGCATCTAGGGAGCCAGAAAGGGGAACCCTATGCAGGGTCAAGCTCTCCTGATATACTCCCACCTTCCACCTCCCAGACAGATCCGTCCCATTGATCTGTCCTTTGACCCAGAAATGTATTTCCATCTGCCAGGACAATATGGCTGCTCTTTGAGCAGAATGGAAAAGCCAAGTGGAAATGGACTTTACACACTTTAAGATTCATCCTTAGGGCTTACACAGGCCAAGAGGTATCTAGGCCCTGGGCCTTTGCCTTGTATGCAACTGGCCTTTGTTTTTATTCTGGTACCACATATGATTCCCTGAGCATAGAGGCAGGAGTGAGTACTGGATATGACCAAAACACAACACAACAAAACAAAAAACTAAAATAGGGGCTGTTAAGATAGTATAGAGCAGGGGTCCTCAAACTTTTTAAACAGGGGGCCAGTTCACTGTCCCTCAGACCATTGGAGGGTCTGACTATAGTAAAAACAAAACTTATGAACGAATTCTTATGCACACTGCATATATCTTATTTTGCAATGAAGAAACAAAACAGATACAAATACAATATGTGGCCCGTGGGCCATAGTTTGAGGACCACTGGTTTAGAGAGTAGGGTACTTGACTTGCATGCAGCCAACCCAGGTTCGATCCCCAGCTCCCTGTCATATTACCCCTGAGCTCACCAGGTGTATTCCTGAGCGCAGAGTCAAGAGTAATCCCTAAGCAACACTAGGTGTTCTCCCAAACCAAAACAACAACAATAACGACATTAATACTAAATAAAATATTGTTCTCTAGACTGATTTATCTTCCATGTACTCGAATTTGAATATTTGTTGTTTGGGAGCTGTTGGAGGCCACTCATGGTAATGTTTGGGGGCCATGACATGGTGGAGACCCAGTTTATTAGGCTTTCTCCCCAGCCTGAAAGCTTTCATATTTATGGGGGGAGGTTGAAGCCCCTGATTCTGGCAGTGCTCAGAGTCTACTCCTAGTACTGTGCTTGGGAGATGCTTCTGGTGGTGCTCAGGGGATTGCCTAGTTGTGGGAATTGAACTCAGTCTCTCACTGGATTAAATTTAATCCACTTTGCCTGGGTCCAGACCCCTGAGCTGTACCGTCCTTGAAAACTTGTACATGCAAATATGGTATGATATAGCTTCTTTAAGACAATGTTAGCCTTAAATTTTTGGGGGGGGGGGTCACACCCAGCAGCGCTTAGGGAATACTAGGGTTGGCTGCGTGTAAGACCAGCCCTTCTGTCGTCTCTCTCTCTCTCTCTCTCTCTCTCTCTCTCTCTCTCTCTCTCTCTCTCTCTCTCTCTCTCTCTCTCTCTCTCTCTCTCTCTCTGTTTGGTTTTGAGCAGCTGCTTCTCCAACCTCACCTGCCACCCTTTACAAGTTGGTAATAATAGGTTTAACTGAGCTGTGCCCCTCAGTAGGTGCTCAATAAATACCAATAAATTCCGGTTGTTAGGGGGGTTGAATTGGGTCGTCCCCCCCCCCCAGTGCCCCATTCCTATGTTGAACTCCTAACCCCTTACACAGTGTGGCTTTATTTGAACCCTGGCAGATGTGATTAGTTAAGGTCTATATATATCCTTAGGGCAGGCCCATTCTTGGCATCTTTTAGGGAGGGCAGATGTGGACCCGAGATTGACTGGCTGGAGTGAGGGAGAGTGGTGTGGAGATGAAGGCGTCCAGGAGAGAGCCCCAGAAGCTCTGTTTGAGGGTCCTGTCTGGCCCTCTCAGCTGCAGAGACAAACCTCCCTTGGAACTGCAGAGTTCCCTCCCTCCTTTCTGCTGTAGACTGAGGGTAACCCACACACCTGAGCACAAGTATCCCGACATCACTTCCTGCCTATGGGCTCTCTCGCTGCCCTGAGCTCTCCCCTCCTGGCACCAATGGAAGCTCTGAACTTTTTTCCTGACCAATAGGAAACCTAGAGCCTTGTCCTCACCAATGGGAGGCCCCACGCCTTTGTCTTGGCTAATGGGAAATCCTAAACTTTTTCTTTTCTTTTTCTTAAATTTCTTTTGTTTGTTTTTGGGTCACACCAAGCGGCGCTCAGGGGTTACTCCTGGCTCTGTGCTCAGAAATTGCTCCTGGCAGGCTCAGGGGACCATGTGGAATGCTGGGGACTGAACTCAGGTCCGTCCTGAGTCGGCTGCATGCAAGGCAAACTCCCCACCGCTGTGCTATTGCTCCTGCCCTCTAAACTTTTTCCAGGTCTGCTAGGAACCGACTTGCCTCTATCTTCTGATTTCTTCTCCCAGTTTTTCCTCCCCCCACAAAAAATAGCATGCTGTAAATGTGCCTAGCAAGAAGTGTTCCAGAAGCCCCTTCCCCAAGAACTGACCTGCAGAGTTAACATTCTTCTCACCTTCTCAGAGTGGGGTTTTCTGTCCTGGAAAGAAGGCGACCCCTTATAAATGATAAGTCATAGATGATAAGGCACACTCACTCCTAGGCACAGCCCCTGCCCCTTCCAGCTCCCCCAAGAACCTGGTCTGATTTGGCAATCTCCTATGCAAGAGTTTTACTTTGGTGTTTGGACCATGCCTGCAAGTTGTTGGGGGCTATTCCCGGCTCTGTGCTTGAAGGGGGGTGTCCCTCTGCACGAGACTAGAGGCATGGAGGCTGGTTTCTCTTGTGCCCAATCCTATGAGCCATCTCCCGGATAGATCATCTGAGCATTTTATTTGGGGAGGGGAAAAGGGGGTGAAGGGGCCACTGCGGTCCCATGGTTAGGACGTGTGAAGCCTGTGAAGGGCGAGCCTGGGAGCGAGGTCACAGTGCTCCGGAGCGAATCTACAACGGGCACCACATGAGCGCTCCACGGGGCGTCCCGTGCATTTTTCCTTTGTTTCTCCAGAAACTCGGAGTGGACGGCAGCCCTCCTCCCTGTGGCCGGCTGGTCCTGGGCTGGACGGCGAGCACCATTTGTTCTGCCCAGGGACCGGCTGCCTCTTCTCTGCCCTGGTGGAGCTGGGGTTGGGAAGAGGGAAGAGGATCATCGAGCCGGGACAAGGGCTTTGTCGTGGTGCTTGTCACTGACACATGAAGACCGCAGGAGGCTGGAGGGAACTGGGGCGTTTGCATGTTGGCAGGAGGGAGGTAAAGCGGGGAGGGGGGCTGCTACTTCCTCGAACTTCCTGGGGTTCCTCCTGGCCCCTGTCCTAGGCTAGCTGGCTGACCTTCCAGGTGCTCAGCTGTGATCTGGGTCCTCGCCACTTCCAGCCCTTATCACCCTCCTGCTACCCTCTCCCTTCTGATCCGTCTCATCTGTCACCTGCCATGGGGGTGGGGGTGGGGTGGTAGTACATAAAATCCATATTCCTGCCACCTTTTTTCAGTTTTGTTATATTCAGTGCTGGGAGGGGTGCTGGGAACTTCTCCCAGCAATACTGTTTTGTGGGTCACATCCAGCTGTGCTCAAAGGCTGACTCCTGGCTCTGTGCAGATGGGCTCAGGGAACCTTATGGAGTGTTGGCCATCTGCAAGGAATGCTCTCTGTCCACTGTAGTGGTGCTTAGGCCCTTGGACTCCAATGTTTTTTTTTTTCTTGTTTTTTTGGGTCACACCCGGCAGTGCTCAGGGGTTACTCCTGGCTCTATGCTCAGAAATCGTTCCTGGCAGGCTCAGGGGACCATATGGGATGCCAGGATTCAAACCATTGACCTTCTGCATGTAAGGCAAACACCTTACCTCCATGCTATCTCTCCGGCCCCTAAATTTTGGTTTTCTTTTTTGTTTGTTTGTTTTGTTTTGTTTTGTTTTGTTTTTGGGCCACACCTGGCGTTGCTCAGGGGTTACTCCTGGCTGTCTGCTCAGAAATAGCTCCTGGCAGGCACTGGAGACCATATGGGACACCGGGATTCGAACCAACCACCTTTGGTCCTGGGTCGGCTGCTTGCAAGGCAAACCCCATTGTGCTATCTCTCCGGGCCCTTTTTTTGGTTTTTGGGTCACACCCAGCAGTTCTCAGGGGTTACTCCTGGCTCCACGCTCAGAAATCGCTCCTGCCGGGCACTGGGGACTATATGGGATGCTGGAATTTGAAACAAAGACCTTCTGCATGAAAGGCAAATGCCTTACCTCCATGCTATCTCTCCAGCCCCGGGACTCCAATGCAGCTATTTCCCTGCCCTCTTTCCTGTACTTTCTTTTAATTTTGTGAGCTTTATTTGTTGTTGTTGTTGTTTTGTTTGTGTTTTGGGGCCACAACCAGCAGTGCTCAGGATGTACTCCTGGCTGTACATTCAGGAAAAACTCCTAGCAGACCTGGGGAACATCAGGGGATGCTGTGGATCGAACCCAGTTCAGCCCTGTGCAAGGCAAACACCCTACAGCTGTGTTATTGCTCCGGCCCCTGGAAATAACATTTTTTTTTTGATTTTGGGGTCACATCCAGCAACGCTCAGGGGTTTCCTGGCTCTCTACTCAAAAATCTTTCCTGGCAGGCTTGGGGGGCCATATGGAATGCCAGGATTTGAACCATCATTTTTCTGCATGCAAGGCAAACCTCAATATATTTCTTCAGCCCCTGGAAATAATTTTTGACTAGGGTGAAAGATGTAGTACAAGGTTAAGTTACTTGTCTGGTTTTTTGTTGTTGTTGCTGTTGTTTTTTTTAGGAAAAGAGGTCCACACCCAGTGGCTAGGGCTTAACTCCTAGTTCTGTGATTAGGCCTGACAGGGCTCAAGGGATCATATGAGGTGCCAGGAATGCAACCCAGGCCACCTGCGTGCAAAGTAAAGGCCCTACTTACTGCATAATCTCTCCGTACAGCCCCTCTAAGTGTTTTGTCTGTAGATTTTCCAGCCATTCTTTTGTTTTTGCCTGGAAAGCTGGGTATGTGGGCCACGCCTTTCCACTGCTTTTCCAGAGTCTGTTGTGGGGATGAATTTAACTCTTTGTTTTCTGGTGCACTCCTGGCCCCCAGTACTGACCCAATGGTTTAGTCCCCACTTCCTCCTCCAGAACTGTACCAAAAATGCCCCAGATGCTGAATGCTAGATAGTGCCACATCCTTCACAGACATTGTTTCATATCCACACACAATCTAGCATAAGGTACAATCCTGCATAGAAATTTTGCAGCAACTTGTGCTGCAAAGTGCCAGAGTGATAGTGCAGTAGGTAGAGGATTTGCCTCCCATGCAGTTAACTTCAATTCAATCTCTGACATCCTATATGGTCTCCTGAGCATCGCCAGGAATGAACACTTAAGTACAGAGCCAGAAGACACTGGACACTGCCAGGCGTGCCCTCCACTCCCCGAAGAACAAAGAAAGAAATAAGCAACAAGTGTGTCTAGGATGGGTCAGGGGTTGAACACATGGCTTACATGTGCAAAGTCCCTGGTTCCATCTTAGTGGGGCACCTGAAATGTTGGGTGTGATTCTGGATCCTGGCGCTGATCCCCAAGTACTCTGAGGATCATCAGTAAATGCAAATGAACGCAGAAGTCTACAGAGATTACTTTGCTTGCTTTTCATGTGACCATCCCAGCATCACATATGGTCCTTTCTGTCTGCCCAGGACTGACACCCCCTCCCAAGTCTAGAGCCAGGACTAAGCCCTGAGCACTCAAAACCAAAATTAAATTCATAATTAATTTAATGAGGGTTGATGATGTAGCTCAGTGACAGAGCAAGGCACATGGGCTGAAGAGATAGGGCTGAAGTTAAAGTAATTCTCTTCACACAGCCAGCCCCAGCCCCATCCCTAGCACATTTCTGGCCGCCTGACCCCTGCCTGGAACAATTTCAGATAACCAGGACCCAGTCCTGAGCACTGCCATGTGTGCTCCCAAACCGAAAGATGACATTGAATGAACATGACTAGGTCCTGTGGAATAAGGGAGTGTGCCATTTCTCCTTCTGAATATCCCATCATGCCTCAGTTTCTGTGGGGTCCACAACATTGGAGAATTCAAGTTGTCCATGGAGGGACCCTACTGTGACTTTTTTTATTTTGGAGGGTCACAACCGGCAGCGCTCAGGGGTTCCTCCTGGATCTGCACTCAGGAATCGATCCTGGCAGGCTCAGGGGACCATATGGGATGCTGGGAATCGAACCACCATTCGTCCTGGTCAGCTATGTGCAAGGCAAACACACTACCACTGTGCTATCTCTCTGGCCTTCCTACCATGACTATTTTTCATGTCTATTAATTATGTTTCCCAAATTCACTGCCATTTTATTTTCCTTTGGGTGAGAGAGGGTAGTTTGGGCTGCACCTAGTAATGCCCAAGGCTTACTCTTGGCTCAACACTCAGCAATCACTCCTGGTGGGGCTCAGGGGACCACATGGGATCAGAGGACGAGACCCTGATCAGCCGTGTACAAGGCAGGCACACGGAACTACCCACTGAACTATCTCTCTGGCCCTGCAATTTGACTTTTGACTTTTTTTGAGAAGCGAATCTAGGATTTCTGTCACAGTGGCACCATTTTTCATTTCCCACTAACAATGCTCCAGGTTTGGGTTTCTCCACTTCCTGGCCAACACTGGGCCTCTGGTTGGCCTTGCTTTGAAAGTGGCCCTCGGAGTGTCCTCATTGTCTCCAGATTTGCATTTCCATCCAGAGTGGTCAGTGACCCTGAGCATCTTTTCATGTGCGAAGTGGCCGGGCCAGATGCTGACTGATTGATTGAATGAATGAATGAATTGCTGAATGAGTGAATGGGTCACCTCTGGAAGCAGATGGGAGTGGGAAATATTGACTCTCCCAGCCCTAGGGCAAACAGAATTTACTTTCCTTTGCTGTTTTTGGCTTTGTTTTGTTTGTTTATTTGTTTGCTTTTGGGTTTTGGGCCACACCCAGTGATGCGCAGGAGTTACTCCTTGCTCTGCACTCAGGAATCACTTTATTTTTTCTTTTTCTTTTTGAGGGGGAGCCCACACCCAGCGATACTCAGGGGTTATTCCAGGCTCTGTGTTCAGAAATTGCTCCTGGCAGGCTCAGGGGACTATATGGGGTGCTGGGACTTAAATTCCACTATGACCCGAGCAAGGCAAATCTTCTCCCCACTAAACTATTGCTCCAGCCTTGAGCAGAAATTATTTTCTATATGACCTGGGTGAGTAGAGTTACTTGCAAAAGAAAGTCGGAACTGGACTTTTTGTTTTGTTATTTGGGAACACAACCCAATGCACTATAGGTCTTTCAGCACTGTACCTGAGGGTCACTTTTGGCAGTGTCCAAACCTGGCATCTCCACATGCAATGCATGTACCCGGCCTGTTGAGTTATCACTCCCTGCTCTCATCAGTCAGACTTCTAGATACTGTTTCCTCCTGTCTTGGAACCTTGCACGCTTAGCTGCTTGTCCCTGGGGTGGATGGATGTGGTCTTACACACGCTGGGCCCCGGAGGAAGGAGGACACGGGCCAGCACGCTCGCTGCAGGCTCTAGCTTCACACTGCACCCACCCAACTTTCTCAGGCGTCCAGTTATTGACCCACGGGTGCCTATTTTAATTCACACTTGCCTGCTAATCAATTGCAGCATTTATCCATTCATCAGCCTTCCTGGAAGCTCTACAACTGCTCTAGGGCTTGGGGGGCAGGGGCCCAGGTTATTACTCAAGGAATAACACTATCCAGGAGTCCCCTTTCAAAGAATAAAGAATAGGGCTCTCTCTCTCTCTCTCTCTCTCTCTCTCTTTCTGTCTGTCTTTGTCCTGTCTCTCTGTCTCTGTCTCTCTCATTCTGAAGCCATAAACATCTAATTGGGGGTTTCTCAGGTGGCTCTAATGTGTCTGGTGAATGGGATTTTCTTTCTCCACAGAACAGACTAGTCAGTTTTGTGGCTCTTGATGTCTGCGCCATATGCCTTGCAGCCTGTAGACCCTGGTTTAAATCTCGGCACCACATGGGGTCCCCCTGTGCACCCCCGAATGGCCTCCTCGGCACTCTAAAAAGGTTTGGCGCTCCTGGGAGGAAAATGTTTGCACTGTCGATGACATAGCTGTTTCCCTATCTGTGAAGTATCAGAAGATTTAGGGGGGGGCAGGGACCAGGTATTTGGGTCATAGCTAAAGGAGCTTGGGGAATACTCCTGGCTCTGTGCTCAACATAGTGCTTGATAGTGCCAAGGCTAGAAGAACTGGGGTAGGCGATGGGCAAGGCTGGCATCCTACCATCTTACCATCTCTTGGTGTCTAGAGGAAGATGCATGGCCAGTGAGGATCAGGCCATGCCCAGGTGGCCGCCACTACAGACATCTGGCATCTCTGTGCCCGTGTCCCCATGTCCCCCTGGATACACCGTTTGGTTTCCTCACAAAACATTTATTTGGACAGTACTGAGTGTCACAAGAATGAACACTTCATTTCAGCACGGGACAGAAACCTAAGGGGTGGGTGGGCAATGGGGTGGGGGAGAGAGAGAGAATTTTGGGGAAGCTCAAGACAACCCAGAGGAAGCCCCCGACAGGTTCCTGCGGGGTTTGGGGATTTTACTTTCTTTCCCCTTATAACAGATGTACCACCATTTAATTGTTTTTCCTCGAGGATGGAGAGAAAAGACACTTGTGTACACTTTCCATTCTCCTGCGTGTCACTTAGCTGTCCTCGCCATTGTCTGGGCTCCTTTCTCTCATCCTTTGGGCGGCAATGAGTTGTGACATTCCCTCGCGATCAGCACTTTTGTTGTCTTTGTTTGTTGCTGCACCCCAGAAGTCCATCTTTCCTTTCATCTCCCTTCCATTCATGCATGAGCGAACAGTTGTGCTGGGTCGCGGGCATGTTCCACCGGCTTTCAAACAGAACCGTGGCTTTCTCTTCCCCTCCATCCGCCTTCACAATGGAGCCGAGCGAGCGCCTGCCACCGAGGAACAGAGCAGAACAGAACGGTTGCACAGGGCTATGCCAGGTTCTTTGGTTTCTGAGATCGGCAATACTCAAGATTCCATTTCGCCTCTGTCCTTGGCTTGCTTTCCTTCCTCCTCCCCACCCCACCCCCCAATTGCCTTTTGAGTCTCCGGTTCTAAATCTGTTTGTTTGTTGCGGATCTTTAAAATATAATCTTCCATATTACATCGAAGAGTGGCATCAACAAACACTTTGAAGGAAAATGTTCCTGGCGGTGGAATTTTCACACTAGCAGTTTTGGCAGGCGGCACACCCTCTCCCTCACCAAGAGGCTGGGAACCACCGCCAGATCTCATTAATCTCACTGGGCTCCAACTTCGGATTGGGGTGGGGGCACTGGGAAGGGGCAGGGGAGGGGGAGGGAGGGGAGAGAACACATCTCAAGTTGGGGTTGGCCCAGCTCTCTAGTCATGGGACAGGAGCACCTGTTCCGCCGCCCCTTCTCACCCCTTCAGAGTCTTGGGGTTTTGTATGAAGGTGGGAGTACCTCGTTCTAAATACACCCCTCAAGGGCCTGCCCAGAAGTAAAAGGCTAAAGACATAAAAAAACAAGAGGTGTCTTAAGATACTTTGTTCTCATCTGTAGGGTCAGTCTGAAATCCTCCTTAATGAGGTCATTAATAAAAAAAAAAGATAATGGAACAAGTGTTACCTTGTTGTGTGTCCCCTGGGGCAGGCCTTCCGGTAGCCTGCGACCAGCACCTTCTTTAAGAGAAGGGGTTGGGGTCATCAGTCTGCATGGCATCGAGAGCAAGGCTCTGATTAATTCCCAAACTGTTCCTTTGAGCCGCCCATCATTTCAATACATTTTGCACTGATGACTGTAGAGCCAAGTGCAGTGACTTAGAAGTCTCTGTCACGGTTATCAAATCTCTGTGCCCACCAGTACTGCTCATTTGGACCCTGCAAGGCAGCTGTAGAAGCACCTGGCCGTCTGCTACCTTGGCTGAGGGCACGTGTGAGAGGCAGCAAGAACTAGTGGTGCAAAAGAGGGAGACACCTCCCGGGACGAGGGCGCTCATTTATCCTGCTGTTGAGTTCTCTTAAAACCCTCAAAGCCTGGAGAACACAAGAGGGTAGGCCACTTGCCTTGCATGCAGTCTATGTGGGTTTGATACCCAGCATCTCATAAAGTCCCCAGAACCAACCAAGAGTAGTTTCAGAGCACCCCAGAGTGTGGCCCCAAAACAAAACAAAAAAAACTCCGAACCCCTGTTTTGCTCACTCATAGCTGAAATTCAGGGATACACAGTTAGCACATTTCAGGGATCCACTGCTTTTAAGTTTCAGGGATCTACTACTTGTAAGTTTCAGGGACTCACTGCTTGTAAGTTTCAAGGGCCCATTTTTTTTTTGTTCTGTCTTTTTTTTGGGGGGGGCACACCTGGTGACACTCAGGGGTTACTCCTGGCTATGCGCTCAGAAATCGCTCTTGGCTTTGGGAACCATATGGGATGCTGAGGGATCAAACCGTGGTCCTTCCTAGGCTATCCTTGCGCAAGGCAAAAACGCTCTACTGCTTGTGCCGCTGCTCCAGCCCTTAAGAGCCCATTTTATAAGTCTCCTTCGGAAAGGAATGAAAAGGATGGATCCAGCGAGCATTCATTGGAGGGTGTCCACTGAGTGTGAGAGCCCTAGAAATCCTAGCTCCTCATGTACTGCCTGAGTCAGTTTTGTTACAAGGCCATCAGAGACTGTGTTTGGAGAGACCTTGGGAGTACAGGTTAACTTTTTGGTGTTTTTTTTTTTTGTTTGTTTTGTTTTTGGTTTTGGTTTTTGGGCCACACCCGGCGGTGCTCAGGGGTTACTCCTGGCTGTCTGCTCAGAAATAGCTCCTGGCAGGCACGGGGGACCGTATGGGACACCGAGATTTGAACCAACCACCTTTGGTCCTGGATCGGCTGCTTGCAAGGCAAACGCCGCTGTGCTATCTCTCCGGGCCCTTTTTGGTCGTTTTAATCTGGTAGCTGGTGATGAGATATTTAAACTCCTAAAAGCTTAGTTTTGGACCTGCAAGTAGTACACGGATAGAGTGCTTGCCTTCATAGGGCCACCTCAGGTTCAACCCAAGCACCACCAGGTGTGACCCCAAAAAACAAAATCAGATCTTGAGCCTGGGATATGACCAAGTGCAGACTGCAGACCTCCCAGGTATAACTGCTGGGATCCCTCCTCAATACCAGAAAGAATTAATCCTGACTGTTAGGTTGTGGTTTTTGAGTCATACCCAATGGTGCTCAAGGGTTTCTCCTGGTTCTGCACTCCTGGCAAGCTCTGGGCATCCTATGGGGTGCTAGGGATGAATGAGAATTTTCTTGTGAGCAAGGCAAGTGCCATACTCAATGGGCTATCTTTCCAGCCCCCACTGTTCCTTTTTGTTTGGTATTTTTTTGGGGGGCTACACCTGGTGGTGTTCAGGGGTTACTTCTGGCTCTGCACTCAGGAATCATTGGCAGGCTCAGGGGACATCTGGGATGCTGAAGATTGAAACAGCCTACCTACTGTACTATTGCTACAATACCATGTTTCTTTTATTTAATTTATATATATATATCATTTATTTATATATTTGGGGGAAGGGTTACAGAAAGCAGTGCTCCAGATTCACTTCTGGCAGTGCTTGGGAGAGCATATGGAGTGCTGGAGATTGAATCTGGGTTGGTCACATGCCATATAAATGCCCCACCCACTATCTCTCTGGTTCTCCTACTTTTTCTTTTAAAATGCCTATGATAGTTTTCCTCAAAAACCCGTATCCTCTGAGTCAGCTCCTACTTTTCACTGGCCACAGCAAGTTTTCCAACATCCCCAAAGGTTACTATTTCTGCTGGGTGATGCCCTGAAGGCCTCCCTGCTTGAGTGTATGCATGTGATGTGACGTTAGGAGGGGACCTTTGAGCTGGAGAAAGTAAAGTAGCCAAGGTTACCAGCACGCCCCCATTTGATGGTGTGGAAGACTGTCTTCAACATTCTCACTCACCTTTGCCTGGAAAAGTGCCGTCAAGTTAGATTTTTTTTTTTTTTTGGTCTTGGAATGCTATGAACCCAAAGCAGGAAGACGGAAGTCTTTGTCCACCAAATATCTCCGTCACCTGTCTGGAGACACTGCAGTCAGGCTTCCTCCCGCAGTCTTTCTCATGGACTCCTTTGGTTCAGTGTCTGCTTCACCCTCAGTGTCTCCTAGCTTGGCATCTGGACACTGGGTTTCACCCCCAGCACTGCAGCAAAACCCCAACTTTGCTCAAGAACTAAAATAGCAGTAAAAGAAAAATAACAGAGGAAGGCTGCTCAGCATCACAGTCCAGGTCTTTTGTGGACCCACTGCAGGAGCAGTGAGATTTTCGGGTGCCTTAAGCGAGACAGCCGGGGAGAAGGCCCAGGCTGGCATGGGATAAGGCAGGCGGCCTGCACAGGAGTGTGCTGAGGGGCTGAGAGATTTTGGGGGTGTGGACAGTAGTGGCCGTGCTGTCTAGACTGTCAGTGATCTCAGAAAGCCAGGGCTTCGTTCAACCCCCTTGTATTCTAGTAAAATGTAAACCAGGAACTGAGCCCTGCCTCATAGGGCTCTGTTCTAGGTTTTATTTATTTATTTATTTATTTATTTATTTATTTATTTATTTATTTATTTATTTATTTATTTTTTGGCTTTTGGGTCACACCTAGCGGCGTTCAGAGCTTACTCCTGGCTTTGTGCTCAGAGGTCGCTCCTGCCAGACACAGGGGACTATATGGGATGCTGGGAATCGAACTGGTGTCTGTCCTGTGTTAGTCTTGTGCAAGGCAAACACTCTACTGCTGTGCTATCATTCCGCCCTGTTCTAGCTCTTGAGGACCGCACTGGAGGGTCTTCAGCCAGCTCCATCCTGCTTCTTTCCCTTTGGCTACTACTAGGACGTGGGGTCTTGGAGGCTCAGAGGGTCAGAAGCCTTGAGGCCGGGCAGGTTCTCACTGGTCCTTTATTGGCATGAGGGGCACATGTTAGCTTTTCAGTCCTCTCTGAGCTGCCATGGGACAGGTGCCACATCATTCCCAGACTAAACCATTGTAAGGGCTTCAGCATTTCAGGAAGCCTTAGAAAGAGGGGAGGATGTGGGAGGTCTCTTCCAGTTTTTGGCTTCTGAGTTTTCAGAGAGAAAATGGTTTTTGGAGTGTCTTGAAGTAGGATTTTGACAGCTAGAGTCGCTGTGTTATAAGTGTGCTATTTGAAGTGAGTTTCAAATAAAGTCTGTAGCCAATTCTTCCTCTCCGGGAACATAGCCCTAAACCTAGGGAGAGCTTAAAAATAGAGCTAGAGAGGCCAGAGCAGTGGCACAAGCGATAAGTCATCTGCCTTGCCCATACTAGGACAGACCCCGGTTCCATCCTCTGGCATCCCATATAGCCTCCCCAAGCCAGGGGTGATTTCTGAATGTATAACCAGGAGTAACCCCTGAGCGTCACTGGATATGACTCAAAATACAAACAAAACAAAACAACAACAACAACAAAACAGAGCTAGAAAGATCTAAAACTCTAGCCAAAAACCAGAGCTGTGAGAAAGGAGGTGCTCAGATTTTCACCCTACCTGAACATTTGGGTCCTGCAGCCAAAAAAAGGCCACAATCCAGCTCATTGGGGGTCCAGTCTAGTCGCTCCAGAAGCACAGTGTTCAGTTGTGCAATTCTATTTCTCCATCTCATTAAAAAAAAATATTCATTTGTGGGGCCTGAGCAATAGCACAGTGGGTAGTGCACTTGCCTTGCATGTGACCAACCCTGGTTCAATCCCCACATCCCATATGATCCCTTGAGCACCATCAGGAGTGACTCCTGGGTGCAGAACCAGGAGTAACCCCTGAGGACCCCCAAAACAAAATACAAACAAAAAATATATTGTTGGGCCAGGACGGGGCTTAGAAGACTGAGAATTTGTTTTGCATGTTGTAACCCTAAGTGTGAGCCCCTTTATGGGCTGGTGTGTCCAGCATTGCTGGGGAGCCCCGGTGGCTCCCTCATTGTGCCCAGCCCTGAGCATTGAACCATCAAGCCCAACAACTGAGTTTTTTATTTTATTTTATTTTATTTTTTTGGTTTTTGAGTCACACCCGGTAGTGCTCAGGGGTTCCTCCTGGCTCTACGCTCAGAAATCGCTCCTGACAGGCTCGGGGGACCATATGGGATGCCGGGATTCTAACCACCGACCTTCTGTATGCAAGGCAAATGCCTTATCTCCATGCTATCTCTCTGGCCCCACTAAGCTGAGTATTTCTAAGAGTGATCCCTGGACCCCCTGAGCCCTGCTGGGAAGGCCCCCAATATCAACAGCATCAGTAATAGGCACATTTTGGACGTTTAGTGTGGGGGGTCCTCTCCCAGCTGATCTCTTAGCATCATGGCACTGACACCTCACCACTGCCAGATTCGCACCTTGCAGAAGTCTGAGATTCTAAGAGCTGAGGTGACGCAATGAATGAATGGAGGCACCAGACAGTTCCAGGTGCCATAGAACAAGCCCTGACCCAGAAGCTTTTTTGGGTGACATTTCCCCAGTACCTTCTTACAGGAAAATGGACATAGAGGGGGTGTCAGCAACCTCTGGTCCTGGCCCTCAAATTAAGAGGGTGATGATCTGTCATCACATATAGGCATAGGATAAGGGGGACCCATGAGACCCCCAATTTGTTTGTTTGTTTTTTGCTATTACTTTTGGGTCCCACCCACAATGCTCAGGGCTTCCTCCTTGGCTCTGCACTCAGGAATTACAACTGGCAGTGCTCGAGGAACCCTATGGGATGTCAGGGATCAAGGCAAGTGCCCTCCCTGCTGTACCAATGCTCCAGCACCAGCCCCCAGCTTTTATTTTTAATTAATTAATTAATTGATTAATTTTGGGGGGGGGCCACACCCCGTGATGCTAAGGGGTTTACTCCTGGTTCTGTGCTTAGAAATTGCTCCTGGCTTGGGGGACCATATGGGATGCCGGGATTCAAACCACCGTTTGTCCTGGATTGGCTGTGTGCAAGGCCCCTATCTCTCCGGCCCCTAGTTCCCAGCTTTTAGAAAGCCCCCCACTTCTGGACACACACACATACACACACACACACATGCACACACACACACACACACACACACACACACACTTCACTCCATTCCAGAGTTTAAGTGGAATTACTGGCGAGCGGAATCCACTGAGAATCGAGTGTGGGGAAAGTCCCAGGCAGTGAGAGAAACGAGCTTCCTGGTAATTGAGAATGAAGTTAAGGAGAAGATTTTATTATTAATCGAGGGCTTAATTGCCTCTGGGACGTGTTAAATAAATGCCACGCGCCGTACTTGGGGAGCGATGTTCTGTTATCGAGACTGGTGTTCTGTAATTAAGCCCTCAGTCCCCTGTAGCCCCCGATTGAAATATCTGCCGTGTCATCCCAGCTCCGTCTCCCCCGCACAGCTCCATCGGGGCCGTCGAGTAAATTAAGGCTCCTTCAAAGGACCTGATCGATTGTCATAACATTGATCGGAACGGTTTCTGGGGCGCCCTTGATTGCACTTCGTCCCATCGATCGGAGCCCGTGTGGGCACACCTCTGCTTGGTTTCCGTGTCTGTCTGTAGGGGACAGAGGGAAGTATCTGAAAAGGGAGGTGGGGTGGTTCTGAAGAAGGTAGAAGCGGGGAGCAGGTAGGGAGAGGCCCGTAATGCTGACCTGGATGGACCCAATGCCGGCTCAGAAGGCAGCTAGCTGGTGGCATGCAGTGTATATTCCTGGGTACACGTGAGGCTTCATGCCTGGCCTGGTGTGGGATGTGCCAATAGAAATAAAGGGGTTCAGTTCCCATGAGCCCAATGGCTGCTTTTTTTTTTTTTTTTTTTTTTTTTTGGAGCCACACTGTTCGGTTACTCCTGAAACTGCACTCAGAAATCACTCCTGGCAGGCTCAGGAGACCATGTGGGATGCTGGGAATCGAACCTGAGTAAGCCACTTGCAAGGCAAAAGTCCTCCCCACTGTGCTATCACTCTGGCCCCAAAGTGGCTGCTCTTTGGGCCCATTGAATGGTGGCCTGGCACTTCAGATCTGCCGACTCAGCCCCAGAAACAGGCTGAGGAGATTGATAGCTTGGTGACCCCCTTCCCCACTATGTGTGGAGGTTTGGACCATATCTGGCTGTGTTCAGGGCTTACTCCTGGCTCTGTGCTCAGGGGGACACTCTGGATGGGGAGCTGAAAGATCATATGTGGTGCCTGGGATCCAACTGGGGGTCAGCTGCATGCAAGGCAAATGCTGTACTCTGGCCCCATAATTCTTTTGTTTGTTTATTTTTGTGCTACATCCAGTGGTGCTTAGGAGTTACTCCTAGCTCTGTGTTTAGAAATTACTCCTGTCAGGCTCAGGGGACCCTATGGAATGCTGAGAATTGAACCTGACCACTCTGGCCCTGAATTTTTCTTTTAAGTAGGAAAACTACCCTCTGATAGGGACTGGAATGCTAGTAGAGTCAGTGGTTAGGGTACTGGCATGCAACTGATTTGGATTTGACTCCCAGCATCCCATTTGGTTCCTCTAGCCTGCCAAGAGTGACTCCTGAGCATTGCTGGGTGTCCTCTCCCCATCCCACTCCCCCCCAAAAAAAAATAAAGAAAAGAAAAATGACCATTTGAAGTCACCAGAATCTTAACACGCAGCATCTCTGCTGTGTTTCCAATCTCCTGTTCCTTTGTTTCGAATGAAGAGTGAGCTGAGAACCCAGTCTTTGAATCAGAGTTCAGCAGAACTGCTCCTGACTGAGGCTTTTCACCTTTTTGCAAGGTTCTTACGTCAAACGGCCACATCCTTTAGAAGTGGTTTCATGTTCAAATAAACACTCTTCCCTTCCCTGCACACTTGGCGAACCAAGCACTTGCAGGAAGGAAATGAGGGGAGGAAAGAAAAATATTGCCAAGTTACATTTTCATAAAGGCTCCACGTGACACAATTTTTGGGGGGGACCCAGGCAGGTGGCAAGTGACAGACCTCCACTGGCTGGGGTATCCCTGGAAAAGCCTGCTTTTCTTCCTTATGCCCTCTCAGGGCACTCAGAAAGCCGGGGTGGTTCTTCTAGCTGCAGAAGCACCTCAGGACTCGAAGGCTGTGCATTGGGCGGGCTTAGGAGCACGGAGCTCCGTCAGAATGTGCCTTGTTGAGTTGGAGATTCCGTGCGCTGGGGAGGGCTTGTGTGATGTATGTGGACCCTGTCTGCACATTGTCCATGAGGGCCGGGAATGAGCCTGGAGCCTCCCCTAACCACAGGCGCCTTCTCTCAGCCGCTTTCCAGTGAGCCAGTTGTTCCACAAGGAAAGTTGAGCCCCGGGGAAAGCTACTCTTGCATTCTCATACACTAACATTCTTTTGATTTTTGACTGTTTGCTTGGCTTAGGGCCACACCCGGTGGTGCTTAGGACTTACCCTAGACTCTGCACTTCAAGATCACTCCTGACAGTGCTCAGGGCTTACTCTTTTTTTTTTTTTTTTGTGGTTTTTGGGTCACACCCGGCAGTGCTCAGGGGTTACTCCTGGCTCCATGCTCAGAAATTGCTCCTGGCAGGCACGGGGGACCATATGGGACGCCGGGATTCGAACCGATGACCTTCTGCATGAAAGGCAAACGCCTTACCTCCATGCTATCTCTCCGGCCCCTCAGGGCTTACTCTTGAATGCACTCTGGGATCACTCCTGGCAGTGCTCTTGGGACCTGATGGGGTGCTGGGGATGGAACTTGAGTTGGCCCCTTGCAAGGCAAACACTGTAACTTCTATTCTATCTCCCTGCTCTCTCTCTTTTTTTAATTTTAATTTTTTAATTTTTAATTATGAGAATAAAGATGCAAAGAAAGAAGACAAGGTAAAGTTACAGTGGAAGGACAATCACCCATAACATAATTCTCAGAAGAAGTCCCCTTGCTGATATCTTAACTTTGAACTTTCAGCCGAGGAACATTAAGATAAACAGAATCCATGTACAATTACTTTGTCCCTCAAGTCCCCAGATTGTAACACATTATAATATTTCTTAACAGCACACAAGGCAATCTAAGGCCATAAAACTTATGTAACTCCTTAAACATTAGAGGCATAGTATTTTTTACATTTCCATGTACATGCATATTAGTTTAAGTTAACCTCAAATTTTAAGTGGTTTTTTTTTTTTATTTTTAAGGATTAGAGTCAAAGGAGCACAGTAAAAACGGTGTTAGAGTGGCAATTGTTGTTTGCATAGGCCCACCAAAATATGAGGGGCATGGAATCTGCTCTCTCTCTTGAGATTCTTTTTGGTTTTTGGGTCACACCCGGCAGTGCTCAGGGGCTGCTCCTGGTTCTATGCTCAGAAATCGCCCCTGGTAGGCACGGCAAATGCCCTACATCCATGCTATTTCTCTGGCCCCTTATTTTATGTTTTGTTGTTGTGATGGTGGCTTGATTTTAAGTTAAGTGCTTGCCCTCAAAGTAGACCTGCAACTCAAGAGAAATAGTACAAGATTTAGCCTTGATTTGGTCCCTGGAATCCCATTTGGTCCTCAAGCACCACCAGGAGTGATCCTGGGACATGGAACCCCCTGCCACCCAAAAACGTTTACCTTGAGCCACAGGAATGAGTACGGAAGATCTGACGGCCAATTGTAGCAGAAATGATCTGGGACTGTGAGGAGGGCGATGTGGCTTTGAAGGGGTGATGGTGGTGGTTGTGATGGTGAACATGGTAGTGTTGGTGATGGTTTTAGTGGCAGTGATGGTGGATGGTGGCGTTCATGGTAGTCTTGGTGGTAATAATGGTGAGTAGTGGCGGTGATGGTGATGGTGGTGGTGAGGGAGAGTAGTGGCAGTGATGATGGTACTGGAGGTATTCCTGGCGATGGTCTTGGTGGCAGAGATGGTGGTGTTCATGATGCCAGTCGCTGTGGTGTCTGTGTTGGCAGTGGTGCAGAGACAGAATCCAGTCCAGACAAGCTGTGGGACTGGGCCCATCATCTTCCCACTCTGTGTTCCACAGAGACTGTCTCCAGGGACATTTATAGGTGGGTCAGAAGAACGCAACAGTGGCTGCCATATCTGCTCCAGGGCTGCCTCAGAACAAGGACTAAGGATTTGATTTGATTTGATTGGTTTGGGAACCGAACCGTTCCTAGCAATGTTCAGACTTACTTACTCTTGGCTGTGAAATCAGGGATCACTCTAGGTGGTGCTTGGAAGATCAGATGGGGGATATTGGGGATCCAGCCCGGGTCAGCTGTGTGCAAAGCAAGCACCCTCCCCCACTGAACTATCACTCAGACCCAGAACTAAGGATTTTTACATGGATGCCTGAAGTCTGCGCACAGAATAATAATTAGACTCAAAACTGGCAGAAAACACCCACCCCCTAACCCAGAATCATTTATGATCAGTGAGACATGATGACTGATGGACAGGAATCGGGCATGTTGGCAGGAAACAGCCTAAAGCTGGGGCCATTGGAAGGAAAAGCAAAAGTCTGATTTGTGTCATCATCACGCATGACCATCCTTGAGATGAAACTTGGAGAGACCCCGTCCATAGTTTTCCGTGCACAGATATTTGTGCGGCCTTGAAGGCAGTGCAGTGTTGAAATGCTGCAGAAGCTCTTGCTTGCAGATTGTGTCATGGTTTGCCAGGTAAATCCCACCCCCGGCCCTCCTGCAAGGAGGTGTTTTCAGGCTCCTGTGAGGTTTGCCAAGACGCTGGGCCTCAGAGTGCATCTGGAACAGCCCTGACCCCTCTGTCTCAACGGGTGTCTCCTCACTCACCTTGGGTCTCCGCCTGTGCCATCCTGTCCTGGAGAGCCTGGCATCTCCCCCCAAGCGTTCCTTGGCATTGCCCCCAAGCTCAGACATGCACGTGGCGTCGTTCCCTGAAATTCTTTCCGCCTTCACCAGGAAGCCTTCTTTCCCGTTTTTATTATAACAGCGGAAATGGTGGCAAAACTTCAACACACCATGTTGTTATTTTAACATCTACTCTTACATCAGTGGCAGAGCTGTGTTTTTCCTGAGAAATATTTCAGCCGAGCATCAAACCCAGAGAATTATGCGTGTCCCCCACCTTCTCTCTTTGGACCCTTTGTTCAAGCACCAGGCAGAAAACACCAGGGTGGAAATCGAGCCGGCTTCAAAAAACAAATCAGAACTCAGCAAGGACTTTCATTTTTTTTTTTTAACAATTTCAGTCAATCTGGAAGAGTTGGTACTTCTGAATTCAAAAAAATATAAAGCTTCTCCGTCTTCTCCCTTATAAATCACTAACAGAACCTTATAAATTACTAACAGACACATGATACCTTCACTTTGTATTTTCTTAGTACATTCAGTTTTTTTTTTTTAGACGGTCTTTTTGCATTCTGTCAGGCTACTTGATCCAATCCAACTCTGGTCCTTATGCCAGGGCAAAAAAAAAAAAAAAAAAAAAAAAAAAAAGTGGATGGGGCAAAGATAGTTGAATTTAAAAAAAATCCATAGTGTTCTTTTTCTTCTCTTGCCTTCTTTCTTCTGTTTATTTCCTGTTGGAGTTGAGAATTGGAAGAAGTCTGTGAGGAAGATTCAGACCTTGTTGCAACCTGCTTTTTCTTCAGTTTTTACAGTTTGCTTTCAAAAATAGTGGTGAGCTCCTTTTCATATTTTTCATTTTTTTTATTTGTGGGTTTATTCATTTTGGGTTGTTGTTCGGGTGAAAAAAAAATTTTTTTTTTGCATCTGACATCTTCCCAATATTATTTTTGCCAGCCAAATTTAAAACAGTCCTGTGTTGTGGATCCCTGTGGGGCCATTTTAAGTCTTTGGATCCATCAAGTGGTCCCAAGCAATAACTACCCGAATTGCTTTTAATTACATAATCTCACCGCATCCTTTTACCTTGGATTCAGTTTGATGGGTCCTACAAGGCTATTGTAACCGCGGATGATGGGACTAAGTGCCTCTTGAAGTGACTTCAGCTTCTGGGGGGAACAAAGGGAAGGAGGAAGAACACTTGGTCCCTTTTTTGCCTGAGCTGCCTTTTCCTTTGCTCGCAGTTCAGAGCAATACAATTAACAAACATTCTCCCAAGAGGTCAATTGAAACGGATGTGCGGACGAGCCGGGCTCTTGAACCTACCATCAGACATGTATGATCCGAGGAGGCATTCTGACGAGTTAGCGCTAATTGTTTGAGAAACAGGCCCGGGACAAACGATTAAAATGTAGGCACCAGAACTGGGATTATTAGTATGTGGGATGAAATGTGTACGCTGCAGCTGTACCAATAAAAATACTTGGGAAAGGGACTGGAGAGATAGCATGGAGGTAAGGCGTTTGCCTTTCATGCAAGAGGTCATCGGTTCGAATCCCAGCGTCCCATATGGTCCCCCGTGCCTGCCAGGAGCAATTTCTGAGCATGGAGCCAGGAGGAACCCCTGAGCACTGCCGGGTGTGGCCCAAAAACCACAAAAAAAAAAAAAAAAAAAAAATACTTGGGAAAGTGGTTCTGCTTAGACAAGTGCTTGGCTTGGCTCTGTGGTAAGTGTGGGTGTTTGCAGAAGACCCGGTGGTGTTTATAACAAACAACTTCTATCTTTCTTGCTTAATTAGCAGGGATTGCCATGCAAATGTGGTATTTAGTCATTTAATACCCGCATCCATCCCTTTCCTTGTCCTGGAGTTCTTCCTGCCTCTCCTAGCATCTTAGCTGACTTTGGAATCAGCCAGCCTAGTTCTGAGGTTTTTTTTTTTTTTTTTGGGGGTGTGGGGGGCACACCCAGTGCACTCAGGGGATACTCCTGGCTCTACACTCAGAAATTGCTCCTGGCAGGCTTGGAGGATATTGAATGCCAGGCATCGAACCCGGGTCCTTCCCGGATTGACTGCATGCAAAGCAAATGCCCTACTGCTGTACTATCTTTCTGGGTCCCCAAGTTCTGAGTTCTTTGCTTCTGAGAAGGCTCGCAAGATAGATAGATACTTCTTCTCAGCTTGTTGGCAAACTCGCTTCTCACCTTGCCCCCCGTGAGGAAGGGAGATTTGTTTTGGACTGTCTGGTCTTTGGAGCTGGCCTTGTTGGCATAAAAGATGCAGTGAGGGTAACCTGGGCACAGACCCCGCTCCCTGCATTTCTGCTGAGTTGCCAAGAACCAACTCGAGCTTTTCCCGAGACAGATCAGCACCTTAGGAAGCCCAGTACCAAGAAAGGAGGGGGGTGCTCGTTCCCTGGGAGGTACAGCGAGGAGATATTGGGGTGTACAAAGAAGTGTGACGCCATAAGTGAGAGAGTGGGGGGCAGTGAGGCCAGGTGGAGGCCATCCCCAGACATGGAAGAAAGAAGAGGGAAAGGAACCAGAAAGATGATTCTTTGCTGGGAAGAGAAAAGAACCAGGGCATCTGATGGGTAGACGCAGCTGAGGTCCGCTGCTGTTTCTATGTCTGTGACTTGTAGTTTAGGGTCTCACTCTTGCCCTCACCTGTCCTCACCCCATCCACACACACACCCTCACATTATTTTGCAAACTAAAGCCAGAAGAGGAACCATTTGGAGGTTGTCCATTTGGCCAGAGAGAGAAAGATAGTACAGGGTCAAGGTGCTTACCTTGCACACAACTAACTGAGGTTCGATCCCTGGCCCCAGTTATGGTCTCCTGAGCACTTTAGAGAGTGATCCCCCAGCACAGAGCCCCGGATACTGTTGAGTGTGGCCCCAAAATCTATGTGAGAGAGCCAGATAGATAGCACAGCGGTAGTGCATTTGTCTTGCATGACCCAGGACAGACCCGGGTTCAATTTCCAGCATCCCATATGGTCCCCCGTCCTGCCAGGAGTGATTTCTGAGCACAGAGCCAGGAGTAATCCCTGAGTGCTGCCAGGTGTTGCTCCAAACAAAACAAAACAAAACAAAACAAAACAAAACAAAACAAAACAAAACAAAACAAAACAAAACAATGTATGTGAGAGGAAAAGAGATAGAAATTGTTCAGAAGCCAGAGAGATAGCACAGTGGTAGGGCATTTGCCTTGCATGCAGCCGATCCAGGATGGATGGTGATTTGAATCCCAGCATCCCATATGGTCCCCCAAGCCCACCAGAAGTGATTTCTGAGCGCAGAGCCAGGAGTAACTCCTGAATGCCACTGGGTGTGACCCCCCCAAAAAAAAAAAGAGAGAGAAAGAAAGAAACTGTTCATTTGGTGCCATGAGCTTGCTCAGTGACCTTTCCTGTGTTCTGAGTCCTTGTCACTGAAGGGTCTTGTAGTGTGGCATTAATATAGTCCCCTGGGGGGCCTGGAGAGATAGCACAGTGGCGTTTGCCTTGCAAGCAGCCGATCCAGGACCAAAGGTGGTTGGTCCGAATCCCGGCATCCCATATGGTCCCCCGTGCCTGCCAGGAGCTATTTCTGAGTAGATAGCCAGGAGTAACCCCTGAGCATCGCCGGGTGTGGCCCAAAAACCAAAACAAAACAAAATATAGTCCCCTGGGAGACCCCCACCCGTCATCTAGAGCTCACATCCCCTGCTATCCCTGCCACCATTACCCCAGAAAACTGATGTTTCAAATTCCAATCAGCCTCCACTAGGTTGGATGTCACACACCCGCAGTTCGTGAGAGAATTCCCTCTTATCACATCTGCATTCTCTTCCCCTCTGAGTTCCACCAGCTCTTTCCACTCCAAACCGAGAAACACCACACAGACTCTTGGTGTGGGCTGAGTGGGGTGGGGAGGGAGTTAAAACAGAAAGGGAAGGGAGATCCATTTGTGCCAGGATCCAGGGCATCAGTGAAGGGTGGCACAGAATGAAGGTTCAATCCTCAACCCACTTACAATGCGAGTCAGTGGTTGCAAGTCTGGCCTGAAGTCGCTGTTTCGAGGAATTAGTGCTTGTAACACATCAAACTTACATTTTTTTTAATGTGATGGGAGAAAGAGCCTTCCATATCCATATGTTTCGTTTTAATTTTCATCACACTTAGCTCTGAATAATTAAGAAGGGGTGGGGGGAGAAAGAGAGAGAGAGAGAGAAAACTATGTGAATCTTCTTGTGGGTTCTGCACCATCAAAACCACACACACACATACGCATGGGCTCAGGATCACAGCTTGTCTTCACAGCTTTCGTGTGTGTGGTGTGGGTCTGGCAAATAGACTCAGACTGAGCTTCCTAAAAATTATTCAGCGCTAGGGAGAGGTCGATAGGCATCTTCCCCAGACCTCCACCCAGATCAGGAGCACCGAGGGACCACTGCTCACGGACTCTCCAAATTCTAAACTGGAATGTTGTGGCCTGGTGTTCCCTGAGATTGACACTTGAAAGGCATTTTTGAGACTGGCTTGGGAGAGAAAACAAAGAGAGTCTATTAACCCAGATCATTTTCATGACAGTTACGAAAAACAAACCAACAATTCTTTTCCAAATGGCTGTTTTCTAGAGGAGGTGGTGGGGGAGTGAGGAGACATGCCACCAATCACCCAATTCATGTCAAAGAATTCGCTGTAGGAAGCAGATGGACCCACTGACATTTGGTGCCTTTGAGCTTTTGAACTCTGTCTGGGATGTTCCACCCATCTCTGTCAGGTGGACACTCTTTATTTATTTATTTATTTATTTATTTATTTATTTATTTATTTATTTATTTATTTATTTATTTATTTATTTATTTTTGGGCCACACTCGGTAATGCTCAGGGATTACTCCTGGCTCTGCACTCAGAAATCACTTCTGGCTTGCGGTACCATATGGGATGCCAGAGATCGAACTCAGGTCTGTCCTGGGTCAGCTGCATGCAAGGCAAATGCCCTACTGCTGTGCCATTTCTCTGGCTCTCAGATGGACTCTCTTGTTTTCTCACCTGGAAAATAAAATCGGGAAGGAGAAAACTGAGCTTGTTTTTGTTTTGTTTTGTCTTGGGGCCACACCCAGGATGCTCAGGGGTTCTTCCTGGCTTTGCACTCAGGAATTACATCAGGTAGTGCTCAGGGTACCCTATGGGATGCCCAGGATCGAACCCAGGTTGGCTGTGTGCAAAGCAAGTGCCCTGCCCACTGTACTATTACTCTGACCCTAGAAACTTGGTGCTTAGGGGTTACTCCTGGCTCTGCACACAGGTGTTGTTCAGGGGACTTTATGTTGTAAGATGAGATTAGCTAAGAGCCCTAAATAAAAGTGTTCCCCCAACTTCCTCTTCCCAATAACTTCTTCCTTTGATTTGTAAAAGCCCACAGGATAGTTACTTTTTGTTTGTTTGTTTGGTTTTGGTTTTTGGGTCACATCTGTAGGCGCTCAGGGGTTACTCCTGGCTCTGCTCAGAAATCGCTCCTGGCAGGCATGGGGGACCATATGGAATCCCAGGATTCAAATCACCATTGGTCCTGGGTTGACCGCATGCAAGACAAACGCCCTACCGCTGCGCTATCTCTTCAACCTCTTTTTTTCTACTTTTTTTTTTATCCCCCCTTAATTTTTTTCGAAGTGAGGGAGATGGGGCCAGAGAAATAGCACAGTGGTAAGCTATTTGCCATGCATGTGGCCAACACAGGATGAAGAATGGTTTGACTCCCAGCATTCTCTATGGTCCCCCAAACCTGTCAGGAGTAACCCCTGAGCGCCCCGGGTATGACCCAAAAACCAATAATAAGTAAATAGATAAATAAATAAATAAAGTGAGCTGGATGAGCGAAGGATACACTTTGCCCAACGTCCCTACTCCTCTCTTCATGCGAATCCTGCTCCCCAGCCCTGTGATCTGATCCTGGTCCCATCTTTTCCAGGGATGTCCTTCATGTGGCCAGGCCAGTGGGCTCCAGGGCAGGCGCTGCTGAGCATCATGGATACACGCCACGGAGGGCTGTGCTTTATGTACCAGGTGACGATGAGAAGAAGATCCGCAAGATCCCTAGCCTGCAGGTGGACTGCGCGGTGCTCGACTGTGAAGATGGTGTGGCCGTGAACAGAAAGGTAGGTGGGTGGGAAACATGCCATAGGGCGTGTGTGTGTGTGTGTGTGTGTGTGTATGTTTGTGTGTTTTGCTCCTGGTTTTTTGTTTTGGGGCTCAGAAATTGCTCCTATGGGATGCCAGAGGATCAGCATCCTAAGTCCTAGGTCAGCGCATGTAAGGCAAATTCCTACCACTTGTGCCATCATTCCATACCTTGCCAGAGGATCAGCATCCTAAGTCCTAGGTCAGCACATGTAAGGCAAATTCCTACCACTTGTGCCATCATTTCATACCTTGTCGTGTTTTTTTTTCTTTATGAACAAACCTCTTAGGGACTCACTCCTTACTCCACATTTGGCATCCCTCCTGATGGTGCTCAGGGGACCACTTGGAATGCCGAGATCGAACTTGGGTTGGCCACGTGCAAGGCAGACACCCTCCCCGCTGTGCTATCACTCCAGCCCCTCCAGAGCTACGTTTTGCAAAACATATACCCTTGTCCAATTATGCACCTGTCAGCAGATGATCTAAAAAATACTGTCAGAGAACTGGAGAGATAGTACAGCAGTAGGGCATTTGCCTTGCATGCAACGACCCAGGATAGAACATGGTTCAAATCCCGGCATTTCTTATGGTCTGTCTTCTGAGCCTGCCAGGGCCATTTCTGAGTGCAGAGCCAGGAGTAACCCCTGAGCGCCACCAGGTGTGACCCAGAAACAAAAAACAAACAAATAAATAATACTGTCATATAGCAGAAACATGTTGCATAGCTGTAATCCAAAATATCTTTCAAGCCCAAAGTGGCTCATTTTCTTCTGTGTGTTCTGCAAGGTTGGATCTTTTCTGCTGGTGGTGGAGGGTCATGCGCAAAAAGCCAATGTAAGAGAAGCACAGGACGGCCAGCCCAGCTCTGCAAGATGTGTCCCCACTTTTTACCCTACCTCTTTTCTTCTTGCCCTTGCCCTCTTGAGCCTTCTGGATGGATCTCATCAGTAAGAGCTGGGCAGATTCCAACTGAAGAGTGATAAAGTGTGACTTCCTATAAGGGACTGTGTGTATTTAGAGATAGACCCTGACATTGCTGGTCTGGCTCGATGACTTCATCCAAAAATTGTGTGTTGTATCTAGAGATAGATTGTATAGCAGCTAGTGGCTAGGGGATGCCTTGTGCATACCTGGCTTAGGTTTGGTTCTCAGCACCATTATGGTCCCCTGAGCCCTGCCTCCAACTCTTCTTCTTTTTCTCCTCATCTCCTTCCCATCCTTCTCCTTTTCTTTCTTCTTCTCTTCCTCCTTCCTTCTCTTCTTTTTAAATTTACTTATGTATTTGTTTTTGGTTTTGGGACACACCTGGTGGCACTCAGAAGTTATTCTTGGCAGGCTTGGGAGGCCATATAGGTTGCTGAGGATTGAACCTGATCAGTCATATGCAAGTCTTAGCCACTGTGCTATTGTTGCTTCCTTCTCCTCCTCCTCCTCCTTCTCCTTTTCCTCTTCTTCCTCCTTCTCTTCCTCCTCCTTCCTTGTCTTCCTTCCTCATCCTCATCCTCTCCTCTCTTCCTCTTTATTCTCCTCCTCCTCTCTGCCTTCCCCACCTCTTCCTCCTTTTGTTTTGAGTCACACCCTGCAGACCTCGTGGTTTACTTCTGGCTCTTCACCTAGGGATCACCCTGCTGGCCTCAGGAGACTACATGGGATGCTGGGGATGAAACCCAAGCTTGCCACATTTAGGGCAAATGCAATACCATGTGCTATATGGCTGCCAGGTATGTTTGGGCAGTGACCTCTCTCCTGGCCTTAGTCTTTACTGGAGAAACCTCCGACTTGGTGCTCAGGGAAAGGAAAATGTACACAGAAGCTTAGGGTGCAGCTTGGGGCCACCTTGCTTGGGCCTAACCAGAGAACTGAACCTTTAAGAGCCATGCCGGGTGAGACAGTCTTAGAGGCTCTTTTGTAAGGCAGCAAGTTTGGGGCTAAGGTTTCTTTTATTGCAGGGAGGAGGTTGGGGTCACATCCGGTGGTGCTCAGGAGTTATTTCTGGTTTTGTGTTCAGAAATCAGTCCTGGCAGGCACAAGGGACCATGTGGGATGCCGGGAATCAAACCAGGGTCCATCCAGGGTTGTACACGATGCAAGGAAAATGCCCTACTGCTATGCTATTGCTCTGGCCCCTGGGGCTGTTTTCAAGTGGCTGACTGAGTTTTACTTTTCTTTTTCTTTTTCTTTTTTTTTTTTGTTTTAGTTTTTTTGTTGTTGTTGTTTTTTGGGGGTCAAACCCAGCAGCACTCAGGGGTTACTCTTGGCTCTACACTCAGAAATCGCTCCTGGTAGGCTCGGGGAACCATATGGGATGCCGGGATTTGAACCACCGTTTTTCAGCATGAAAGGCGAACACCCTACCTCCATGCCATCTCTCCGGCCCCCGAGTTTTACTTTTCATCAAAAAAAGTGGGTTTGTTCAATAATGAAGTGAACTAAAGTCATCATTATGGTGGCTGGAGGGATAGCATGGAGGTAAGGCGTTTGCCTTGCATGCAGAAGGATGGTGGTTTGAATCCGGCATCCCATGTGATCCCCTAAGCCTGCCAGGAGCGATTTCTGAGCATAAAACCAGGGTGTGACCCCCAAACAAAACAAAGCAAAAAATCATCATTATGACAATCAATTATGCTTTGGGGGCATTTGGTTTGATTTTGGGGCCTCACCCAGTCCACTTTCCCTGAGCAGTCCTAGGACTGAACCTTTGGCAAAGTATATGCTCCAGCTCTTAGCGCTATCTCCTTGGTCCAGGTCACTAATGTTTGTATGGTGTGTGTGTGTGTGTGTGTGTGTGTGTGTGTGTGTGTGTGTGTGTGTGTGTGTAGGGGTGGCACATATGGCTCAGGGTTTACTCTGACTTTGTGCTCAAGGGTCACTCCTAATGGAATCCAGGGGATCATAATGGGGTGCCATATGCCAGGGATCAAATCTAAGTTAACTGCGTACAAGGTAAGCACCTTCCCTCTGTGCTCTCTCTTAAGCCCCTTCCTTGTATGGAACTCTTTCAGTGAAAAAGACACACTTTCATTCTTTCTTTTTTTGGAGTGCCACACCCGGTGATGCTCAGGGGTTATTCCTGGCTATGCACTCAGAAATCGCTCCTGTCTTGGGGGACCATTGGGATGCCTGGGGATCAAACCTTGATCCGTCCTAGGCTAGTGCTGGCAATGCAGATGCTTTACCTCTAGTGCCACCACTCCGGCCCCTTCATTCTTTCTTTTTTTTTTTTTTTTTTTTTTTTTTTGGTTTTTGGGCCACACCCATTTGACGCTCAGGGGTTACTCCTGGCTATGTGCTCAGAAATCGCCCCTGGCTTGGGGGGACCATATGGGACGCCGGGGGATCGAACCGCGGTCCTTCCTTGGCTAGCGCTTGCAAGGCAGACACCTTACCTCCAGCGCCACCTACCCGGCCCCCCCTTCATTCTTTCTTTGTCTGTCTGTGCCCAGTGGGACAGTGGGCTTGGGCTTGGACTGGGTCAGAGGAAGCCAGCCTTCTGAATGAATTCATCTATTTAAATATTAAATATTCATTGTCCCAGGTGATCTGATGTTGCTTGTTTGAACTACACAACTTCTATTTGGTTAAATGCTTTGCTTGGAATGTCTAGCCTACAAATATCCTCTTAAGGGAAAAATTAATCTCTAACTTCATCTTAATTACCAAACCAAAGCTTACCAGGTATTTGGAAAAGGATTAGAATAAGTATGTGAAGTCTATTCAGCATCTTTGGCATATTAAAAAAAATCTAAAATTAAGGCAAATGGTCCCTTTGTTAGGGAGAGAAGAGAGGCTCTCAAACAGTGCTCAGGAGGTAGAGGAGACCCACCTAGCCATTCCCAGGGACCCCTTTATAGGTTTAAGATGTGTTACCAGGGCCAGAGAGATAGTATGGAGGTAAGGCGTTTGCCTTCCATGCAGAAGGTTGATGGTTCGAATCCTGGCATCCCATATGGTCCCCCGAGCCTGTCAGGAGCGATTTCTGAGCGTAGAGCCAAGAGTAACTCCTGAGCGCTGCCGGGTATGACCCAAAAACCAAAAAAAAAAAAAGAAAGTGTTTCCATGGGCCAGAGAAATAGTACAGTGATAGGGCATTTGCCTTGCATGTGGCCGACCGGGAGGAACCCGATTCGATTCCTGGAATCCCATATGGTCCCCCAGCCTGCCAGGGGTGATTTATGACCGCAGAGCCAGGAGTAACCCCTGAGCATCACCAGGTGTGACCCCAAAACCAAAAAATAAAAATAAATAAATGTGTTTCCAATAAATAAATTTATTTCCAAAACTTTGTAGTGCCCTCAAGGTTAACTGCTGGTTCCAATTCTGTGGCTCAGGGCTCTTCTCTGTACTTCTTATTTCTCTCCTCATCTCTCCTGTATCTATATAGCCTCTTCTTTTGTTGGGTTCAAAGATTATGACTGGGAAAAATGTTGATTAAAGGGCTGGGCTAGAGAGTCAAGGAACTACATTCTATCATCATCATGATTTATGACCATTATGTGCCCTGACCCCACTTGTGACTGTTCCCTCACAGATCTGGAGAGGACCTTCCCACACCTATCCACAGGGATCCTGCTCATTCCCTCTTTTTAATGCCCCTCTGCTCGCTGAGTCCATTCTCTCCGGAAGTGGAGGAGAGCAAGGGTGAGGTTGTGCCTGTCATTCAGTGTCCGTCCAGACCATCTTGAGACTGGTTTTCTGTGCAAGGCTTTGGTCTATAGTAATAAACTAATTACCTCCCCTTCTCAGCCAACTTCCTGTTTTCCCTTGAGTTCCTCATTATCTTTCTATTTCCCTACAAAGGCTTAAGTTTTCTAGTCAAGTCATCATTCATTCAACAACCACCTCTGGCTAATTGTCTAAGTTTTCTCTTGCTATGTCAGAAACTGCCAGTATTTTATGAGTTTACATTTTTTAGGGGGGACACACTAGACTGTTCAAGGACCACACATGGCAGTGCTTGGGAGAACCTTCGGGATACTGGGATTCAAGCAGGGTCCTCACCACAGTGGCTGTGTGTGAGACAAGTGTCTATTGCTGCACTATCACACTAACCCTATGTGTTTGATTTTTTTGGTTTTGTTTTGTTTTTTTGGGTCACACCCGGCATTGCTCAGGGGTTACTCCTGGCTTCATGCTCAGAAATTGCTCCTGGCAGGCTCGGGGGACCATATGGGATGCAGGGATTCGAACTGATGATCTTCTGCATGAAAGGCAAACGCCTTACCTCCATGCTATCTCTCTGGCCCCTAAATTCTTTTTGTGTGTGTATGTGTTTTATTTTTTAAAAGAAAATATCTATTTAGGGACTGGAGTGATAGCACAGCAGTAGGGCATTTGCTTTGCATGTGGCCAACCCAGGTCAGATACTGGTTCGATTCCTGGCACCCCATCTGGTCCCCCAAGCCAGGAGCAATTTCTGAGCACAAAGCCAGGAGTAATCCCTAAGTGCCACCGAGTGTGACCAAAACAAAAACAAAAACAAAAATGTCTTTATTTAAACAACATGGCTTACAAATTCTTCACAGTACAGTTATTTCTGGCATTCCATGTTCTAATACCCAACCCACCACCAGTTTTCACTGTTTCCCACCCTATCCTAAGATACAAATAAGTTATTTAATATGCTGTTACAACTGAATAATAGTGGAATTATCAGAAAAAGAAGACTTTGGGGGCCAGAGAGATAGCATGGAGATAGGGTGTTTGCCTTGCATGCAGAAGGACGGTGATTCGAATCCCGGCATCCCATATGGTCCCCTGAGCCAGGAGTGATTTCTGAGAGTAGAGCCAGGAGTAACCCATGAGTACTGCTCGGTGTGACCCAAACCCCCCCCCCCAAAAAGAAAGAAGACTTCATTAAAAATATTTTGTGCAAACAAATTGTCATGTTTCCCAAAGGGGTCATTAAGTCACTGTCTGAGATTTACTGAGCTGTTTTGTTGCTAGTTCAGCATTCCATTATTGGCTTTGATTGGTTTGGTCTGGTGTAGGTGGTTTCATGATAACTTCATGTCTAATTTGGTGTGTTCCTACTGGAATGTCAGTATTGAAGAACATGGAGGTGCTACACGCCTGCATATATGAATTCGTACTCTAGGAGTTCAAGAACCTTAAGAGCTGGACTTCTGATCAGACATGGCAACAGCTGTGGGTCGTGGGTGTGGCTGTCAGGGCTTCCAGTAGTATGGAAGTATGGAGGCACAGCTGGAGGCTGCCTACACTGAATTGAGAAAAGATCCCAGAGTTCTCAGCCTCCAAACTGGCATACTTGGAGGCTTCAATGGTCAGGTCAGGTATCTCTGCAGAGATCTGTGGAAAAAGTAGTGAAGTTGAAAAACTTGGGCCCAGAGAGATAGCACAGCGGTGTTTGCCTTGCAAGCAGCCGATCCAGGACCAAAGGTGGTTGGTTCAAATCCCGGTGTCCCATATGGTCCCCCGTGCCTGCCAGGAGCTATTTCTGAGCAGACAGCCAGGAGTAACCCTTGAGCACCGCCGGGCGTGGCCCAAAAACCAAAAACCACAAAAAAAAAAAAAAAAGAAAAACTGGTGTGGTGGCAGTTGTGAGGTGTGTATGCAGCTGCTGAGGCTTCAGCAGAGTGGAAGACTTACCCCTCCCCCCTCCCAAGGCACCCCAGAGCTGTCAGTCGTGGGATCAGTGTACCCATGAATTTTCTTTTTTTTTTTTTTGGTTTTTGGGTCACACCTGGCAGTGCTCAGGGGTTATTCCTGGCTCCAGGCTCAGAAATTGCTCCTGGCAGGCACAGGGGACCATATGGGGCGCCGGGATTCGAACCGATGACCTCCTGCATGAAAGGCAAATGCCTTACCTCCATGCTATCTCTCCGGCCCCCACCCATGAATTTTCACTGCTTGACTTTCCTCTCGTTCGAGAGGCCAAAAAACAAACAAACAAACAAACAAACAAACAAATGTGGTCTGGAGTGATAGCACAGTAGTAGAGCATTTGCCTTGCACACAGCCAACCCAGGACAGACCCAGGTTTGATTCCCAGCATCGCATATGGTCCCTTGAGTCTGCCAGGCATGATTTCTGAGCACAGAGTCAGTAATAACCCCTGAGCACCACTGAGTGTGGCCCACTCCACTCCAAAAGAAAAGCACTCTAAGCTCTCTTGAGTGCTACAGAAATAAATTTTATTTATTTTTTATTTTGGGGGCAATTGGGGGGCCTACCTGATGGTGCTCAGGGATCACTCCTGGTAAGAATTAAGGAACGATGAATTTTGCTGGGGATTGAACTCAGGTTGGTTCCATGCAAGGCAAAAAGCCCTACCTATTTGCTGACTATCTCTGGATCTCCCATTTATTTTTGGGGGTGTGGGGGGCCACACCTGGCAATGCTTAGAGGCTACTCCTGGCTCTGTGCTCAGGAGTGACCCCCAGGTGATCACTGGAGACCACCTATGTAGGGTCAATAGGGAACCTACATGGTGCCAGGGATTAAACTGGGGTTGGCTACATGCAAGCGATTCCCAGGCCCGATGGCCATCTCCGTCCTCCGTCCTGAGCACATGCATTTTCACTCATTTGGCTTTATTTATTTATTTTTAGGGGCCACAGTTTGTGGCACTCAGACTGTCCTAGGTCAGCCACATGCCAGGCAAACGCCCTACCTCTGCGCTATTGTTCCAGCCCCTGGCTTTATATTTTGATTGTGTTTTGGGGAGGCAATACCTGGCAGTTCTCAGGTCTTACTCTTGGCTCTGTGCTCAGGCATCACTCCTGACTAGCTCAGGGCACTCTCTGTAGGCCTGGGGATCAAACCAAAGTCTACTGCGTGCAAGGCAATCACTATCACTCTAGCTGCCCGGCATTGTTTATATAGCTTGTGCATTTGCATGTGTTGGGCACACACACATTGCCGAGAGGGTAACCAACCCCATGCTTGCTTCCTCTGAACAGACTCAACTCCCTCGGGGTAAATTTCACAATCCTCTTTGCTGTCACTTGGTAGAAATGAATTAGCAGAGGAGAAAAGGGGTTTTCTGCCTGCAAAGAGGAGTGATTAAGTGGACACGTAATGATTTGAAGCTCCTTCGTTGGGGGTTGTGGATTTAGGAAGGGGAGGTGACTGGCACAGGGGCCCTGCCTTGCTTCAAACACTTGTATGCTCCTGAGATGTCTTCAATAGGAACCGAAGTCTCCAAGTCTTTCTTTCGGAGCAGCCCAGAAAACCAAACTGTGCTTTGGAACTCTGCAAGCTCTTTTTGATTCTCCAAGAGCTCTAATACAAAAATCTACCTTTCTCCAAGTGAGAAATAGGGAAGAGTTTCCAGTCTCTTATGAGTTTCTTCAATCTCTTTGATAACCTATTCCCTGTCACAACTCCAAGTAATGGTTTGAGGAAAAAAAAAAAAAAGCCTCAGACCAAACCCATCTCCCCAGACCCCCTCTTGCTCCATTGTTTTCTTCTTCAAACCTGGAATTTTTGCGATGCCACGGTTCAGATCCGCCTATTAGTGCCTTGACTGTTAATACTTTTCCCTCACAAGCTCCATGGAATCTCCTTGCAGAGGTATGCAGGCTTCAAAGGGTCTATTATTTCTTTTACTATAGTTCCTAGGAACTTAATTAAGCAAGACAAGTCTGATCTATGATCTGGGAATTCCAGTGACGGGCAACGCAGGGCCTAGGCAAAAGAACCATCTCTGAACAGCTGAGAAGTCAGGTGAAAAGAACCAGACGTCGATGATCTGGAACTTAATCAAGGTGGTACCCAGGGCTGCTTCCTCTGAAGTGAATCAAGAAAGAGTTTGTTGGCCAGAGTGGTGGCACAAACGGTAAGGCATCTGCCTTGTGCGCGCTAGCCTAGGACGGACCACAGTTCCATCTCCCCCTCCCCCTGGGCTTTCCATATGGTCCCCCAAGCCAGGAGTGATTTCTGTGCGCAGAGCCAAGAATAACCCCAGAGCGTCACTGGGTGTGGCCGAAAAACCAAAAAAAGAGTTTGGAGGGGCCGAATATAGCACAGCAGTAGGGCATTTGCCTTGTACATGGCCAACCCATGACAGACTTTGGTTCGATCCCCAGCATATGCCCTCCCGAGCCTGCCAGGGATGATTTCTGAGCGCAGAGCCAAGAGTAACCCCTAAGCACTTCCAGGTATGGTCCAAAAACAAAGAAAACAAAAAAAGAAAGAAAAAAAGAGTTTGGAGGGGCCATAGCGATAGTACAGCAGGGAGGGCATTGCTTTTGCACGTAGCCAACCCTGGTTCGATCCCCTGCATCCTGTATGTCCCATATAGGTGACCTGCCAGGAGTAATTACTGAGCACAGAACCAGGAGTAACTTCTAAGCGCCACTGGGTGTGGTCCCAAAACAAGCAAACAAACAAAAAAAAATTAACCCAGTGCTGGAAGAAAATAAAGTGTTATGTGGGATACATATTTTTTGTTTTGTTTTGTTTTGGGGCCACACCTGGTGATGCTCAGGGTTTACTCCTGGCTATGTGCTCAGAAATTGCTCCTGGCTTTGAGGATGGGGATCATATGGGACGCTGGGGGATCAAACCGTCATCCGTCCTAGGCTAGTGCAGGCAAGGCAGATGCCTTACCACTTGCACCACCACTCCAGCCCCCATATATATATATATATATTTTTTTTTTTTAACAATTTTGGCAAACCACAGTGAGGCCAGAGCAATAGCACAGTGGTAAGACATTTGACTTGCAGATGGCCAACTGAAAACTGACTCAGGACTGACCCGGGTTCTATCCCTGAGCTTACCAGGAGGGATTTCTGAGTGCAGAGCCAGGAGTAACCCCTGAGTGCTGGTGGAAGTGGTCCAACCCCCCCAAATAAATACATAAATAAAAGAAAAAAGGGAAGAGAGAGAAGAAAAGTGTCTGCCCCAGAGACAAGCAGAGGAAGGGAGGGAAGAAACTGGGGACACTGGGGACAGAAAATGTGCCCTGGTGAAGGGTATTGTATGACTGAAACTCAATCATGAACAACTTTGAAATTGGGTGTGTGTGTGGGAAACAGTTGTATTATGAACAACTTTGTAAATTCAGTGTTTAAATGATTAAAGAAAAGAAAGGAATTACCCCTAGTGGAGGGTTGGAGAGATAGTACAGTGGATATGGTATTTGTATTGCATGTGGTTGATCCAGGTTCAGTCCATGGCACCTGTATAATTTTCTGAGCCCACCAGGAGTGAGTGATTTCTGAACACAGTGCCAGGAGTAAACTCTGAGTACAACCGCATGTGACCCCACCTCAATAATAATAATAATAACAATAATAATAATAACGTCCTAAGTCATAGTTCACCCTTTTATTTTTACCAAGATTACACCGTGTGTTTCTAGTATCTTTTTACAATTTCTCCCCATATTAGGCATTTATACAGGTCATTCCCAAGTCTGAAATTATCTCCTCAAGTTAGGCTGAAATTTTCAACCAAATCTAGTTGACGAAGCATCTTGTCTTGTGCAAAGTATTATGTAGTTCCAGAGCAAGACTAGAAAAGCACCCTTGGGATTTGTCCAGAGAGCAAAAGGCCCACAAGGAAAGAACGCAGGGGACTGGCCTGCGAGCCAAGTAGCCTTCCCAAGGAGTCCCCAAGTTTTTTTTAGCAGAGGGTGAACTCTTGTGACCCCCAGAATAAGGTTGAGCCCTGCGGACACCCCTCAACCTTTTACCTTTTAGCAGGGCAAGGTTGGTGGTTGGGTAAAAGTTAGCAGGGCCTGAGTGATGTCAAGAGCTTCTTCCTCGAGCTGCAGACACCCAGAACAAGGCAAAGCAAAGAAAAGAGGAAAAGGGCCATAAAAGGGGAAATGTGGCCTTCAACTGATTGTTGGAACTTGGGGAACCTGAAGTAGGTATGTAGATCTCAGGTTTAGTGTTAAGCTATGCAGTCAGGGAGACTAAGAGAAGGTGTCTCCTAACCAAAAGCACTCAGGGCTCTGAGCTAGAAGCTTCCACAGGCCTTTCTATATTTCCCGCCGGAGTGCACGGAAGAGCTGATCCGAAGGGGAACAGACATTATCATGCCTTTCTTGGCTTCCTTGAGCTCAGCCTGTCCTCATGAAGAAAGCCCCTTGCATGGTCCCTCAAGTGGGTCTTCTCAAGCTCGGGGACAGGTCTGGAGCTGCCCATGGTGCTGAAGGCTGGAACCCTGAGCTTACTGTTCTGTCTGGAGTGTCAGTGTTGATTCTATGTCCTTCTCCTTAGGAATGAACTCCTTTTTCAGTGCTCTGCCAGTTCCTCTGGATGATGAGCCATGGTCAGCCAATGGACAGCCAGAAGAACAGAACACAGGAGTTTACACATTGCCGCGTTCATGCAACTAACCCGGGGCAGCGATCACTGGCTGCACTCTTGGTCATTTGCTAGTGAGAGTTGGTGACAGAGCCAGGCAATGGTCATTTTTGCAAGTCCCATAGAAAAAAAAACCAAAGCTTTCTCTTTCAAGTTGTGGAACAGGGCAGCTTGTGCTGGGTTGGCATCTTGCAGAGCTGGGAGGTGACAGTAAAGAGGGGCTGGGGCCCTCCTTTTTTTTTTTTTTTTTTTCTTTTGTGGGCCCTGTTCAAAAAAGTGGCCCAGGCCTCTGGATACTAGCTTGCATGCCTGGCCTGTGTGAGCTTCTGTCCTGGGGACTCAGAGTGGAAGGGAGTGCCCTGCACCCTCTTCTAAGGTCCTCACCCCAGCATAGGGTGACTTCTCCCCTTGCTGCTTCCCCAGTGTAGGAAACACTGCTGTATCCTTCATGGCGGTGAATATTTGTGTGATGCTGATGTACTCCATGGCTGATCACAGGGCGATCACAGTGACACTGAGGATGCTCAGCAAAGGTCAGATGTATAAACTGGTTATGTGATGTTACTGGATTGCTGTCTTCTATAATGCATTGTTTTTGTTTGTTTTATTTTGTTTTTGGCCCATACCCTGTGACACTCAGGGATTACTCCTGGCTATGCACTCAGAGATTACTCCTGGCTTGGGGGACCATATGGGAAGCCAGGGGATAGAACCTTGGTCCATCCTGGGTCAGCCACGTGCAAGGCAAATGCCCTACCGCTTGTGCCACCACTCTGGCCCCCACATGTCTTATTCTGAGGCCGAAACTATTGACTGTTATTTGCATCTCATCAAAACCATGTTTTTGTTCTCTCTGGTTGCACCGGCATGTGGGTTTCTGGGCTGTTGCGTCCCCTCTTTTTCAGGCCGCATGTGTTTTTGCTCAGCCACTCAGCAGCTGAGCTCTTGGAGGACCAGGCCTATTTTGACAGCTTCCCTTAATGCTTGTATCACTACGGCTCCCTCTCTGCCAATCTGTTCCATGCGATTCCATGGCCATGTGGAGCGTGCCTGTGCGTCTTGCAAACATCCGTACATTATTACAATAATAATTGGGTTTGAATGCGACTGGAACTCGGTACTACCAAGCTGCCAGCATTTCCTTTTGGCCCCCAGTCCTAGGCAGCAAAATTATAGCCTAACTGTCTTCCTGTTTATTGATAAACAAAGTGGCCATCCCAGCAACGGGGCCTGATTAGCAGTTTGCACCTTTGGTGAAAGGATAAACAGAACCCTACTGTTTTCTGTATTTCACTGCAATTTGCATCTTTAAAGAGGTTGGCTGGCCCTGAAGATTCATCTTCCCTTCGAGTGCCTGGGACTTTGATATGTTACATGTCAGTGGTCTTGCCTTCTCCTTTACCCTGGGCACCCTGTGCCTCTCTCTATTTCTCAGCTATCTGGCTTCTACTGGAAACTCAGGGGCAAGAGAACTATTGCACCGTTTCCCCATGCCCTAAAATGTACTTGCCACAAGACCCTCCCTTGCCAGCTCAACTCCCTTCTCAAAGAGAGGGTAATGTGGAGATGACGAAGCATAAGACAGGGACTCTGCTTCCTGTTCTCTCCTTTCCTCTCCTCTCCTCTCCTCTCCTCTCCTCTCCTCTCCTCTCCTCTCCTCTCCTCTCCTCTCCTCTCCTCTCCTCTCCTCTCCTCTCTTCTCCTCTCCTCCTCTCCTCCTCCTCTTCCTCCTCTTCTTCTTCTTCTTCTTCTTCTTCTTCTTCTTCTTCTTCTTCTTCTTCTTCTTCTTCTTCTTCTTCTTCTTCTTCTTCTTCTTCTTCTTCTTCTCTCTCTCCCTCTCTCTCTCTCTCTCCCTCTCTCTCTCTCTCTCTTCCTCTCCCTTTCCCTCCCTCCCCTCTCCAGGATCATTTCCAGGCCCCTTCCCTTTCTGTTATTTCCACCCCCTCTGTCAACATCAACCTGCTCTTTAAGATACAGCATTAGTGCCCTGCTCTGAAATGTTCTCGCTTCTAATACATCCCTTATAGCAGGTAATGACCCACCATACTGCTGACTCCCCTGATACTTATTTTCAAATCAAAGAAAGGAAGATCATCTGAGCTTGGATTTGCATGAGGAGGAAGGGGCATTAATTCATGTAAACACGGATTAATCTGTTTAAATAAACTTTCCTCATAATCCTGACCATATGTAAACAACATTTGTTCTGCCTTAGAGACATTCAGTGATTGGGCCCATGAGACCCCGTTATCCCACTGAACGGTTAGTTTCTTTTTATAACTTCAAGAGACATGTTGTATGTTAACTGGAGGTCGTTGGGTGCTCGGGGCAGCCAGACAGAAATTGAACCTTGGCAGTTTTACTGATGCCAGTTAGGCTTAAGTTAGATTTTTTTAAAGCTGTTATAGAAGTCTACTTGGTAGCTAACAAGTGGGATTTTTTTTTAAATCCTGGAAAAGCTAATCCTATTATATAAAATAGGCAGCTGAATTAACATTGCCCTGGCAGGTTCTCCTCGTGGATTAGCATTTTTTTTGACAATAATAAAGAAAATCATTGCTTCTACTGGGATATTACATGCTTTTTCTCAAAAGTCAGATCAGAGAATTGAGAATAGACAGCAAGATAAATAACCAAATATACTAGTAAGTACTTGGATTTTTTTTTTTTTTTGAGGAAAATGTGGAGGTGAAGAAGAAACACTGAGTGTGGCCTTGTCTATTATACGGACAGTGCTCCCGAGTGGGGAATGAAAGTGTCTTCGCTGATTAGAAGCTGTTCTGACCTTTAGTGACACCGTTAGTTGTAGTCATCATTTCCAAGTTCTGGTTCACTTAGGTGGGGTCCAAAGGAGAAAAAAAAAATTACTGGAACCCAATGTCTCTGTGTTAAAACACAAATTAGGGGCCAGAGAGATAGCACAGCGGTAGGGCATTGGCTTTGCATGCAGCCAATCCAGGACAGACAGTGGTTCTAATCCCGGCATCCCTTATGGTCCCCTAAGCCTGCCAGGGGCAATTTTTGAGTGCAGAGCTGGGAGTAACACCTGAGCGCCACAAGGTGTGATCCCAAAACAAAACAAAACAAAGCAAAACAAAAATCCCACAAATTAAATTGAGGAATAAATGCTGCTTTCTGCGAGATAATACATACTTTCCCATTATTGCTAGAACCCAGAATCTCAGGATTTGAGACCCAGAAAGAACTTTGACATTTATGAAGGACTTTTTTTACATCCTAAAATTGGGGTGGGGGTGCTGAAGAGCTAGTCCAATGGGTAGATAGGACGCTACCTTCCTCGTGGCCAACTTGGATTCATTGTCTGCCCCTCCATATGATCCCCTAAGCCCTTCCAGGAGTGATCCCTGAGTGCAGAATCAAGAGTAAGCCCTGAACACTGCCAGATGTGGCCCTTAAACAAACAAACAAATAAAATTCAGTTTCATAGAGCTTAAACCTCACACCCAAACCTCACACATAAGCTTGACCACTAAGTCACACGCAGCTGATGTCCATTAACGTGTGTGTGTGTGTGTGTGTGTGTGTGTGTGTGTGTGTGTGTATCACACCAGGCTGTGCTCAAAAATCGCTCCTGGCAGGCACAGGGCACCATATGGGATGCCGGAATTCAAACCTCCATCTGTTCTAGATCAACTGCGTGCAAGGCAAATGCCCTACTGCTGTGCTATCTCTCTGGCCCCTGACATTTATTATCTTATATTTCTATTCCAGTGTTTTGTTTTGTTTTTGGGGGGATGCTCAGGAGTTACTCCTGGCTATACACCCAAAAATTGCTCCTGGCTCAGGGGATCATATGGGACGCTGAGGGATCGAACCAAGGTCCATCCTGGGCAGCCTCGTGCAAGGCAAATGCCCTACCGCTTGCACTACCGCTCCGGCCCCACCAAAGTTTATTTTTAAATTATTTATTTATTTAATTTTGGTTTTTGGGTCACACCCAGCAGGGGTCACCCCTGGCTCTACACTCAGAAATTGCTCCTGGCAGGCTTGGGGGACCATATGGGATGCCAGGATTCAAACCACCAACCTTCTGCATGCAAGGCAAACACCTTACCTCCATGCTATCTCTCTGGCCCCACCAAGGTTTATTTTTAAGCACACAATCAAAGGCTGTCTCTCCCTCTGCACCCTCCCATACACACATGCACTCCACACAGCACATCCATACATCCACTGGTGTTTGGGTTGGCCTCTTTATTTGGAAAGAACCTTTCTTCCTTCTTAGCCGCTGGTTTGGGCTTACCCGGGAGAGTTATTATTAAAGCTTGTGGGACTTGCCAGTTTTCGTCTGCACGGGTATCGTCCAAGCAGATAATCATATGGGTATCAATCACCGGCATAAATCATTGTGTTAGCTAATTGCATGGGCATCAATCATGCGTGTATCTGCTGCACGCCGTCACGTGGCCATCTATTCCCGCCCAGTGGAGGGAGGTAATTGCACCCGCAGTCGCCAACGGGAGTCTTCCCGGTAGATAATCACAAGTGTATCCGAATCGCTTAGGTATGGTTTAGACACACCTGCGCGTCCCCATCACACGGCCTCCTGGGGATCATTTCGTGGCCATCAGTCACGGCCACGCCCGGGCTTGCTGCTTGGTGGTTTTCATGCCATAATCATCTTGTGTGTTGTGTGTTTGCCGGTGTCAGGTGAACATTGGTACCCACCAGGTGGCCTCTCAGTGGTCTGACAGGGTGGGGAAGACACATCTTTTTCCTCGACAGAGCTCTGGGAGTTCGGTGAATAGGGCACAGAGGAGATGGCATTGTTTGAAGAAGAAAGGGAAGTTAAGTGAGCAGGTGCAAAAAAGCATTGGCTGTTGGCCCCTGACCACATTTGCCCAGAATTTCTCTCCCAGGCCCCTGTGTGATGGGTGTGGTTCCAGAATCAGCCTATCATAAGGCTGTGTTCTGTCAGTCCCCCAATGATTAACCTAGACCTAGGTGATGCAAGCCAGTCCAATCACAGTGCATCATCTTTTATTTTAAGAAGATGTACTTTTTTGTCTTTGTTTTTGTTTTTTTGGGTCATACCCGGCCGTGCTCAGGGGTTATTCCTGTCTCCGCACTCAGAAATCACTCCTGGCAGGCTCGGGGGACCATGTGGGATGCCGGGATTTGAACCGTCATTCATTCGTATTGGCTGGGTGCAAGGCAAATGCCCTACCGCTGTGCTATCTCTCCACCCTTGAGAGCTCCAGCTCTGTAGGACATTTTCAGAACTGGGAGGTGGACAGAAACCAAGACCCAATGGTGTCTGTTGGTTTTCTGAGTCCAGCAGGCCCCAAGGTGAAATTTCTGCTGTGGAGATTCGCTTGAACCCCAAGAATTCCTTTAGACCACTGTGTCCAGCTGCTGGTTTTCCTCTTGGTTATACTGCCAGTCTGTAGACCCGCATGCAGGATCGGTGCTATTCAGAGGGTACACACAGGTTGATAAAGGTCGCTTCAGGGGACTCCAGTGTTCCTCTCTGACCTAAGCCTCTGGACCTTAGTTTTCTTTCTTTCTTTCTTTCTTTCTTTCTTTCTTTCTTTCTTTCTTTCTTTCTTTCTTTCTTTCTTTCTTTCTTTCTTTCTTTCTTTCTTTCTTTCTTTCTTTCTTTCTTTCTTTCTTTCTTTCTTTCTTTCTTTCTTTCCTTTCTTTCTTATCTTCTTCCTTCTTCCTTCCTTTCTTCTTCCTTCCTTCCTTCCTTCCTTCTCCTTCCTTCCTTCCTTCCTTCCTTCCTTCCTTCCTCCCTCTCCCACCTCTCTCCCTCTCTCTCCCTCCATCCCTCCCTCCCTCCTCCCTCCCTCCCTCCCTCCCTCCCTCCCTCCTCCTCCTCCCTTCCTTCCTTCCTTCCTTCCTTCCTTCCTTCCTTCCTTCCATCCTTCCTTCCTTCCTCCCTCTCTCCCCACCTCTCTCCCTCTCTCCCTCCCTCCCTCCCTCCCTCCCTCCCTCCCTTCCTTCCTTCCTTCCTTCCTTCCTTCCTTCCTTCCTTCCTTCCTTCCTTCCTTCCTTCCTTCCTCCCTCTCTCCCCACCTCTCTCCCTCTCTCCCTCCCTCCCTCCCTCCCTCCCTCCCTCCCTCCCTCCCTCCCTTCCTTCCTTCCTTCCTTCCTTCCTCCCTCCCTTCCTTCCTTCCTTCCTTCCTTCCCTCCCACCTTCCTTCCTTCCCTTCCTTCCTTCCTTCCTTCCTTCCTTCCTTCCTTCACTTCCTTCCTTTTTTGTTTTTGTTTTTTCCGGCCACACCGATTTGATGCTCAGGGGTCACTCCTGGCTAAGCACTCAGAAATTGCCCCTGGCTTGGGGGGACCATATGGGACGCCGGGGATCGAACCACAGTCCTTCCTTGGCTAGCGCTTGCAAGGCAGACACCTTACCTCTAGCGCCACCTCGCTGGCCACTGGGCCTTAGTTTTTTGACCCATGTTGCAGAAAGTCTTTGTTGATCGGCTGTGTTTCGTAGAATTTTGCTGAGAATGGAGTTGAATTCGCCCCAGCAAGGTGGCTCAAAGGACTGGACATTATTTCCAGCATTTCCGTGTCTCCAGTTGATCCAGTAAAACTGGGAATGGTCCCCGATCTCTGAGCCCTGCTTGGGTCCACCACCCCCTCCATAATAAAATACCAGAAACTTTTCTGTTGGCTTTGCTGTTCCTGATGTTTCAGGGGCCCCCTCTAAGCTTTTTCTGATACTTACCTCTGTGGCCATCATCACCCACACCCCACCTTTCCACTCACCTCTGTCCCTCTGTGTTCCCACAGGCAGAAGAGGGAATCTCTTCTCAGCAGTGCTCAAGGCTTACTCCTGACTCTGCTCCCAGCAATCACTTTTTTTCTTTTTTGAATTTTGGGTTTTGAGTCACACCCGGCAGCACTCAGGGGTTCCTCCTGGCTTTACACTCAGAAATTGCTTCTGGCAGGCTCGAGAGACCATATGGGATGCAGGAATTCGAACCACCGACCTTCTGCATGCAAGACAAATGCCTTATCTCTATACTATCTCTCCGGCCCCAGCAATCACTTCTTATGAGTGCATGGGGAACCATATTGGATGTCGGGGATCAAACTCAGTTATGTGCAATTCAAACGCCCTCCCCATCATACTACCACTTCTCTAGCCCTCTTCTGAGCATTTTAAGTTTTGTCCTCAAGGCAGCTCCATGTATTTTCATTGTTTTCCAACCATTACACAACCACCCCTCTCCATGTTTTCTTCCTCCTGTGCTAACCCTAAATCATAAGCCCAGAAATTCTTTCTTGTCTCTCTCTCTCTCTCTCTCTCTCTCTCTCTCTCTCTCTTTCTATCTCTCTCTCTCTCTCTCTCTCTCTCTCTCTTTCTCTCTCTCTCTCTCTCTCTCTCTCTCTCTCTCTCTTTTTTTTGGTTTTTGGGTCACAACCAGTGGTGCTCAGGGGTTACTCCTGGCTCTGTGCTCAGAAATTGCTCCTGGCAGGCACGGGAACCATATGGGATCCTGGGATTCGAACCACCGTTGGTCCTGGGTTGGCTGTATGCAAGGCAAACACTCTACCGCTGTGCTGTCTCTCCAACCAGTCCTGAATTTCTACTTTTTTGGGGGTTACTCCTGATTCTTCTTTCAGAAATTGCTCCTGGCAGGCTCAGGGGACCATATGGGATGCTGGGATTCGAACCACCATCCTTCCACATGCAAGGCAAACACCCTACCTTCATTCTATCTCTATCATTCAGGCCCCAGCCCTGAATTTCTTTTTTTTTTTTTTTTTTTTTTTTTTGGTTTTTGGGCCACACCCAGTAACGCTCAGGGGTTACTCCTGGCTATGTGCTCAGAAGTTGTCCTGGCTTGGGGGACCATATGGGACACCGGGGGATCGAACCGTGGTCCGTCCAAGGTTAGCGCAGGCAAGGCAGGCCACCTTACCTTTAGCGCCACCGCCCGGCCCCCAGCCCTGAATTTCTTAACCTCACCCAAGTCCTTGCTCTTTCTTTTTCTGGCTCCTGTTTCACTTTACTTGCACCTCCCTTATGTGTATTCATACCAGTGTGTGTGTGTGTTTGTGTGTGTGTGTGTGTGTGTGTGTGTGTGTGTGTGTATGTATGTAACTGGCCTCTCTTACTCATCACACTGTCCCCAAGTCCATGCATGTGTTCCCTGTGTATTGAAGGTGGAACTGACATTCAGTGACCTGCAAGTACCACATCTTCCTTATCCTTAATTTATTTTTGGGTGTTTGGGCTGTTTTCACCATCTAGTTATTAAAAGGAAGGGGGTGGTGGTGTGCCAAGTCACTCTGCACCCCGGCTTTCTCTTCCTGTGGCGGGATTCCCAGAAGTGGAATCACTCGGTCCTCAGGTAACCGTTACGGTTTCATTTGAGGCAGCTCCACCATGCTGTCCACACTCGCTCCTTGTTAGATCATATATGAACCGTGGAGTCAGCGTTACCAAGGAGACCGCACAGGCGGGGGAGCATGTGGTGTTGAGTGTTGGGTTTCGTCTCCATTACCTGCATTGGTTGACAAGTGTACTCAGGACACACAGAGCAAAGCTCTCTTGGGGTGAAAGAAATCCTTAGACTGAGGAAGATTGGGGTGCAGGGAGGTAGGACTCCTGCAGTTAGGACAGACAGTATCCAGAGGGTGGGCAGGGTTATTTTTAGTTGCTTTTACTGTGTGGGCCATCTGGATGTTCCTGCAGGTACCTTGTTTTCATTATTTTTTTTTCTTGTTTTCATTATTATTGCTTCTGGTTTTTGGGTCACACTGTGCGGCGCTCAGGGGTTACTCCTGGCTCTGCACTCAGAAATTGCTCCTGGCAGGTGTGGGGGACCATACGGGATGCCAGGATTCGAACCACGGCTGCATGCGAGTCAAATGCCCTACCACTGTGCTATCTCTTCATCCCCTATTATTGCTTCTAATAGTAATTGAGTTCTGTTGACCTTTGTTGTTGTTTTGCTGTTTTTGTGTGTTTGTTTCTGGGGTGCATTTGGCTGTGCTCAGGGGTTACTCCTATCTCTATACCTAAGAATAACTCCTGGAGGTGCTTGGGGGCCATATATGATGTCATAAATTGATCCCAGGTCAACTGTGTACAAAAGCAAGCACTTTATCCCCTGTGCTATTGCTCTGAACCCCTAAAGAATATTTTTGGAGGCACACACCTGGAGGTGTTCAGGGATTACTCCAGTCTCTGCATTCAAGAATCACTCCTAGAGATTCTCATATAGGATGCCAGGGGGGCCAGTGAGGTGGCGCTAGAGGTAAGGTGTCTGCCTTGCAAGCACTAGCCAAGGAAGGACCGCGGTTCAATCCCCCGGCATCCCATACGATCCCCCCCAAGCCAGGGTGTGATTTTCTGAGCGCTTAGCCAGGAGTAATCCTTGAGCATCAAATGGGTGTGGCCCCCTAAAAACAAAAAACAAATAAACAAACAAAAAGGATGCCAGGGATCAAACCTGGGTCGGGTGGTGTGCCCAGCAAGCACTCTACTCACCATGCCATGATCTGCCCCCCAATATTTTATTTTATTTTATTTTATTGCTATTTTATTTTATTGTAACATCTGGTGACGCTCAGGGGTTACTCCTGGCTCTGTGCTCAGAAAATCACTTTTGGCTCGGGGGACCATATGGGATGCTGGGAACCTAACTGGGGTCTGTTTTGAGTTGTCCGTGTGCAAGGCATTTACACAGCCCTGCTGCTGTGCTACCACTCTGGTCCCCCCCTAATATATTTTTTTCGGTTTTGGGGGTCAGACCTGGCAGTGCTCAAGGGTTACTCCTGGCTCTATGCTCAGAAATCACTCCTGGCAGGCTCAGTGGACCATATGGGATGCCGAGATTCGAACCACTTTTCTTCTGCATGCAAGACAAACTCCCTGCCTCCATGCTATCTCTCCGGCCCCACCCCCCTAATATTTTGAGGGAAGAAAATGGCTCGGTGTCCACAAATCTCACACCAAAATTACTTGAGTACTTTCCTATTTTTCTTTAAGCCCATGTCTCTTTGCTGCTGTAACTTTGACACACTGGCATAGTTATGCTTTTATACTCTGCCCTTTTATTGCTATGAAAATTTTCTACATGGCATTTTAATAGAATATAACTGGGTACCGAGTGGTTTTCATTTTAGCCCAATTAGTCAAATCCCCAGTTGCTGCGTATTGAACTTAACTTCAGTTTTTTGCTACAAGTTTGTCCGCCAGGTATTATAGAATATTCAGCCCTACAACTTGAAGTTTTTTGTTTTTTTATCAGGTTAGCAATAAGAAAAACCTTTTCTTTCTTGGGCTTTATTTCTTTACGAGACAGTTCCGGACCTCAGAAGAAAGGGTCAAAGGGCAGGTGCTTTTATGGTTTTTGTCAGATGGTGCCCCCATATTTTTATAGATGCGATATACTAAATGCCGTTTTGCAAAGATTTGTAATTTTGATAGCTTTGGAATAGAGCAATGGCACAGCTGATAGGGCACTTTGCCTGCATGTGGCTCATCTGGGTTTGATCCCGGCATCCCATAGGGTCTCCCAAGTCCAGCCAGGAGTGATTCCTCAGTGCAAAAACCAGGAATAACCCCCTGAGCACCCGTTGTCTTTGCCTCAAGGCACACTCCCTGACTCTAAACTCAGGGATGATTCCTGTCCAGGGCTCAAGTACATATTATGGGTACAAAGAATGGGACCCCAGTTAGCCACACACAAGGCAAGCGCCCTACCCATTGTTTTGGACTTTTTTTTTTTCCTGAGGGATGTTGTTCTGAATTTTTGTTTAAGATCCAACACCCTACCATGCTCAGGGACTAACTCCTGGCTCTTTTGCCAGAGGATCATTCCTGGCAGTGTTCGGGGGACCAGATGGGGTACCAGGGATTAAACTGGGAGAACCAGACCCCTGCCAGGGCAAGTTTCCTTAGCCCCTGTGCTCTCTGATCCGTTCTGGCATTTCTTGTCTCTTCCTGACCTTTGCCAAGTTAGCTGTGGGGTGGTTTCAACCTGAAGACTTCAGGGGCTGGGAGCCAAGAAAGGGTCCTTTCCACCTTCGCCACCTCCTTCTCCACGGGTCAGGTGCGCTCATCTTATTAAGCCTCACATTCCTGTGGAAGTGCAAGGTTACCTGTGGGATTGGGCACATGGGTACCGACAGGATAGGCTGTGTGAGCAGTGTGGGTGCATATAGGATGGTGATTGAGAGATTCAGTGAGATCAGATGAGCAAGGGCAATCATGACTTTTGTCAGTAAGAGAACAGATGTTTTTTTTTTTTTTTTGGTTTTTGGGCCACACCCAGCGTTGCTCAGGGGTTACTCCTGGCTGTCTGCTCAGAAATAACTCCTGGCAGGCACGGGGGACCATATGGGACACCGGGATTCGAACCAACCACCCTTTGGTCCTGGATCGGCTGCTTGCAAGGCAAACGCCGCTGTGCTATCTCTCCGGGGCCCGAGGACAGATGTTTTGTCTTCGCTTCCGTCAATTCTACTCACTTTCTTTCCTCTCCTTCTTGGTCATCCTTCTGCATCTCCTGGCCTGTGGCCTTGCTCTTTGGGTATGTGGGAGGGAGGGAGACAGACAGACAGACAAACAGAGAAGAGATTTTACCAGGCATGTCGGCTGTCTAGTCACCCAAAGCATTCAATGACCATATTTCCATTGGGGTCTGTGTTCAGGACAGGGTTGGCTCGAGTGGAATCGCAGGCCTGGAAGCTGGTACAGACTGGCTCAGACTGGCGGTGTGACCATATGAGGAGGGCTTGAGTGCATGAGCAGTGCTCCTCTGATCATGCCCCCGTCTCCTGCTCCTCCCCATCCCTCTCCCCCTCCTCCACCCCTTCCTCCTTCTCCTTAACCTTCCTTCCACTCTTCTTCCTCCTTCATCTCCTCCTCTATCTCCTTATTTCCTTCCCTTCCTCTTCTTTCTTTGCTTTTTCTTTGTTTGTTGTTTTTTTTGGGGGGGCACACCCCAGCAGTGCTCAGGGCCTACTCCTTGCTCTGTGCTCCACAAATTAGTCCTGGCAGGGGCCGGAGACATAGTACAGTGGTAGGGCATTTGCCTTGCATGAAGCTGATCCAAGGACAGACAGTGGTATCGAATCTCGGCATCCCATATGGTACCCCAGTGCCTGCCAGGAGTGATTTCTGAGCGCATAGCCGGAGTAACCCCCTGAGCGCCACCGTGTGTGACCCAAAAACCAAAAAAACAGAAAAAAAAAAAACCAAGAAAATTACTCGTGCCAGTCTTGGGGAATCATACAGGATGCTGGGAATCAAATCCAGGTTGGCCACATGTTAGGCAAGTACCCTACTAGTAGGCTGTGCTCTTCTCCGTCCCCTCCCTCTTCTGCATCCTCTTCTGGGTCCCTCCTCCCCTCTTCCTTTATCTCCTCCTCTTCTCCTCTTTCACTTCCTTTTCTCCCTTCTCTTCTCTTTCCTCCTTCACTTCTTCTTTTTCTCCATCTCCTTCTCCTCCTTCCCCTCTTTCTCCTCCCCCACCTCTTTCCTCCTCTCCCTGGACCACCAGAGTGATTCAGCCATGACCTCTAATTTAATATGGAGCTCATGTGGACAGTACTGGTGTCACCAGAAGCCTTTTGTATCCCAGAACATCCATCCTTACAGTCACATTTCCCCACTCATTATTACCTCCGTCATGACACGTACTGTCACCACATTAGAAGCATAACTATGATTCACAGTCCGCCACAGATGAGTGCATAAAGCATGGCTTCTCCCTAGGATGGGGTTGGCCCTCCGAAATGCGGGAAGATCCTGACGCATTCATGGTGTGATCTTCCCACAAGTGTGACACTCGCAAAAGGGCAAGTGTCATGTGATGAAGAACTTGTCTTCGTGGAGTGGACATTGCCGGGGTCTAGTCCTGAACGTGGACTGGCGGGGCCGGGGCTGGGCTTCCATGGGGAAGAGAGTGCGACCGTGAGATTATGAAACTTTATTTCCTGGGAATATTTTACAGCTGGGAAGTTGTCTCCACAACATCCAGTCCTTGTCGTCACCAAGCAGGGTTTAGGGGGTTGTTGGGTCACACCTGAGGGTGCTTGAGGGTGCTTCTGGTGTCTGTGGTTGAGGTTAATCCCTGGTGGTTCCCTCTTCCCTTTCTCTCCCTCCTCCCTTCCACCTTTCTTTCCCCCTTCCAACCTCTGCCCCCACCTTCTTTTTTTTTTTTTTTTTTTGGGGGGGGTGGTTTTGGGGCCACACCCGGCAATGCTCAAGGGCTTACTCCTGGCTGTTTGCTCAGAAATAGTTCCTGGCAGGCACAGGGGACCATATGGGACACCGGGATTCGAACCAACCACCTTTGTCCTGGATCGGCTGCTTGCAAGGCAAACGCCGCTGTGCTATCTCTTCCGGGCCCTGCCCCCCACCTTCTTCCATCAATATTCCCTCCCTCCTCTCTTCCCTCCTCTCCTCTGTCCCTTCCCTCCTTCTTCCCTTCCCTCCCACTTCCCTTCCTCCTCCCTCCCTCTGTCTCTCTCTTCCATTACTCTCTCCTCCCTCCCCAACTTTCCCTTCCCCATCCAAAGTCCACCCCCTCATTCTCCTCCCAAAGGGGTCTTTTCCTTAAAAGACTCAGTGACTTTCAATAGTCCCCCATCTCCCCCCAGTCAGATGCCCCCTCCTCTGGCAGAGAAACACCAAGAAGGCTTGTTCCAGTTCCAGAGGAGCAGCCCCCCCCCCCACCGATCACACAGGCACTGCTGTTGCCCCCCGCACCTCCTCTAGCCCACTCAGACCCCCATTGTGGCCTGTGTCCATCAGCCCCGGAGCCAGCTGAGCCATGGCCTGGGCTGGGACCTCCCTGGCCACAGCCTGGGAACCAGCCCAACCAGATGCCCACCAGACAGCCCCTGGGGAGAAGGGGTGGGTGCCCACTCACATCATGCAGGTAAGCTGGCGCTGCTCGGCAGAACAGGCCCCACAAACACAGGCCCCCAGGGCCCAGAGGCCACAAGGGGCAGAGGCCCCATCCAGGCGACCGCTAATCAGAGCCGAGCAAGGGTGGCAGGCTGGCGTGCAGGGCCTGGGACCCCGAAGGACAGCTGGGCCGAGGAAGGATTCCCTTCCTCAAAATCAATGTTCCTGTGAACTTGGGCAGAAGAGCGCCCTGACAGTTCTGGAAATTTGCCATGGGGGAGACGGGGAAGGCAAGGGGCTGTGGGACCCAAGGGGGCAGGAGGCAGGTGGGGCCCGGCCCATGGGGCTGCTCGGACCCAAGCCCAAGGGGGAGCCAGCACCAGCTGCATTCCCCTCCCCCTGCCCCTCCCTGCCTCCCAGCTGCCTCACACGCAGCCACCTCCTTTCCGTGGCCCCAGCTCTGTGTGTTCTAGAAACAGATCCAGGAAGCTGGGCTGTCAGTCTCTCAGAACCTGAACTTGAGGAAGGGGTGCAGGCAGTGGGGGGGGGGGATCCTGAACCATCTTGTTGTCTTGGCTGGGGCTGAAGACTGTTCAGTCCACCAGGGAACCGTCTGGCCATCCTCACCATTTCTCCTTTGGATCTGTAGCTTTGATCCCACAATCCCCCTCTCCAAGTTCTACCCCCCCCCCAAACAAAACAAAACAAACAAAAAAACCCTGTCTGTGCTAGCCCAGAGCTGGGATACACCCCTTAATACTCTCCATGGCAGAAAAGAGGACAGAGAAGATGTTTGTTTATGTTGGTATTTGTGTGGGGTCGGGTAGAGTTGGATCACACCAGCAGCACTCAGGGGTTACTCTGGCTCTGCACTCAGAAATCGCTCCTGGCTGGCCAGGGATCATATGGATTGCTGCCAGTCGAACCGGGGACATCCAGGGTCAGCCACATGCAGGGCAAACATCCTATCGCTGTGTTATCTCTCTAGCCCCTATTTATGTTGTTTTAAATTTTTTGGGGGGTGCACATTTGCTGTGCTCAGGGAATCCCTTCTGGGGGTGCTGGGATTCCTGGGATCGAAACTGGGTAAGCCTCATGCAAAGCAAGCACCCACCTCGCTGTGTTATTGCTCTGGCCCGAGGAAATGTTGATCTGTGCCTGCAGGGCAGCCCATGCAGCTGTGATGCAGACCAAAATGGCACTTCTGTGCCACATGCAAAGGTGGGAGGAAGGGGAACAGGAGGACCCCATATGGGGGAAAACATTGGGAGAGAGTCACAGTCACGTAGTGGGTGGGATGTAGAGTGGCAGAGCAAGGAGAGCGGCCAAGTGCAATGGAAAGTTCCCCCCACACGAGAGCCTTGACTCCAGGAAGAGAGTAGGAGGGGCCCAATGGGGTGTGAGGAGCTGTGCCGGTATGCTGGGTCTGGGGGTACAGCAATTGTCAGGTGAGGCCTGAAGTCATGTCCCTGGGAGCTGCCAGACTCCTGGTGCCTGCAGGTCTGGCCGGTGGAAAACCACCATGTGGGTCCCGATACCAGGAGCTGTGGGAGATTGTCTACATTCATGCCTTCACAGATGGTGGGTTCGATGCATTGGTGGAAACTAATGTTTGAGGTTTGTTCAGTTTTTTTGAAAGATCATCTTTTATAAGGACCAGAGTGACAGCACAGTGAGGAAGGTGTTTGCCTTCCACACAGCCGGACCCAGTGTAGTCCCCCGGCATCCCTTATGACCCCTGGGGACCACCAGGAGTGAATTCTGAGCACAGAGCCAGGAGTAAGCCCTGGGTACCGCTCAGTGTGGCCCTAAAACAAAACCATAAATCATCTTTTATAGGGACCTGAGAGGTAGGACAAAGATTAAGCTTCTTGCCTTACACACAGCTGACCCAGTTCAGTCCCTGCCTGCCGCCAAATATGCTGCTGGAATGGTCCCTGAGCACTGCCCAACCCCCTATGTACATACATGCATGTACATGCACACTGATTCACATACAGATGCACACTAACACGTGTGATGCAGGCTCAGGCATATACATACACTTGGCACTCTTTTTTTAAAATATATTTTTATTTAAATAACATGATCATAGTTGGGTTACAGTCACAAACAGAACACCCCCCTTCACCGGTGTAACATTCCCCCCGCCCCCCCTTTCCCATCCGTGCCTGTATTCGAGACAGGCATTCAACTACAGTTATTTGTTTTTAAGTTCAGTAAATTGTATTTTTTTTCTTTTTCTTCCTTTTTTTTTTTTTTTTTTTTTTTTGGTTTTTGGGCCACACCCGGTGATGCTCAGGTGTTACTCCTGGCTGTCTGCTCAGAAATAGCTCCTGGCAGGCATGGGGGGACCATATGGGACACCGGGATTCGAACCAACCACCTTTGGTCCTGGATTGGGCTGCTTGCAAGGCAATACACCGCTGTGCTATCCATCCGGGCCCGTATTTTTTTTCTTAAAGGATAAGAGTAAGAAAATATAGTAAAGGTATGCATAGGTCCAGAAAAATGGGTGGGAAATAGAAAAAAAATCCTTGACCTGATTACAAAAAGGCCTCACCCCAGAAGTTTATTGGCATAAGACCGACTCTGGGTTCCAGGCATACCAGTCTGTCCAACCTGAGTCATCCTCTGTGGTCCCGGTGAAACTTTTTCACACTTTAGCTATTGTTGATATCATATTCTTATATTTAAAGATTCTGGATTCTGTGCATTTCTTTCATCGATGTCAGCTGATGTGGAGCATCCTCTAGTTTCAGCATACCATTCAATGTGGAGCGATCTGCCCTGCAAGCAGGCTGTTGCTGAGTCGTCTGGGTGTTGAGAAACTCTCTGCACCTGCACTCTTATGCAGTCATCACATAGTCATGTACATGCAACTCATATTCATTCCCACACACACGCACATGTACTGAGACGACACACTTGCACACTCTCACAGTGTTGTACACACTCAACATTCCCACACACACTCAGGCACATTGACAGTCATGCGCACGCACATGCATTTTCATACAAACTCACACAAACACACATTCTCATGCATGATTCTAGCGAGTCCATCCTTGCCTAAGTGCTGCTGGCCCTTGATTTGATAGTCAGCCCGTCTACCTGCGGTCTCCTCGATCCATCTACCCCCAAACCCAAAGGGCTCTGACAGCCTTTGTGTCCCTACCTCTGGAGTCACCCCCACTGGCCCACACAGGATGCTCCACAATTCCTTCCCATAGGTCAGGCTAGCCTAGGGAGGATGCAAGAGTGGCTACCTAGGAAACCCCTCCCTTCCACATCCTTCCCAGGCCTTCTCGGCCCCCCGGCATGACATTGTGGACTGGGGGGGTGGGGTGGTGGTGGTATGGCCTCATATAGTGAGGCAGGATCAGGGCAGCCCTGACTGTGCACCCACCTTGGGCACAGAGTGTCTCCCAGATACAGGCCTAGGGCAGAGGGCGTGCAGGGAGACAGGGTTCCCGGTGACCCTTGGATATCATCCTGAAATGAAAGACTGAAACACTATGATGGGGCGTTTGGGGGGAGGCAGGGGGGTTGGGAGCCACACCGAGCTGTGCTCAGGGCTTTATTCTCAGCATATCTTAGAGGAACCCCAGTGAGGTGCTGTGGTTGGACCCAGCTCAGCCTTGTGCAAGGCAAGGTCCGGAATTCCTGTATCTCTCCAGCCCCGAGCTGGTTCCTCAAGGCTGTTCCTGTTCTTAGGGTCTGGAACCCTAAGAACTTCTTGTGTGTGTGTGTGTGTGTGTGTGTGTGTGGTTTTTTGCGTCACACCTGGCAGTGCTCAGGGGTTATTCCTGGCTCCAGGTTCAGAATTGCTCCTGGCAGGCACGCGGGGACCATATGGGACAGACGGGATTCCAACCGATGACCTCCTGCATGAAAGGCAAACGCCTTAACCTCACCAGCTATTTCTCCGGCCCCCCTAAGAACTTCTTTTTTTTTTTTTTAGTTGTTGGGTCACACCCAGCGGTGCTCAGGGGTTACTCCTGGCTGTCTGCTCAGAAATAGCTCCTGGCAGGACGGGGAACCATATGGGACACCGGGATTTGAACCAACCACCTTTGGTCCTGGATTGGTCTGCTTGCAAGGCAAACGCCGCTGTTAGCTATCTCTCTGGGCCCAAGAACTTCTTGTCAGAGGGTCAAACCTGGAAAACAAGGCCTCCAGACTATTCTGGGGATGCCTTCCAGCCCCTTGGTGGCAGATGATCAAGATCCAGGGGCCACCCAGGCGACCCCAGGGTGACAAGGTGGTGACCAGGTGGCATTGCTACTGAAATCACTTTGGCTCTGTCTGCTGTATACCCAGAGCCTCACCAGATGGCTCAAAGGCCACGTTCGCTCCCCACCATGCATTCAGCTTCAATTCATACATGTCTGCTCCTTTGTCTGAGTCTTCCTTAGAGGGGTCGGGAGGGTCAGTGTGGAGGCACTTGCCTTGCATGCAGCCAACCCCAGATTTGCGTTCTGGTACCCCATAGGTTCCCCATTCACTGCCAGGATTAATCCCTGAGCATAGAGCCGGGAGTAAGTCTGAACAGTGCTGGTTGGGGCCAAAAAAGTTTTTTAATTAAATAAGATACTTTTTCCTGGGGTTGGAGAGAGTCTAACAGTTGAGGTGCTTGCCTTGTGCACAGTTGACTTGAGTTTGATTCTCTTGTGCTCCATATGGTCCCATGAACACCACCAGGAAACCCCTTGAGCTCAGAGCAGAAGCCCCTAAACAATACTGGGTTGGCCCCTAAACAAAAACAATGATAATAAAACTCTGTTTCCAACCCCAAAAAAAAACCCAACTCTGTTTCCAACTGCCCAACTTCAGAATAATAAGAAAGAGATGATCTTAGGGTAATAGAAATGAGTGTGAAAGCTCCTGAATCTCCCCTACAGCCCTGGGGGTGTAGGGCATGAATGTAGATGGGGGTGGAGGGCATGAACTTTGACCAAACTCAAGGTCAGTTTCCTTCCTTCCTTCCTTCCCTTCCTTCCTTCCTTCCTTCCTTTCCTTCCTTCCTTCCTTCCTTCCCTTCCTTTCCTTCCTTCCTTCTCCTTCTTCCTCCTTCTTCCTTTCTCTCTCTCTCTCTCTTTCTTTTTCTTTCTTTTCTTTCTTTCTTTTTCTTCTTTCTTTTCTTTCTTTCTTTCTTCTTTCTTCTTTCTTTTCTTTCTTCTTTCTTTTCTTTCTTTTTTCTTTCTCTTTCTTTCTTCTTCTTTCTTTCTTTCTTTCTTTCTTCTTCCTTCCTTCCTTCCTTTCTCTCTCTTTCTCTTTTCCTTCCTCCTTCCTCCTTCCTTCTTTTCTTTTCTTTCTTTCTTTCTTTCTTTCTTTCTTTTCTTTCTTTTCTTTCTTTCTTTCTTCTTTCTTTTTTCTTTTTCTTTCTTTCTTTTCTTTCTTCTTCTCTTCTTTCTTTCTTTCTTCTCTTTTCTTTTCTTTCTCTTCTCTTCTTCTTTCTTTTTTTCTCTTTCTTTCTTTCTCTTTTCTTTCTTTCTTTTCTTCTTTCTTTCTTTCTTTCTTTCTTTCTTTCTTTCTTTCTTTCTTTCTTTCTTTCTTTCTTTCTTTCTTTCTTTCTTTCTTTCTTTTTTCTTTTTCTCTCTTTTTTCTTTTTTTCTTTCTCTCTCTTCCTTCCTTCTCTTTCTTTCTTTCTCTCTTCTTCCTTTCTCTCTCTCTTTCTCTTTCTTTATTCTCTTTCTTTCTTCTTTCTTTCTTCTTTCTTTCTTTCTTTCTTTTTCTCTTTTTTCTTTCTTTCTTTCTTTCTTTCTTCTTTCTTTCTTTCTTTCTTTCTTTCTTTCTTTCTTTCTTTCTTTCTTTCTCTTTCTCTCTCTTTCTCTCTCTCTCTTCTCTTTCTTTCTCTCTTTCTCTTCTTTCTTTTTTTTTTTTTGTAGTTTTTGGGTCACACCCTGGTAGCGCTCAGGGTTATTCCTGGCTCCAGGCTCAGAAATTGGTCCTGGCAGGCACGGGGGACCATATAGGATACCGGGATTCGAACCAACCACCTTTGGTCCTGGATCGGCTGCTTGCAAGGCAAACGCCGCTGTGCTATCTCTCCGGGCCTCTCTTTCTCTTTCTTTATTCTCTTTCTTTCTTTCTTCTCTTTCTTTTTCTTTCTTTCTTTCTTTCTTTCTTTCTTTCTTTCTTCTTACTTTCTTTCTTTCTTTCTTTCTTTCTTTCTTTCTTTCTTTCTTTCTTTCTTTCTTTCTTTCTTTCTTTCTTTCTTTCTTCCATTCATTGTTCCCTCCCTCTCTCCTTCCTTCCTTCCTCCTCCTTCCTTCCTTCCTTCCTTCCTTCCCTTCCTTCCTTCCTTCCTTCCTTCCTTCCTTCCTCCTTCCTCCTTCATCCCTCCCCCCTCCCCCTTTTTTTTCATGGTTGTGGGGCCACTTCCAGCACTCAGAAATCACTCTTGGGCCCTGAGAGATAGCACAGCGGCGTTTGCCTTGCAAGCAGCCGATCCAGGACCAAAGATGGTTGGTTCGAATCCCGGTGTCCCATAGGGTCCCCCATGCCTGCCAGGAGCTATTTCTGAGCAGACAGCCAGGAGTAACCCCTGAGCAACACCGGGTGTGGCCCAAAAATCAAAAACCAAAAAAAAAAGAAATCACTCTCAACAGGCTCAGGAAACCCTTCTGATGTTGGGGATCGAACTCAGGTTGGCTTCGTACAAGGACAATTGCCCTTCCCGCTGTGCTATCATTCTGGTACGGCCACTTTTCTTCCGGATGGAGGAATCGGTTCTCACTTTCCAGAACCATCCTGGGCCATATTTGTTCAGCCTTGTTCAGCCATATTTTGGAATAGATCTGATCAGATCTAATTCTGTCCAGAGATGTGCTCTTGTCTCTGTTTGTGAAACATGTATCATTACCAAACTTGTGTGACTGAAACATAGGAGATTTGATCCTCTGTAAATAGACAGCAGAGTAGGAAAACAGTTTGTTTGGGACTAGAGCAAATAAGTCCAGCGTATGGGGCACTTGCCTTGCACAAGGCAAATGGCTATCAGATGTGGACTCAAAAAGTAAAAATAAATAAATAGGGGCCCGGAGAGATAGCACAGTGGCGTTTGCCTTGCAAGCAGCCAATCCAGGACCTAAGGTGGTTGGTTCGAATCCCGGTGTCCCATATGGTCCCCTGTGCCTGCCAGGAGCTATTTCTGAGCAGACAGCCAGGAGTAACCCCTGAGCACCGCCGGGTGTGGCCCAAAAAACCAAAATAAATAAATAAATAAATAAAAATAAATAAATAAATAGAAACGTGTATGTTGGGGTATTCACTTACTAGTGTTCTCTCTCTCCACTTTGGGATGGGAACAAGGGCAGAAAAGCTAGATGAAGACTATTTGGGGCCAAGAAAATAAAGTGCATTGCTGGAAAGATACGATTTTATGAGGATTATTTATAAATACATCTCTCACTGCCAAGGTCTGAAAATATAAGTAAAATTTGTAGCCTTACTCTGCTCCCTTTTTCCATGCTCCCCACCTGCTGTCCATTTTCCCTTGTGCACACTCATTCAGCTCTCTTTCTCTCCTGTCCTCAGGCTGGGTCGCTTTCTCTGCCCTTGAGGATTTGCGATTTGCACACGCTTTTGAGTTTGCTAGGCCCTCAGCCTAGCCGATGCAGTCTCCCCTATACTCCCAGAAATACTTTGTGCATTTTTTAATTGTATACTGCTCTGCCTGAGTGGGAATGTCGAGAACCTCTCAGCAGAGCTGTTGCACCCAAGAGAGCTGGGCTGGGCAGGGTCTGCAGAGGGAGAGAAGAGGATTTTTTTTTTCTGATTACTCATGGGAACCTTGGTCCCCTCTTTCACTCACCAGACACAGAGCCTGCCCGTCTCATGGCTGGCTGTGCACAGGGAGGGCCTGTTTGTGAACTCTAGGTGTGCCCTGGGCACCCAGGAGAGAGATAGGCTTGGCAGAAAGCGGGGGGGGGGGGGGGGGGGGCGTGAGCAGTGTGGCCATCTGTGGATCTGTGGGCATCCCCCACCATAAGGAAGATTTTTCACAGACACTCCATGCCCCGCGATGTCCTCCGACAATTGGATTCCTTTCAGAAATGAAGGTTTAAGAGTTGTCATGGATGGGGCGCCGGGTAGGGTGGCGCTGGAGGTAAGGTGTCTGCCTTGCAAGCGGCTAGCCAAGGAAGGACCTCGGTTCGATCCCCCGGCGTCCCATATGGTCCCCCCAAGCCAGGGGCGAATTTCTGAGCGCATAGCCAGGAGTAACCCCTGAGCGTCAAATGGGGTGTGGCCCAAAAACCAAAAAAAAAAAAAAAAAAAGAGTTGTCATGGAATCCAGCAATAAGCCCCAGAGTGGTTTGAGCACTGTGAGACAGGGTAGGTGGCAGAGGAGTGGCCCTGAACCCTCCTGAGGCTATCTATAGAATGGGATCACCCCTGTGGTGTCCAGGAAACCATAAGGGATGCCAAGGATCCAATCTGGGACCAGGCATGTGCAAGGCAAGTGACCTCTTTACTGTAGGGACACAAAAGCTGGAACATGACCCCAAACCTCATCATCCAGAGGCATCTAAGAGAGGGGAAATGTCCTGAGCTATAGTACTGGTGGGAAGGGCATTTGCCCGGCAAGCAGCCCACCCCAGGTTCAATCCCCAACATCCCATATAGTCCCCAAGCCTGCCGAAGGTGATTCCTCAGTGCAGAGCCAGGAGTAATCCCTGAGCACCAATGGGTGTGGCCCCCAAACATAAACAAATAAAGGTACATGTTCTGGGGTTAGAATTATCGGACAGGGGGGCCCGGAGAGATAGCACAGCAACACAGCGGGTTTGCCTTGCAAGCAGCCGATCCAGGACCAAAGGTGGTTGGTTCAAATCCCCCGTGTCTCATAGGGTTCCCCCGTGCCTGCCAGGAGCTAGTTCTGAGCAGAGAGCCAGGAGTAACCCTGAGCATAGCCTGGGGTGTGGCCCCAAAAAACCAAAAAAAAAAAAAAGAAGAAGAAGAAAAAAAGAAAATGGAATATTTAAATGGAAAAGGGCAAGCAGGGGTGTTAGTACAGGGGGAATTTGTATTGGAAAAACCAGGGAAGGGGTGGACACAAATGCATTTATGACACTGGGAACATCCATCTATGATGTCTTCCAAAGGCTGGAAGCACAGCAGTTAGGGTATTTGCCTTGCATGGCACTGCTGACATAGTTTGATCCCTGGCTTCCCATATAGTCTCCCGGACTCCAGAGTGCAGAGCCAGGAGTAAATTCTGAGCATCCCCGGGTGTGACCCCAAAATTAAAAAAAATAAAAGGAGGGCTGGAGAGATAGCACAGGGGCACTTGCTTGTCTTGAGCAAGGTGTAATCCATCCACTTTTGATCCCTAACATCCCCTATGGTACCCCAAGTCCTCTCCCCACCCACCCCAGTATGATCTCTCTGGAATACTCACTTGTAACGTTCTACTTTAGGCCAGACTTGACATGGCAAGGGCCTAAAAATACTCCCATAGAGGCTGGGTTTTCTTTCCCTTTTTTTTTGGGGGGGGGCCACACTTGACAGTGCTCAGAAGTTACTCCTGGCTCTGTGCTCAGGAATCACTTCTGGCAGGCTCAGGAAACCATATGGGATGCCAGGTTGGTCGTGTGCAAAGCAAATACCCTCCATGTTGCACTGTTGCTCTGGCCCCAGGTATTAATAAATCTTGACTATGCTATTTGTGGAGGCACTTTTAGGGGGTGTTTTATAATCGGTCGGCTTATAAATAAGCCCCAGGGATGTGTCACACTCATCATCTCTCTCTGCTTCCCTGGAACCTCAAGTCCTGTCTGTCTCCCCCTATCTGGGGCCCAAGCCACTGTGATCCCTGTGAGTTTGGAACTAATGAACTAACCACCGCGAGGCCGCCACGGAGCCTGGGTCCAAACCCACCACACCTTCACACTCGATTTAGCCTCCAGATGGCACGAGGCTGGGCCGTCCCGCAGAGCCGGGGCCGTGGCCTCCACCCGAGTGGAAACGGGCTGGTGCTTCTGTGCAGACCGGATCCCTCAGAGCCCCGAGCTGCTGGTCCGTGGAGGACGGTGGAGCCAGCTGTCCCGCAGACGTTCCCCTCCCTTGTGCCCAGTGGGGCCTCCCGCTTTCCGCACCTCCCCAAAGCCTGTCCCCAAAGCAAAGGGACAGCGTCCCCTGAAATCCACAGTCACTAGGAAGAGGTCGCATCCTTCGGTAGCTCCTGGACCAAGACAGGCCCTGTGAACCCCAAGTCTGCTGCCCCATCGACCCAGGTTTAGCAAGTGTCAGTACGATTTTGCAAGGACTTGTGTAGCCCCATCTTTTTGGATGGGAGCTGTAGAGCAGTCTCCAGCATCTCCTGAGCATCCTTCCTCAGGGAGTTCACAGTGCCCAGCCTGAGCCCAAATACCCTCCAGCACCCACTTCTGGGGGGGTTTGGGGTCCACACCCAGCAGCGCTCAGGGGTTACTCCTAGCTCTGAGTTTAGAAATCACTCCTGGCAGGGTCAGGGGACCAGATGAGATGCCTCGGGGTCAAACCTGGGCTTGTCCTGGGTCAGGCGCATGCAAGAAATAGCTTACTTGTCAGATTTGTTTTATTTTCATATTTTATATATTTTGGGGTTTTATTTTATTTAAACATATGGTTACAAAATTGTTCATGGTTGGGTTTCAGTCTTAGAACTTCCACCCACACTTCACATTGGCACATTTCCTGCTACCAAAAATCTACAGTTTTCCTTCTCTCTCCCCCCTGCCTGCCCAGAAGCAGACATTTTACTTCTCTCTCTCTCTCTCTTCTCTCTCTCTCTCTCTCCTACTCTCTCTCTCTCTCTCTTCTCTCTCTCTCTCTCTCTCTCTCTCTCACTCCCCTCACTCTCTCTCCCCCCCTCTTTTTTCCTTTTAGACATTGTGGTTTGCACTACTGTTACTGAATGGGGGTACTATGCTATATTTTTATCTCTCTTCCACAGCCCAGATCTTTTCAGCGTGATCAGTTCCAACTATTATTGTCTTAGTAGTGGTCCCTTCTCTACCCCAAATTGCACCAAATTTTTTTTGTTTTTGTTTTGTTTTTGGATCACACCCGGTGATGCTCAGAATTTCTGGCTATGCCGCTCAGAAATCGCTCCTGGCTTGGGGACCACATAGGATGTTGGGGATAGAACCCAGGCCTGTCCTGGATCAACTGCATGCAAGGCAAACACCCTACCTCTGTGCTATCGCTCCGGGCCCCTGCACTGAAATCCTCAAATGCTGGAGATCTGCAGCTCATTATTCTAACACAAGGCAGTGCTAATCAGATTACGCCATCTTGGTCACTAGGTACTTGCCTGGTAGCCAGTTTCCCAAGGGCTCTGGGTTCGACTAAGTCCACGGGAATGTGCGGGGACCATGGTGATGGTGTCTGGAGCTGAAATCACAACGCGGGCTCCATCCAAGCAGGAGCCAGAACAAACCAGTCCCTGGCCAAAACCCAGGGAAAGGGCCAGCCCACAGCAGTACTGGGATTATTTGGTTTCACACCAGCACGGCTGATTCCAAAGCCGATTGTTGCCTGGCTCCTGAGTCCCACAGCTCATGTGGAAATGAAGGAATCTCTGCGGTGCGGATTCGGACAACTGGGGTTTGGGGCCTGGAAGCAATAATGCTGCAGGTAGGGGTGCTGGTCTGGCACGCTGCTGACTCAGGTTCGATCCCTGGCTCTCCCATCTCCATCCACCAGGAGATACCCTTGAATGCAGAGCCCAGAGGAAGCCGTGAGCACCGCAGGATGGGACCCCAAAACGAAACACAAGCAAAAAGAAACAATTCAGTTTTGCATTTCAGGTTCCTGAGTAATAGTACAGGGGTTAAGGTGCTTGTATATTCCCCACCCCACCCCCAAAAAAAAAAAGAAAACAGAAAAAACAAGGGGCCCAAAGCAATAGCATAGCATTAAGAGTTGCTATGCATGTTTGCTTTGGCCAAAACAGGGATGGACCCCGAATAGAATCCCGGCATATGGTTCCCTGAGCCTGCAGGAACTCAGAGCCAGGAGTTACTCCTGAATGCCGCCAGGTGTGACCCCCAAACAAACAAACAAAAAAACCAAAACAAACCACTGAATGGACAGGAGCGATAGCACAGCGGGGTAGGGTGCTTGCCATGCATGTGACTGACCTGGGGTTTAATCCCTGGAGTTTCATATGGACTCCCCAACCACTGCCACTAGTCGATTCTGAATGCAGAGCCAAGAGTAACCTATGGTACACTGCCGGATGTGCCCCCCCCAAATCAAAATAAAACAAAACACTGAAAATGCAGCCCCTACAAAACCCACTGTATGCCAGCACCAAAAAAGCAAACTGAAAATGCATCTCAACCCTGATGAGCTTCCTGGTTCTTCCACATGCCCCATCCTCTTCATCTCCTGACTCTCTGGAGCATATCTGCTCTAGTAAATAAAAAATTTGGGCACAGGGCTGGAACTGCCATGTGCCAGGAGGTGAAAAAGCTGTTCCCAACAGCTCTGGACAGCACCTGCTGGCTCTGTGGCCCCAGATTCTTTTTTTAAGTATCATGAGTTAGTCTCAGACCACATGGCTACAACTGCGACATAGTAATCACTCCTGGTGGTGCTCTAGGGGCCCCTATGGGATGCCGGGGATCGAACCCAGTTCAGCCCACGTTGCTCTCTCTATGGTCCATCTTGCTTGGTCTAAGTTCAACCTCATTGTTGGCCAGGAGGTTCAGAAAATCAGGACTCTGCAGGGCCAGAGAGATAGCATGGAGGTAGGGTGTTTTGTCCTTGCATGCAGAAGGATGGTGGTTCAAATCCCAGCATCCCATATGGTCCCCCGAGCCTGCCAAGAGTGATTTCTGAACACAAAGCCAGGAGTAATCCCTGCGCGCTGCAGGTGTGACCCCAAAACAACAACAACAACAACACAACAACAACAACAACAAAAGAAAATCAGGACTCCGCAGAGCTGTCTTATACTGGTGGAAAACCTCCTTGCCCTATGACCTGCCCCTAGGTCCAAGACATGGGCCCATCTGGTTTCCTCATCATCTGGACTTGTCCTGGTTTCAGCCAAGAATGTCAGGGCCTATCTGGGTTTCGGGGATGGCGTGGAGAATTCTGTTTTGTCTCCGCTTGGCTTTTTGTCCGAGATAAGTAGACACTGCTGGCCAGGCAGGGCTGTAGGACATTAAGATTTTTCTTTCCCTTCTTTTTTTCTTAAAAACCACCTTCCTCAACAGCTTTAAAGTTTTATTAGTGTCATAAAATGCCTTCCTCCACCGAAACCACTTTTGGTACGTGGCCCTTCTGACAATGAGAATTGGTTGAGGGCTGTTGGCAAGGTGGAGGCGGAATTTGCTTCCGAAACTGAAATTGGCAGGAAGTGATGCCCCCAAGTGTTTCCTTTATATTTGGGGGGGGGGTATAACCGGAGGTATTCAGGGGTTACATCTGGCTCTCCTCAGGGCACAATCCTAGAGGTGATTGGGAGGCCCTTTGTTATGCTGGGGGTTGAACCCGGGTAGAGTATGTACAAGGCAAGTAAGTACCCCTTTCTGCTGTTCTAAGCTCTGACACCCCCCCCCCCAAGTCCCTTTTCAGAGCCTCCACCTCTCACCCCTGGCTCTCACTCCTTCCTATCCTCGTCGCTCCTTCCCAGCTTCCTCACCCCCACCTCAAGGCCCAGAAAACAATGAATTTGGCTTCCTAGTTTTTGGGGACCATTCATATCTTTCAAGGAAACTTTCAAACTTTCCAGATTTCCTTTATTATTATTTTTTTTTCTTCAGTGCAGGGTGAGAGCACACCCCGAGTAATGCTCATGGGCTTACTCCTGGCTCTGTGCTCAGGTATTATCCCTGGTGGTGCTCAGGGAATACTGGGAATACTGGGGACTGAACCCAGAATTGACCTGTAGAAGGTCCGTGCATGTTTTTCTCTGGACCTTTTCCAGTTTTCTGTCATAGAGAGCAGTGGAAACTATTTACAACCAAGCCACTGGCATTTTGTATCTGATTTACATGTGATCACTTTTTCTTTTCTTTTTAACTTAATCACTGTTTTCCACTGTGTTTATTGTGTTTTCATATTGGGGTTTACGTCCTTAGAATGTACATCTCCCATCATCAGTGTGATCTTCCCACCCACCAATGTCCCCCCATTCCCCTCCTCCACCCCCAACCTTCTGCTGTCATCTCAGACAGGCATTCTGCCTCTCTCCCTCACTAGCATTGCCATGGGTTTTTTCGTTGGCACTCAGGTTACTCCTGGCAGGATTGGGGGACCATATGGGAAAGCCGGGGAGTCGGACCTGTCTGTCCAGTCGGCCTGCGTGCAAGGGCAAACACCCTGCCGACTGTGCTATCGCTATCGCTCTAGGCCCCCCACTATGATTGTCCAATGGTAGTTGTCATTGTGGTTAGTGCTCTAAGCTGCATTCACCACTCTTTGTGGCAAACTTCATTCATGTCATGAGTTGGTCCTCCCAGCATTCAGCTCTGTTGTCTCTGAATAGTTATTGCCAGAATTTCCGTTTTATTTCCTTATATCCTGCATATAGACATGGAGACTATATGCTGAACGAAATGAGCCAGAGGGAGAGGGGATAGAACATAGAACAGTTTCACTCAGCTGTGGGCTATAGAACAGGGTTTTGTTGTTGTTGTTTGTTTGTGTGTTTGGGCCATTACCCAGCAGCACTTGGGTTTACTCCTGGCTCTCTGCTCAGAATCACTCCTGGCAGGCACCTGGGGACCATATGGGATGCTGGGATTCGAACCACCCTTGTTCCTGGGTCAGCAGCTTGCCAAAGCAAGGATTCCCTACCAGCTGTGTCTATCTCTCGGGGCCCCGTATCAGGAACAGTGGTTTATAAGCACTTACCTTGCAGCCCACTGACCCTGGTTCAAATTTCTCCTAGCAGCTTCCAGGGATTGCTGCCTGAGCAGTTCATATGGGGGGTGGTTCTTTCTCTGATGCCAACGCCCACTTTGTGAGCTCCTTCCTCTCCTCAACTGTACTTCCCATCTTCCTCAACCCCCTCGGCCAAACTCACTCACACACAACACACACACACACACACACACACACACACACACACACAGCAAAACAAGGTTCTTTTTTCCCCTTATGTCGCTGAACATTGAAATTATCAGTATCCATATTGTTAATTTGTTTTCTTGTACATTTTTATTTTTCTCTTTTTGAAAAAAAAAATTTTTTTTTTTTGGTTTTTTTGGGCCACACCCAGCATTGCTCAGGGGTTTACTCCTGGCTGTCTGCTCAGAAATAGCTCCTGGCAGGCACGGGGGACCATATGGGACACCGGGATTCGAACCAACCATTTTGGTCCTGGATCGGCTGCTTGCAAGGCAAACTGTGCTATCTCTCCGGGCCCCTGTTTTTTGAAATTTTGGACTACACCTGATGGTGCTCAGGGGCTACTCCTGACTCGGTGTTTGGGTTGCTTTGAGCAATGCTTAGGGGACCAAGAGGTTGGGAAGCCTAGAGTAGGGGGGGAAAATGGTTGAGCCCAGGCCCCCCTGCATCGCAATGATGCATTCTAGGCAGCTGGAACGAAATCATCAGCCTCTTGTACATGAGGAAATCCGAGCAGTGGGTTTTAGATTCATACTTCACAGTTCGTTGCTTGTCTTGTTGCTGCTTGTGTGCGTGTGTGTGGTGTGTGTGTGTGTGTGTGTGGTGTGTGTGTGTGTGTATGGGTGTGGGTGGGTGGAACACTCAGCAATGCTCAGGGATTACTCCTGGCTCTGCACTCAAGAATCACTCCTCCTGGTGGGCTCATAGGGATTCATATGGGATGCTGGGGAACAAGGCCTGTGTCAACAGCATTGCAAGGCAAACGCCCTCCCCTGCCATACTATTATTCTGGTCCCTGATTTATTTATTTATTTATTTATTTATTTATTTTCGTGTTCCCAGGGGCTTTACTCCTGACTCTGTGCTCTAAGCTCACTCCTGGTGGGTGGTGGGAGACCATATGTGGTGCTGGGGGATCGAACCCCATGTCAGCTGCATGCAAAGCCCCATGGCCTCATACTTAAATAAAACTCATTCTAGGGGCCTCCTTCTCCTTCTCCAACTGAAAGCAAGGTTAGTCTGGTTCGCCATGGCTCTGCCCTGTGCAGAGACTGTCTGGCTCCATAAATCTGGTGGCAATCTGGGGACAGTGCCTGTCCCCTCCCACCCCTTTTAGTGGAACGGGCAGTCTTCGAAGCGTAATAAGTAACAGAGGTCCTGCCCTGTGTGTGGTCCTGCAGGTGGAGGCACGCTCGAGGATCGTGAAGACCCTGAGAGCTTCAACCTGGGCCCCACGGGAGAAGTGCGTGCGAATCAACTCGGTGTCCAGTGGCTTGGCCGAGGGTGACCTGGAGAGCTTGCTGCAGTGCACGAGTCCTGCCTTCCAGCCTGATGCTGCCCAAGGTGGAAAGCCCGGAAGAAAATTCCAGTGGGGTGAGGATGCTATATCCAGAGACGATGGATCAGGGTTGTCTTGGGGTGGAATCGCTTGAGGAGAGAGAAAGGGAACTGAGGCAGGCAGGAGCCTCACTGCCTTCTCCCTCCCCTGACTCCTGACTCTGGCTATGATACCTCTCCAAGAGGAATGATGCTTCTGATCCCATGGGGTACTCTGGCCCACGGCGCCTTCTCTCCAGCCCTCTCCTCTGCAGGCTCACCTGCCCTACCCCTGGCACCCTCTCACCCATGTCCCCTGACAGCCATGGGTGGACAGCACACGGGGCCAAAGCACATTAGCATGCAGAAGGCAGAAATGAAGCTGGGGAGAGGCCGATGTCACTCGTTTAGGGCGACCAGATGGCATAGACAGGAAGCTTTTTAAACTAGTGGTTTTAATTAGCACAGACATGATTTCCTGCACGGGCTTCTTCCTGGGCCCCTTTTTAAATTGCTCTGGCAGGTGTGTGTGGTGGTTTCGAGACCGAGACTTTCAGCCAATAAAAACCAGAAATGTAAAGGGGTTGGCATGGTCAAATTACTTGAGAAAAACTTTGAAATGGGACAAATTAGACCAGGTTTCTTTTCACTTGTGAAAAAATTTTTTGTATGAGGGGATGCGTAGATTTATTTTGGGGTTCCCCCGGGGGGCTTCCAGATAACTGCTAAAGGGGGTCGAGCGATAGGACTGCAGGGGGAGGAGCTTCTGCGCCCTTACATAGCAGCTGACCCCGGCTTCGATTCCTAGCACCACTAAGCTGCTCAGGAATGATGTCTAGAGTGCTCAGAGTACCTAAAACTCCAAAAGCAAAACAGAAACAAAAAAGCTGCTGCATGACATGGACACTCCTGTGTACTCCTCCAGGGAACAGAGGTCATTGCTTGTGACTCTTCGGGGGGCATATTGCCACAAGGGAACCAACCTGTGACTAAGGTGTGGGTGCAGTAATGATTGATACAACAATACCTGAAGGCACTTGAACCCCATGTTTTGGGAGGCATTTTGGGAGACACTAGCAGTACTCAGGGCTTCCTCCTGGTAGGACTCAGGAACATATGAGAGACCAGGGATGGGACCTGGATCCGTAGCATAGCGGGGAGGGTGTTCGCCTTGTACAAGGCCAACCCAGGTTTGATCCCCATCATCCCATATGGTCCCCTGAGCATTGCCAGGAGTGATTCCTGAGTGGCCCCAAACCAAAATAAATAAATAAAGATGCTGAGGTTCGAACCTGGGTCAATCACATACAAGGCAAGTGCCCTCCCTGCTGTTTTATCTTTCTGCACCCACTTGACCCCCCCCCTTGAAACTTCCTCCCTAGATGGTCACCATGTGATCCTTGAGCACTGAGACCCCCGGAGCCCCATTTCCATTGGGATGTGCTCCCAGATGCCAGCCCCCACAAATTTCTCTCCAAAAATGAATGTGGGGTTTAAAGAATGTTTCTATGCACATGGCCTGAATCAGACGCATGATTGAAGTTTAGATGAAACCCACCAATTACCAGCACAAATATAATAAGAATTCATCTTCATCATCATCAGAAAGGAATTTCAGGGGCTGGAACAATAGCACAGCAGCAGGGTGTTTGACTTGCATGCGGCAAACCCGGGATGAGCCCGGGTTCGGTTCCCAGCATCTCATATGGTCCCCGAGCCTGCCAGGAGTGATTTCTGAGCACAGAGCCAAGAGTAACCCCTAAGTGCTGCCAGGTATGGCCCCAAAACTAAAAAAACAAGCGGGGAGGGGGGGAATTTCACTCTGCCCTGAACAGAGGAGAGGCTCTGACAGATGCCAAGTTTTCTCCGCTTTTCTCCTAACCCTCTTTCCTTCCTGTGATTCCCCTTTTCATCATTGAACCACCTCATCTCCCACCCTGGCCCCTCCATTTATATGTTTGTCCATGGTGGCTCCCCCAAATTATCCAAGGGCCCACAAGGGTGCCTTGGATGAAACCCCATGAATTCTGTTTGCAGCAGCTGGCCCTGGAACCTTCCACAAGACCCAGTTTCCAGGCCACCTTTTACACCCTCAGCTGGAGCCGGCTTTCTCCCTCTGTGGGCCCCCCACCTCCAGATCAGGCCTCCCCCATCCCAAAGGTGTGGAGACAAAGCCCCCAGAGGGCCGCTTCCTTGAGGTCTCCTTAGCCTACCCAGGGATCCCCATTAGTACCCTGGCCTCCGGCTGGCTGGGGGAAGCAGGGGAGTCATCCCCCCAGAGGATTTGGCGTTAACTGAGAGTCAGGGGCTGTTTATTATTATTATTATTATTATTATTATTATTATTATTATTATTATTATTTTCCCCCTCTCCCCCCTTCCCCCGTTTGTATCTAGGTGGGGCATAAATCCCAGACCCCGTGGCACACTGAAAGACTCGCCTCCTTGTTCCCTTTTGTGAGTGGCTCTGGGCTGGCCTTTTGTCACTACTGTGGGTTCGTGTTTGACTGGCAAGGGTTATTGGACTATGTAACAAGCGTGTCGGGCCCCTTTGTGGCAGGACAATTCCCCCACAAATCCCGAACACTATGCATTCTTCCAGCCCACTATTGCGTGCGCGCCGGGGCTGAAAGAATCGCAGGGCCCCGACTTCATCTCCTCCCTGCTCCCTTTGTGACTCACCCCACTCACCCCACCCCTTCCCTTCCTCCTCCTCCCCCTCCTCGCCCCCACTCCCCTCCACCTCCCTGAAATGAATACTTTACCGGGGCCGGAAACATTTAATCGTCCCCTTTTGAAAAAAATTAATTGAAACTTCTCCACTAGTTACCTTTTGTGTTGGTACTTAATGCAATTTTGGGGAGAAAGGCCGAGAGGAGGAGGAGGAGGAGGAGGAGGAGGAAGGGCTCGGAATATTTCATTTGGAAATGCCCCCATTGGCTTCAAGACAAAAGGCATTGAAATCTTTTTTTTTAATTATTATTTTTTCCCCTCTAAGAACAGACACTGGGGGTGTTGAATCTTTTATTATTATTATTATTATTATTTATTATTATTATTATTATTATTATTATTATATTTTCCCCTCCAAGAACAGAACGCTGGGGTTCAAGATTTTTATTGTTATTATTATTATTTATTTATTTTTCTCCTCCTAGAACAAAACACTGCGGTGTCAGATAATTTTTTTAATCATTTTTATTTTTTTATTTTTCCCCTCCAAGAACGAACACTGGGGTTGTGTCACCATAAACTTTATGGCGTTTGAGTTAGAAGTATTATCACAACAGTAGCCAGGGTAGCTCCAGTATTTTCTTTTGAATGGGGAAAAATATATTTTTTTCCTGGACTGTCTCCGGAACCCCTCTCAAATGTATTACAGCACCTATGTCACGACCGTGTTTTCTAGCTTAAATACAGTCGCAGTGATGTTTTATTTTTGCCTACCTGGATGCCCTGATGGGGAATGGGTCACCTTGCTCTTGGGGTTCCGTTATTCCTTGCCTTGTTCCATTACTAAAAGGAGGGAGAACCACTGGGAATAATTCTTCATTACTGAAAGCTGTGATTTATTTCAGCCTAATTGTAAAGTTGCTGCAAATTGCCGAAAAGCTTTTTAAAGATCGCAGTGATTAGGGTGTGTGTTTGTGTGTGTGTGTGTGTGTGTGTGTGTGTGCGTGCGTGCGTGCTTTTTTTGGTGTGGGGGGGGGGAGTATGTAGACCGCACAGGCAAGAGGGGACAGCTAAAAGGGGAAATAACACGTCTAATCCTGCTTGTGGTAAATAGGCTGCGGGCTTTTAAAATGAATTTCCTTTCTATTAGTTGGAATATTATGCTAAGCCTTAAGCATTAGTTTTCTTATGTTGCCATAGCACCCCTGTTCCTGCGGGTGGTGACCTGGGAGGACGACAGTACAAAGCTTATACGGTCTTGAAACTCTCTTTGAAGATGAAAAGTCTTTGATGGTTTATATTTATGCAAATCTCTCAGATATGATTTACCCAACTGAGCCTGAATGGGGAGATGATTAAAATTCCCTTCGCCTTTGATATCCATTAATGGCTGCCTCTTCCTTACATTTTTTAATGGATAGCTACGTTTTCCTGTTTATTTACAAAATTGGCAAAAGTCTTTATCATACCTGAGCGGTTTGTAACGGTTTGGGGGTGGTTGTGTTTTGCTTGTGTTCTTTTTTTTTTTTTAATCTGTTTATATCTTATTCGATCTAGATAGACATCACGGATTTACAATTTAGAGTGTGGTGGGGTTTTTTTTTCCCCTTCCCGTTTTGAAAAAAAAAAAAAACGGGGAGTTTGGGGGGGGCTGAATCTGTGTATGAGCTTTTGTATGTTTCCAGATGATAGATTTTGGAATTTGGGCTACCCCACTGGCAGCTCGCTGTGAACTGGTCTCATGGAAAAAATTGGCAAGCTTTGGTCTTCAAAGAATTAGACTTCCTTCTTTTTTTTTTTTTTAAAGGTTTTTCTAGGTAAGCTAAAAATTGATGGAGAAAAAAAAAAATCCCCGGGAACAAAGGGTAAAGGGGCTCTAATGGATAATGTGGGGTCCCCGGCAGTGGTTTCAACACCATCCGGTTGACGTCAGGCAGTGCAGTACTGGGATGAAACAGGAGAGTGTGGCAGGTAGAAGGTGGCTATTTTGTTTTGGGGGGATATCCCTATACCCCACCCCAGAGCCTGCACTGGAGCCCAGGTGCTTGAGAAACATTTAAAAACCAGGCATTGAGGCTGGAGCAATAGCATAGTGGTAGGGTGTTTGCCTTGCACGCAGCCGACCCGGAACAGACCTGGATTCAATTCCCGGCATCCCATATGGTCCCCTGTGCCTGCCAGGAGCGATTTCTGAGCACGGAGCCAGGAGTAACCCCTGAGCGCTGCTTGGTCTAACCCCAAAACCAAAAAAATAATAAAATAAAATAAAATAAAATAAAAACCAGGGGCGGAGAGATAGCATGGAGGTAAGGCATTTGCCTTCATGCAGAAGGTCGGTGATTCGAATCCCAGCATCCCATATGGTCCCCCAGGCCTGCCAGGAGCGATTTCTGAGCATCAGAGCCATGAGTAACCCCTGAGAGCTGCCGGGTGTGACCCAAAGAAATAAAATAAAAATAAATAAATAAATAAATAAATAAAAAACAGGGCATTTCCCTGTCTCAAGGCCTCAAAATGCTCCTTTAAAGGGGGGAGGTCTGGGGGGGGGGGAGAAAGGCTCTTGGGGTGACAACCCTTTAGTTTTGTGGGACCTTCCTTACTTTTTCCCTTTGTATTATTATTATGATGTTATCAACCTTAAAATCAAAGACTTGAATTCTTTTTTTTTTTTTTTTTTTTTGGTTTTGGCCACAACCCGGCGATGCTCAGGGGTTACTCCTGGCTGTCTGCTCAGAAATAGCTCCTGGCATCATGGGGGACCATATGGGACGATCCGGGATTCGAACCAACCACCTTTGGTCCCTGGTATCGGCTGCTTGCAAGCAAACGCTGTTGTGCTATCGTCTCCAGGGCCCAAAGACTTGAATTCTTACCCTTCCCCCTGTCTGTTCGTCAAGGCAGGACTATTTCCCCATCCCCCCTCACCTATACCCCTTATTGGACTTTCATTTTCAGACAAATTTTCCGTCTACTTGAAAGGCCGAAAACGTGAAGAGCCAATGAATTTAATCCCTTTGTGGAAAACTGCCATGGTTTGCTCAATTTTCAGGTAAGAAAGCCAGAAGTGACTAAGGTAAGTTTGTTGTTTTATTTATTACGCAGTAACTTCTTGCTTTTGGCTATCACAGAGGCTTGAAATATTTCTCGAGCAATCTTGAGAAATCTGAAAGAAATCCCAGGGAGACCATTTTGATAGCTGTGAGGTTTCCCAACATCCCTGAAAACAAAGAAATCAGCGAAGTAGACAGAAACATAAAACAAGAACTTTCAATCCTAAATAATAATTTCCCCTGAGGATGTTTTTTCTCTCGTCAGAACGACGCTTTTCATTAAATCACCATAAATAGAAGCTTTTGGCGTATTTCCTTTAGAGATTAAATTGTACATGAAATTTTGTCAGCCTTTACGAATTAACTTTGATTTATTCTTTTGTCACCATTTGTCTTTTTTCATGGTGTGGGGTGTGTGGGGAGACGTCTCCGGTTCCTTTGCAGCAAACATGGTTCAATTGAAGTAGAAAAGATCACAGTTTGTAAATTAGTCCACACCAATCATTTGTAGCCCATTATTTCGAGTCGCCATATTCGGACCTAAAAATCTTTTCTCCCCAGGCACTCGGGGGAGTTGTGCTGAGCTGGTTGCCGGGGCACCTCCTTGGATGGCTGAGTTCAGCTGTTTGCCCGTCACCAATTCTTAGCCAGCTTCCTTCCCCTGCACCCCAACCTTTATGAAGCGATCATTGAAATTGTTTTCCCAGAACAGGACTTCACGTTCCACCTGCCTCGAACCTCCCTCCGTGGAGCCCTTCCATCTCCCAGGCTAGGACTGAGGGCAAATCCCTGAAAACAAAGGCAAGAGAAAGTTTAGCTTTACCCAGAAGCTCCTCTATCCAGTCCTGCAGGCAGAAACTTGGTGCCTGCTAGACTCACGGGCTTGAGCAGAAACATAGCTGTTTTGGGGAGAGCTGCTTCTAGCCTGGTTTTACACTAGGCACCGACAAATTCACCCAGTCCACAGCATTTGATGCCGCAGAATCCTCCCTCCTCACTTTCCGTGCTAAGCTGTAGTTCACAACCGTTTTACTGTGCAAATTAAATGTCTTTCAGAGCCCTTAAGGAACCCTCCAAATTAACCAATAGGTCCTAACTCTCCTGGCCAGGCCCTCCCCACCCACACAGCCCAACCACCGGGGACCCCCCATCTCCCACCTCGATACTTTCTCGCCCTCTTTCCTCTCCTCTGCCTACGTGAAATGGCAAAACAGCTCATGGGTGGATGCATCTTAGTGGACTTGTTGCTTTTATTATTTTCTTTCCACCCCCTCAGGATTGGTAAGGTTTTTCACATCGTGTGTCTTGAATCCTCAGATGCATTGATTAAGAAGCCTTGAGTCCTGATGTCAATAGAAATCATCCAATTGTTTTGATTTTTTTTCCCCCTAAACTCCCTTCTCTCCTGTGGCCTTTGGGTTTCTGGTCTGAAAAGTGACAACAGATTTTGGAAAACTTCAAATTTTATAGTATAGTCCCCCCACTTCCCCCAAAAGTACAGGAGCGAATACCAATGTCCTGTTTTAGCTATTAACTAATTATGAAATTTGATACAGCATCCTTCTAAGTAGGGGTGGTGTGGGGGGGGCGCTACGTTTGTTTTTAAGGGGGTTTTTCAGCTATACAGTGCTCAGTTGGGGTCTTTCTGTTCCTGGAACAGTCCTTGTTCCACTGAAATTCATTCCTGGCACCCCTAAGATCCCCCCTACTCTGCTCCTTGCAGGCCGTCTGTGAAGAGGCCCTGAAGATAGGCCCTCAGCACGGCCTCTTCCTGGATGCGGTGGTCTTCGGGGGGAGAAGACTTCAGAGCCAGTATAGGTACCAGAGACTCTTCTTCCTCTCCTTTCTGCCCCTGTCTGCTGGCCAGGCTGGCTTTTGCTCTTGTTACTGATGGGCATTTCCATGACAACATCCACTACCCATCCCCGCTAAGAGCCACTCCTAGGGCAACTGTCCCCCTTCCTGGGCTTTGACTTGGTCCTAGAGAAAAGAGGGCAAGAGCAAACCCTAGCCACCCTGAGAGCCCCTGGCACGTCAGTCTGAGGCTGACTCAACTGTAAGTACACTTTCCTGTTTGCTTTCATGACTTGCCCCCTTACTGGTAGCCTACAAGTAATTCTTGCCAAGAGAACCTAAATTTTTCTTTTATGTTTCTTTTTTTTTGGGAGGGGGTTGTTGGTAAGAGTTGGGCCACCCTCAATAAATGGTGCTCAGAGCTTACTCCTGACTCTGTGCTCAAGGATCACTCCTGGAGGATCACTGCCGTGCTTTGAGGAGGGAAGGATTGAATGTGTGCTAGGGCAAGGTGGACTACCTCTTCAGCGCCCTATAGGTGTTTTGTTTTTGTTTTTTGTTTTTTTTTTTTCTTTTTTTTTTTTTTGGAAAGGCCATACCCACCAGTGCTCAGGGATTACTCCTGGCTCTGTGGTCAGAAATCACTCCTGGAGGCTAGAGAGATAGCTCAGCAGTAGGGAATTTTCCTTGCATGCTGAAGAACGGTGGTTCGAATCCCGATATCTCATATGGTCCCCCGAGCCTGCCGGGGGTGATTTCTGAATGTAGAGCCAGGAGTAAACCCTGAGTGCTGCTGGATGTGACCTCCCTCTGAAAATAGTCACCTCCTATCAAGCTTGAGGGGACCATATGGGATGCTGGGGATTGAACCCCGGTCCCGTCCAAGGTCAGCCACATACAAGGCAAAATGCCCTACCACCGGTGCTAATCACTCCGTTCATCTCCCCCCCCCCCCCAGCTATTAGGTTTCTTTAAAATACATTTCAGAATTGGGGATGTGTGTCAGTGGCTAAAGCAAACATTTGCCTGCCTTGTCTACATGCACGTGACCTGGGCTCGCTCCCAGGATCCACCCCCCCCAAAACCAAACAAAACAGAAACAGCCTTGATTTTCAGCACAACACACCCCCTTATCAGCTACTGAGCAAAGAACTGCACTAGTTCTCACACTCAGTCTCCCAGAGCATTTGCAAGAACCGTGGTGGGCCAGTAACCTGGAGACAGTTAAAGTACCACCTGGCGCCAGCTAGAAACAGGGTACTACACACACACACACACACACACACACACACACACACACACACACAACTCACACACAATCGCACACATCAACCTCCCAGTGGATGAGATGAAGCTGATTTTACCCCCCCACACCAACTTTACTTTTGTGTAGCGGATCATTCAGCGGGGTGCTTCCTAGGTCGTCCCAAAAGGCCCGCCAAGGTCTCCCCAGTTCTTCATGCAGATCCAAGCTATGACTTGTGGCAGGGAAGTTAAGACTTCCTCCATCTTCTTCCTCTGTCCCTTCTTCCATCCCTTCATCCTGCCTCATCCCCTTCCTCCATCCCTTCCTCCCCACCCACTCACCATTGTGCATATCTCTCTGGATTGACACTTGAATGAAAGAGAAGGGGTGCAATGACCCCGGAGGCCTTTGAGGGCCTTTGTCACCTTCTCCAGAGGCATCATTTGTTTTTCCAGCCCACAGACAGAGGAGGGGCCTTGTCGTAATGCCCTGGCATGTACTTAGCTGGGGGCCACTGATGAAGGAGCCCGAGGAAGGAACCCCTAGGTCCCTTTCCTGCCCCGAGAAAGTGCCCATTAAATGGGTGCGCATGAGGGAAGGAGCTATGCCACTGCTGGTGGTCCTTGAAAACTGCCTTCTGGGTTGCAGACATCGGGTTCTCTTGCCAAAGTTCATTTCTCTTCCTCCCACCCTCTCTCCCCCCCCGCACGCCCAGGGGCGACGAGCCAGTAAAGACACCCAGGACATCCTGTTCGCGCAGGGCAGAAGATAGTGGTGGTGGCACGCGCCTTCGGTCTGCAGTCCATCGACCTGGTGGTACATCGACTTCAAGGACCTCGATGGCCTGAGGCGCCAGGCTCGGGAGGGCGCGGGCCATGGGGCTTCACGGGGTATGCGGGGCACCGGGCAGGGGGAGCCAGGGCAGAAGTGGCAATCTTCCTCTCGAGTCTCTGCTCTGGACCCTGCTCTGGATATCATCAAAGAACCTGCCAAACTGTCATTTCACACATACACACACTCACATATACACACATCCATGCATACACAGCCACTTTAGCTCTACAAGTCAAAGCAGAGTCACTCACTTCTCTCTCTCTCTCTCTCGTCTTCTCTCTCCTCACTGTCTCTCCTCCTCCTCTCGTCCTCTCTTCTCTCTCCTGTCTCCTCTCTCCTCACTCGTCCTCTCTCTCTCCTCCTCTCTCTCTCTCACTGTCTCTCCTCCCTCTCTCCTCTCTCTTCTCTCGTCCTCTCTCTCCTCTCTCTCCTCTCTTCTCTCCTCTTCTCTCTCTCCTGCTCTTCCTCTCTCTCTCTCTCCCTCATCTCTCTCTCTCTCTCATCTACTCAGGATTACTCCTGGCTCTGCACTCCAGGAATCACTCCTGGTCATATGGAGTCCTGGGGATCGAACCCGGATCGGCCATGTGTAATGCAAATGCCTTACCTGGTACATTATCACTTCAGCCCTTTGATCTCTTAATTTTTTAACCCCCACATTGTCCTATGAATTATTTTCTCCAAAGTTTGGACCCTGGCGGGAAGTAGGAGGCTTTTATTTATTTATTTATTTTTAAAAACATGATTTTAAGCAAATTGCCATAAGAAATTTGTGCTGAAGAGGAAGAGAAGAATTTTCTTGTGGAGCTGAAATATTCTATTTTTGGGGGGCCACACCCGAGTGACGTTTCAGGGGGGTTACTCTGGTTATGGGGCTCAGAAATTGCTCCTGGCTTGGGGGATCATATGGGATGCCAGGGAATCAAACCACGGTCCATTTTAGGCTGGCACGCACAAGGCCTTACAGCTTGCACCACTGCTCTGGCCCCTTGATTCTATTTTTTAAATAGATGATCCTTTTTGTTTCTTTGTTTTGTTTTGGGGGCCTGTCCCTCTAGTGCTCAGGGGCTGACTCTGGCTCTTGTGTTTTAGGGATCCCTTCTAGTGGTGCTCAGAAGTCCTTCTACATTGCCGGGGATGGAACCCATATTGGCCATGTACAAGGCAAGCACCTTCCCTAATGTCCGACTTCTCCAGTCCCAGATTTTTCTTTCTTTCTTTTTTTTTTCTTCTCAATCAGTCAAAAAATGGAGAATTAAATCTGCTACCATCACCCACCTCCCAGGACCCACCTGTCATTCAGAACATAGGTTCCTCCCCCATAGCATCTTAGAGCACAGCCCAATATCTGTAACCCCTCACTGGAAGCTCCCAATCTCCCAAGGACCAATGGAAATATTATGGTGTTTGTTTTGTTTTGTTGCCACAAAAATCTATGTTTTCAATCACATCTTGTACACAGTCACACAACTTCTGATCACGCACACGCATGCATGCACACGCGCGCGCGGCACACACACACACACACACACCACACAACACACACACACAGCAATCATTCTCTGCTTCTGATCAGATTTATTCTTTCGTCACCTCTGCAGACACGGTAGCTTTCGGTACAAGATCTAAACAAGAAGGGGAAGAGAACAGACAGCCATCCCCTCCCCTTTGGGAAATATTTTTGAAATCTGTCCCGTGGAGGGGGGTGACCGAAAGAAATACTTCACACACAGGGACTTTAAATGTCAGCGATAATTTTGATGGAACAGGCTGTCACCCAGAATGAAAATCAAAAGCCTGAAAGAAACAATCTCCGTGTTAGAATTCAGCAGCGCTCCACCACCACCCATTTGTGTGTGTGTGTGTGTGTGTGTGTTTGACAGAGGGAACAGAATACATGATGCCCCTTCAGATTTTGTCTTAGCGAGTGACTAGAATGTGCAGGCCATTGAGAAAATGTCTCACTCAGCTCAACTGTCAGGCAAATCATTCCTGTTCGACATTGTATAGCGAACGTGGAAGGGGGTCCTCTGCCATCCTGGGGTCCTATCTTTGTTTCCCAGGGCCCAGAATGCCCACCTGCTGTCCAACAGACCGAGTTAGGAACGGGACCCCGACAGGAAGGCCGGAGGCAAAACCCCATGACATCTAATAGACCCCAACGTTGTTGGGCTGCAGTAATTGGTGCCGGCTGCCCAGTCAGCCAGATGTTGATCTGAAATGGGTCCTAATTCAGACATAAAAAACAGAAGAAACACTCTTCTCCCCAACCTCCTTCATGACCACCCCCCCGAAGGCTGCCCACTCTCAGACAGCACCCAATACTATCTGCTGAGGGGTGGGGAGGACATTGGGGCACATTCTCTTCAGAACCTTGAAGGGAGTTGGAAACTAGTTTGGTTTTTTTAATCAAGGTACAACCCCAAGATGGAATGGGGGTGCACCTTGGTTCAGTGGCAGAGGAGCAGCTCTTTCAAATCAGATTTCAATTTCTAGACTGTGCCCAGCTCAGCATGAGGAGCTTATGGGCTGGGCACTATTGTTTCTCAACAGTGGGAGCAGTGAATCACCAGAAGAATAGGAGCCAGGGAGGAGAAGTTGGGGGCAGGGGTACCGTGCCCAGGTAAAGCCTTCAAGTGAGCAAGTCTGAAGCCCTGGAGCAGAACGAGGGTCCTTTGTTATTCCACTTTTAGAGCTACATACAGGCCATACAGGCCAGTGGAAAGTAGGAAGCCCGACAGTTAGTAGGAGAGTGCAGTTTCTCTAAAATGTTCGCAGGAGTATTTTTAAGCTACTGATGATCTGCTGCTCATAATTATTTGTTATTTAACTGCCAGAGTTTGTGGCTTTTTGAACAAGAGAAGAGGGGAGAGAGGGAGGGAGGGGGAGAGAGGGGAGAGAGAGAGAGAGGGAGAGAGAGAGAGAGAGAGAGAGAGAGAGAAGAAAGGAATAACACGAATATGAAAGGAAGGAAAAATGTCCCATCTCACATCATCAGAAGATGTAAAAAAACACCTAATGAAAGTACTATTTCTCTCTCACACATACATACTGATAAAGCACATTCCAGTTGCTGTGGCATTAGGAATTTTTAGTAATTTTAAAAATTAGATAGTTGCAGTTATGTCACAATGTGATACATTTTCTTTAATTAATCTACAATTGAAAAGACAAAACTTATATAGACATAAATACTTAGAAAATTGTAAAAAAAAAATTAGATAGTCGGGCAGGAGTTACATGCTTTTTTTTGTTTTTTCCTCCCCAGAGTTAGCCCATTTTCATATCTTTGCAGCATTTTCAGCATTCCCAGGACCACGATCCATGTTGATCGATTTTAAACCAATACCTAGGTCCTATCACGGCTAGTAATACATAGGAATTATTTTTTAATAAAGAGAACCCTCCATATTTAAGTCCTAGCACAGTCACCCAACCTCACACAATGGCATAAGGGTCATGACGATGAAAGCAGTGGGCCTTCTCTCCTCAGGCACAGTCTTTTGAGGAAGACAAACTATACATCATAAGTCACCTAAAAGACTTGACAGTATTGATTTAGATCACACTATATTAAGGGCTACTGTAAAACGGGATTTCATGGTCATAAATTTTCGTGTCTTCCAATCTTGCACCCTCTCAGAAACTTGTCAAGAGTAGTTCCTCTCTATCAAACTTTGCCTGGCTGTCGCATGGCCCTGTAGCTTTGGAGAGTCACTTGTTGGGGCCGGATAAATATGACCAAAACATAATGTCCTTCTTAGGTGCCTCTTCACTAATTCCTACAACCTACCATGCAGCCTAAAACCAGCCCTTCCATTCCCAAATACGGAAGAAGGATCTCGCTATGTTTCAATAAGTTGTCCTGGCTCCCAGCTGCTGATCCCTTCTGGCACCCAGAAGTGACGCTTTAAAACTGCTTTTTTATGTTTTACACGACACTATAAATTATGTACATGCGTTACAAAATTCAGGATAAACAATTAGTGCGAAATGACTACCTGAGCTGACATGCTTTATTAATAATAGGGTAACAATGATTAAGTTTATTTAAAAAGGTCGGGATGCCTCCTATGGCAGAGGCCTCATTTGTCATTGCTGATGTTATTAAGTCCCGGAAATTTATTCCTCAGATCATTGAAAGCATGTTGGCCGTAACTGGTTCTGAACATTTTTATTATTGCATTGACAGAGAAGACCCAAACAACAATGTGAAGAGTTTTCATCATACCACCGTAAAAATAAGGATGTGTTTGGTTAACCCATTTCAATTATTTTTTTTCTTCACAGAATACTCAAAAAAAAAAAAAAAGTTCTCTGATTTTCTACCCGGAAGAATAAAGATTGACAGTCATAAGAATTGTTATTTTATACAAGGGATACAATTTGTAGTACGTGCTAAACAACTCTTTTAAAACAAAGCAGATTAATATAATAGACCAACAAATATACTTAACGGTAAATTATCATAAAGTGTACATTCATTTTTAAAGAACCAAATAGGCCCATAATTTTATCATGTAATATTAACTATAATCTCATCATGATTAGAACATTAAATTATGTTCCATTTTATTAATGGCCTGATTAGATTCTTTCCTTCCTGCCTGTTAAATTGGTTTTGTAATCAGTACATGATTCATAGAATTCTGTCACTCTTTTTTTTTTTGTACTATGTTTTTAGTGAAGATCCGTACGCTTCCAAAGGAGGCAGAAAGCTTCTTTTTTATTCGTATAGATCATTTTAAAAGCAACTTCTAACAGATAGATAATATTTCTTTTGGAATATCTAAAGAGCTATAGAAGAAGGCTCGAGGCAGAAAAGCAAGATTGGGCGGGGAGGTAACATTTGTTTATGCTTTTGGATAGAAAAACGAACAATAATTTATTTACACAGTTTTCAGTGAAATAGTAACCCCAGTGTTGTTCAAATCTGCCTTCTGTTGTGCTCTGCTGAAAAGATTTTCCCCCTTCCGGAACCCATTTCCTATTGGCAGTTAGGAACGACCTGGTATAGTTTTTTTTAAAAGACAGAAGATTAATCTATTATGGGAAAGACACTTGGGAGAGGCACTGAGGAGTCATGTTAGTTTTTCCAAGCTGAACCCCAACCATAATCACTTCTAAAAAGATGTCACAGAAGGAGGGAGGGTTGAACAGAGCCACTGACAACATTTGGAAGAAGCACAATAGACTTTTCCTGCTTTAGCACAAAATAATTGCTCTCATTTGCAGACATTTAGTCTTTAAAGTTGTGGCCAAAGCAAGTTAATCAAGAGGTTGCCTCGCTCTCTCGGTCCACCTGTAACTGAACGTGAGGATTAAGTGCCTGGGATGACATTTCTATAGGATCGGAAACACAATTACGCCCATTATAGCCTGTTCTTATGGGCTATTCTCCCAAAAAGCCTGCCTGATCGCAGGTGGTTTATTTTTTTTTTATTCTTTCCTTTCTTTCTTTCTTTTTTTATCCCCCCCCCCCTTTTACAAAAGTTCTAAAATCATTATTTTGCATAAGGTCTGCGCAGCAGTTGATGGGGGGGGGGGGCTCCTGGGTGTGCTTGAGACATTGTTTGAACATCTGTTTGCTGGTGTTGCTAATCTTGTAGGTAAGCAGGTGATACACCCTGACCAAGTTGCTGTGGTCCAGGAAGAGTTCACCCCTACCCCGGAAAGAATTAAGTGGGCCAAAGACCTGATGGCCGCCTTCGAGGAGCACCAAAAGCTAGGGAAGGTAAAATGTTTAATTGATTTTGTTGTTGCTGTTGGTCTATCTGTCCCTTCCTTCCTTCCTTCCTTTCCTTCCTTCCTTCCTTCCTTCCTTTCCTTCCTTCCTTCCTTCCTTCCTTCCTTCCTTCCTTCCTTCCTTCCTTCCTTCCTTCCTTCCTTCCTTCCTTCCTTTCCTTCCTTCCTTCCTTCCTTTCCTTCCTTCCTTCCTTCCTCTGTCTCTGCACTCCGGGGTTATTACTGACTCTGACACTCAGGGGTCATTCTGGAGGAGCTCAGGGGACTTTAAGGGATGCTTTGAGTTGAACCCGGGTCAGCCTCATGCAAGGCATAGACACCCTTCCTGCTGGGTTTATGCTCGGGCCCCAGGGAAAGGTTGTATTTTCTGGAGGGTTGCAGGGAGCCTGGTGTTTTGGGCAGCTGTGGGGGGAGAATGAACACAACAGCTCTTCTTCAGAATGGCTTTGAAGAAAACTGGGTGTTTGCTATAAACATTGAAAGTTCACAAAGGTAAATTGGTCCTCCAGGCCCCAAAATATGATGCCAAGTACCTCCCGGGGGTTCCCATTTGATGATTTTCATAACGCAGAATGGCAGCCTGGAGGAAATTAGAAAATGTTTGTTTCTAGTTCTTGGTTCCCCCCCCCACCCGAGCCCCCTCCTATCCACTCGGGAACGCAGTATTCATGAGCAAATAAACACATTTTGATCAGAAGCACGAACGCATTGTCATGAAATCAACTCAATTTGATCAGATGGTGCTCCGTGGAGTGGAGAAATAATAGATTTTTAAGTTCTTTTCCTGCGGGGTGGTTGGAAGGGCACCTCTCTGCTTTGGGCTGTTCTAGGGACAGGAGGTGGTGTGTGTGTGTGTGTGTGGTATGCATACACACACACACACACACACACACACACACACACACACGTGCCCCACGCACGCTTGGTTTCTGGACTCGAGATTCGGAGAGGCTGGGAAATCAAATTAACGCCGAAGCGCGGTGGTTCCTAATTTACTGCATCATTGAGCCCCGCGTTGCCTGCGCTGTGGGTCTCTGCTATGTAAATATTGCAGTGGCCTGGTGCAATCTGGTTCACATCTGTGCCAGTGACACTTAAATGAGGTGTCGCCCGAAGGAAGATTTTATGCTCGTGGCAGCGATGTCAGTTAATTATCTTAAAAGGTTATTTGCAATTAATGCCAGTTGCCACTTGTGTCAGAGCGAAGGGGAGGAAAGATGTGTGTCCAAAATCTGTTTAGGAGGTTCTGTTGAAACTCGTGATGGTCCGGTGATGGACCTGGGGAAGTTTTGGTAGCTCGGATGCAAAGTCAGCTTAGGGGAGAAAGAAAAGAATGTCTACCAAGTAGTGAGAAGGGCTGGAGACAGCTAGACAGAGACAGCATTGCCAGGAGTGGTCCCCTAAGTGAAGAGCCAGGAGTAAGCCCTGAGCACGCCAAAGGTGTGGCCCCCAAAACAAAACAAGCCACAACACACAAGTAAGGTTCTTTCTGCTCAGTACTCCCTGTACACAAAACAGAAATGTCAGTGAGCCGGTCACTGGTAACACATGTCCTTTCTACGGTGCAAAAATCACCCGAAAATTCCAGGACCCTGGACGGTGGAAAAGGCTATGAGAGCCTCTACAATGCCAGTTGCCATACAGGCTCAGTACCCCTTATCCTACAACCAGGCACCCCTCATTTTGATGCACACTTGCAACCTGGAATCCAAAGGTCAAAATCTAGGTTTTGGGATATACAAGATACGACAGCAACACCGGTCACCTGGGAAATCTTTCACTTTGCAGCCCGTCGTGGTCAACTGGGGCCACTGTTGGCATAACTGTGTTTTGTAGAGAAACATTTTTCTTTTTATTTCTTATTTGAGGGGGTCACACTGGCGGCACTCAGGGATTACTCCTGGCTCTGTGCTCAGAAATTGCTCCTGGCAGGCCTCGGGGACCATATGGGGTGCTGGGAATCGAACCCACATTCTTCCTGGGTTGGCCGCATGCAAGGTAAATACCCTACTGCTGTGCTATCGCTCAGCTGCCCAGGTAATCATTTTTTAAGATGATGTTTTGTATCTTCAAGACACACTAGCACACACACACACACACACACACACACACACAGCCTTCACCCTCAATCTAGAGGCCCCCCCCCATTCATGTGCCCAAGTCACTTTATCAACCAGAGCACTAAAGCACATCAGTCATAGCACATCCACTGAGGCCATAGATCCAGGGCCCTCCCCGGGCTGACCTACAAGCCATGATCTGGCCCAGGCTGCTTTGATCCCCTTTAGCAACCAGGTTCCTAGAAAAGCTTGGTTATGTTCTGATCTCCTTTGGCAGTTTGTTTTCTTTTCTGTTTTCATTTTTTCATCACATCCAATGGTGCTCAGAGCTTACTCCTAGGGATCACTAGTAGGATGGGCTTCGGGGGAACCATCTGGGGTACTAGGACTCAAGCCTTTGGTCTTCTGCATGCACAGAAAGTGGTCCTGCCCTGCTGTGCTATCATTCTGGCCTGGCCTTCCTTCCTTCGTTCCTTCGTTCCTTCGTCCTTCGTTCCTTCCTTCGTTCCTTCCTTCCTTCCTCTCCTTCTTTTCCTTCCTTCCTTCCTTCCTTCCTTCCTTCCTCCTTCCCTTCCTTCCTTCCTTCCTTCCTTCCTTCCTTCCTTCCTTCCTTCCTTCCTCCTTTCCTTCTTTCTTTATTCCTTCCTTTCTTTTTTCTTTTTTCTCTCTTTTTTGGTTTTTGGGTCACACCCAGTGGCGCTCAGGGGTTACGTCCTTGCTCTGTGCTCAGAAATCACTCCTGGCAGCTTGGGGGACCACATGGGATGCCAGTATTCAAACCACCATCCATCCTGGTGTTGGTTGCATGCAAGGCAAATGCCCTTACCACTGTGCTATCACTCCGGTCCTCCTTCCTTCTTTCCTATGTTTGGGGAGCCATATGGTATGCCAGGGATTGAACCCAGGTCAGCTGCGTGCAAGGCAGGCAAGTGCTATACTCTTCTGCTATCACTCCACTCCTGGTTTTGTTTTGTTAAAAAAGAAAGGCACTCTTAGCTCTCAGCACTGGTCTGGAAGAAGGAGCCTTTTCTGCAGAACCAGAGTTATCACAGCCGAAAGGGGAACACACCAACTTGGTACTTTGTCTGGGGAGGAGTAAGTGTTTTCAGGAAATTGGAATGAACAAAGGGGACATGGGATTGTCTCGAAATTGGCTGTTCATTCACAAACACGAAATCTGCAGGTGGCGACTCTGGATCTTGAGACAAGCCTTAGGGTTGGGTCATCTGTGGCCCATATTTGTAAATACTTGTAAATATTTCGTGGGAATTTCGGTTGTCTAAAAGCCCTGTCATTGCTTTCCAATGTGAATTGCTATGGAAAGAGAAGCCCCAAACATTTTTCGAAGCACAGATGAAGGTTGGATTGTCCTTTGTTCAAAGGTCCTTTCTTTCCCGTGACTACAAATGTCATTCAAAAATCGTTTCTGGGAGGTCCAAGCATTAGATAGTACAGCAAGTAGGGTGCTTTTGCCTTGCTCACAGCCATCTGGTTGTGGGTTGGATCCCTGCTACCCCAGCTGGTCCCTGAGCCCTGCCAGGAATGAACCCTGAGTTCAGAGCCAACAGTCAGCCCTGAGCACCACTGGGTATGGCCCCAAAACAAATAAAAATTTCTTTTGATCTAAATATCCACAAAAGCTAATCATCCATTTATTCTGGCTTATTTTCAGTTTCTCCTGCTCCTAGTTTTTTGTTGTTGTTGTTGTTACTAGTTTGTTTTTTACTTTTTTGGCCACACCCAATAGTGCTCAGGAGTTATTCTTGCTTGATTCTGTGCTCAGGGAGTCTGCACTCTAGCAGAATCAGGGGGGTGCTGGAAATCAAGCCCAAGTCCACTGCATGTAAGGTAGGCACCCTAACCACTGTAGTATCACTAGCCCCTTCCTGCTTCCATCTTAAACCATATTCTGCCCCAAAGCACAAGATCTGACTGCAGTTTGCAGTTAAATGCTAAATTCATATCACTATTATTATTTGTATGGAAGAAATTCTACCCTTGCTTCCTATCTCCTCCAAATAAGTAAATTCACAGGAACTACTCAGATTCTGAGTCAATGAGTTGGAAGGTTGTATTCATTCTTTAGTATTACAGGATTAAAACAAAAATCTTTTCTTAATTAAAATATTTGGTTTTTTTGGGTTTTTGGTTTTGGTTTTGGAGAACACCCAGCAGCACTTGGGTTACTCCTGCCTTTGTGCTCAGAAGTCACTTTTGACAGGTTCAGGCTATCATATGAGATGCTGGGAATCAAACCCAGGTCAGCCACATGCAAGGCAAACGCCCTACCCACATGTACTATCGCTCTGGCCCATGATTAAAAGTTCTAAAGAAGTATAGTTTGATGCTCATAATTAAAAAAAAACAACACAGCTGAATACACAACATTTAGAAGTAATATGTAATCTGTCATTGTTTGACTACTGTTATGCTACTGTGACAGCTTTCTCTCAGAAAACTCAACCTGTCTTAAATTTTAAGAATTGTACCTGGAGGCCAAAGAGATAGTACACAGGGTGGGCTTTGGCTTTGTCCTAGCCTCACCTGGGTTCAATCTTTGGCATCCCACATGGTCCCCTGAGCATTACCAGGAGCAATTCCCAAGTCAGAGTCAGGAGTAACCCTTGAGTGTTGCTGTGTGGCCCCAAAACAAAGCAAAACAAAACAAAATTTGCCTGGTACAATAGTCCTCCTTAATAAGAATTAGGACTGGAGATTGACATTTAGATCTCAATCTGATTTTTATTAAAATATGTAAGAAAAAGCTTAAGCATTTGGCATGTTCTGTGGTCTCCTTGTCCTTTCCATAAACTAAATTATTTCTAGATTAACAGAATGAGTGCAAGGTATACATGTGCTACAGAATTAATCACACTGGGTTCTCGTTTTAGTCTTTTCAGGGAAATATGTATTGTGAGATGAATATTACTAATTTATCTTTGAATTAATCAGTAGAATATTTTAATGAGGATAAGTTTCTTCTGTGTTATAAGTTCTTCTGTGTTTCAATTTATCAAGGAGTTTCTTTAAATCTAATGTCATTTTTTACAAGAGCGGTAGTCCCAGCCATTTTTAAAATTCTGAACTGAATTTAATATTGCTTTTTAAAAAATACGATTTTAATCTTTTTTTTTCTACCAAACAAGAATGACATATAGTCTAGAAACTGAAATAAAAATATCAAGCAAACAATAAATTAATCTAAGCTAATAGCAACAGAATCTATAATTTGAATATAAATATGCTATTCCTATAAACATTCACAAGACAATCATGTATATATTTCTTCACATCTATATTATCAACTCAGTGCTACCATTTCTCTTTCTTCCACCATTTCTTCAACAAAAATGACAGCAAAAGGAAGTCGTTGCTTTACTTGGGGAAAAATAATAGTTAATCCCAGGAAATCTTAATAAAAGAACTCCCTTTTTTTTTTCCCCAAAGAAGACTTCTTAGAAAAATGTAGGGAAGGGGCAAAAATTCATGTGGTCAATTTTTTTTAAGGTGACTTTAATGTGTCCCTAGTTTTGCAGGCCTGACTCGGCTGCATTTTGGGCTTTGCAAACCGGTTTTCCTTGATATTTTCTGCTGTACGTGCTCGGTTTGATTTTGGAAGGGTCTGGCTTCACTTTGTCACTCTTTGGCCTTATGATAATTTCCCAAGCTGGCCCCAAACCCAGCCAGGGGGGTAGGACCCTGTCCTGGCTATGTGAACAAGCATAAGTAAGGAAGGGTCAGTATTCAAGACCCCATCCACACCCCACACATCCCCGAAGTCTTCTCGGTTTGCTCATGACACAAAACAAGGCAAATTATTAAATGTGCCTTCCTAAAAACAAATCGCCTGCGATCTGAATTGCAGGAGGAACTTCGCGCTTGATAAACTAAGAAATTTCTTTCCCCCTCGTCTTAGCAAGATGCTTCCCATTCTCCCACTGTCTCCCCTGAGCGTTCCCCTCATATATCAAAAGCAAAATCGTGCCCCGCCAGTATCCGATTCTGCTCACACACCTTCCACTGGTGTTTCCAAAGGCAAAGCTTCACAAAAGAAAACACTGTTGGGTCCAGATGGTCTTCTGGAAGGCTCCCCGAGAGAGATCCGAAGTCTCTCTGGCCAAAAATATTGTTTCCGCTTATTCAAGAGCCAGAAATCCCACTGGCATCCTTTCCACGCAGATCAAATAAACCATTGGAAGATGTTCTTGTCTTTGTCAGCTGAGAGAGTCGATTCCACTAACAGACAACAATAGAACCCCCATGCACCCCAGCTTCACTCCTTCCCTGCCCCCTTGATTTGTGAGCTGGAATAGGCAAGTGGAACCGAGGGTTTTTTTTGGGGGGGTGAAGGACCTCAGCTACTTTCGAAATTCTCACCTCTTGGACCCCTCCCTGTGCTCTTCTGGGCCATTGAATATTTTTAGAACTCTGCAGCACAATGTTGCTGTCCAGAAATCCAATTGTTGGAAAAGCTGAAGCCGGTTATTGATGGACTTTAAGGCTGATATGATTAACAAATATCTTTTTTGAAAAAACCAACTTTAAAACGAGACATTGCAATTTTAGCCCTTTTTTTCATCACGAATGACTAATGGCTGGCTCTGGTTAGAGAAGCTATTTTTTATGTGAGAGAACTTGAAGAACTTTTTAAATAATTTGTTTTTTGTCCTTAAATGGCAACAGTCTGTCTGTCTCTCTCTCTCTACTCATTCACTCTTGTCCTCTCTCCTGCTTTCTTTCTCTCTCACACTTTTGTTTTGTTTTGTTTTTTTGGGCCACACCCGGTGGTGATCAGGGGTTGCTCCTGGCTATGTGCTCAGAAATCATCCTGGTTTGGGGGACCTTATGGGACTCCGGGGATTGAACTGTGGTCCATCTTAGGTCAGTGTGTGCAAGGCAAACACCCTACCACTTGCACCACTGCTCCCGCCCCTACTTTCTCTCTTTTCTATTCTTTTATTTTAGTTACTTTATTTAAACACTGTGGATACAAAATTGTTTATGATCGAATTTCAGTTACAGAACATACTCAATTCTTTACCAGGGCACATTTCCCTCTACCAATGTCCCCAGTTTTCTGTCCATCCATTCCCCCCCCTGTGAGGCAGGCATTTTATCTCTCTCTCTCTCTCTCTCCCCCCCCCCCCCTCTCTCTCTCTCACACACACACACACACACACACACAGGGGTGGGAATACCTAAGTGCTCAGAGCTTATTTCTGAGGTTCTGTGCTCAGAGGGGTTCTAGCAATATTCAGGGAACCATGCTATCAAGGATCAAACCTGGGTTGACGTTGACCATCAAAATGCATTTTTAACTAAAAATCATTGTATGTATGTTTATAATTTTTTATAATTCTTAAGATATATATATATTTTGCATATTTTATATTTATATATATAACCAATATGACACATATCCTATAATGTGTCATATATTAAGTGCTATTTTCTTGTTGTTGTTTTTGGACCACATCTGGTGCTATTCAGGGGTTACTCCTGGCTCTGCGTTAAGGAACCACTCCCTAGCAGGTTCAGGGGACCCATATGGGATGTCGAGGATCAAACTCATATCAGCCACATGCAAGGCAAACCTTACCCATTGTGCTATGGCTCTGGCCCTATAAAGTTTTGCTCATTTAAAAGTAATCTTTTTGCTCATCTTTTGCTTCATTTAAAGATTCTTTTTCAAGTCATGCAATTCATTGTGGAGGTCATTGCAGATCTGTTACCAAATTATTTTGCCCAGAGAGTTGAGACTTTTGTCTTTGACATTCTGGTGATACTTTTTGTTTTCCCTATTGCGGGGATTACTTAAAAACAAACATGCTTGGGGCCAGAGCAGTAGCACAGCAAAGGCGTTTTGCCTCGCACAAAGTCAACCTGGATTCGATCTTGGCATCCCATAGGATCCCCTGAGCACTATGAACACCACCAAGTGTGATTCCTGAGTGCAGAGCTAGGAGTAACCCCTGAGCCCCAGTGGGTGTGGCCCCAAGACAAAAACAAAACAAACAAAAATCCAATATGAGACTCATTAGAAGTAAGCTGTGTTATATCTTCCAGTTTCATCATTATAGATTGCAGCTTGGGGCATTGAGACCTGACCAGAGCCTGGCGGCCCAGGTGAGGACAAAGGGACACTGAGGTCAAGTCAGCAGCCACAAGAATCACCACGCCCCAAGGCCACAGCTAGACAAAGCTGGAGAATTCAGTCCCTGACAGATGGGGAATCCAGTTAGTTGGAATCAATGTCCTTTCCTGAGTCCCTCAGGGAACAGGGGGCACACACAGAAGGTCCCCTCCCACACACCCCTTCCCCTGTGACCTTCTCTGCCTCACTCAGTTCTGTCCTGCACTGTCTAGTCTCCGGTTCTAGCCCTGGATTCCTGCCACCAGCGCTTATCGATTTTGCTCCCTGGGCCATCCTGGGAAACCTTTGGCAAAAGCTTGGGGCCAGAGAGATAGCATGGAGGTAAGGCATTTGCCTTGCATGCAGAAGATCAGTGTTCGAATCTGGGCATCCCACATGGTCCCCTGAGCGCTGCCGGGTGTGTGAAACCAAATACCGAAAAAAAAAAAAAAAAGGCAAAAGCTAGAAAGCCGATCCTGGGCTCACGGAGTGCAGCTTCTCAGTGGCACTGGGAGAACGCAGAATGTCAACACACACACACACACACACACACACACACACACACACACACACCACACACACACACACACCACACACACACACCTACATACACTCACTGTCCCTGGGTCTTTCAGAATCAGCGCTGAGTCAAGGAACTGCTCCCCCACTAGATGTAGGGTGCATCATTGTTTAAGTGGGGCCTTCTACTCTGTCAGCCTCCTTCCTTCCTTCCCTCCTTCCTTCCTCCCTCCCTCCCCTCCCTCCCTTCCTCCCTTCCTTCCTTTTTTCCTTCCTTCCTTCTCTCCTCCCTTCCTTATCTCCCTCCCTCTTTCTTTCCTCTTTCCCTCCCTTCTTTCCTTACTTCTCTCTTTCCTTTCTTCCTTCTTTCTCTCCTCCTTCCTTCCTTCTTACTTTCTATCCTTTTTTCTCTTATCTCTCTCCTTCCCTTCTTTCTTCTTTCCTTCCATTCTTGCTTCCCTCCTTTTCTTATCACCCTCCATCCTTCCTTCCCTTTTCTCTCCATTTTGTCTTTTCTTTCTCTTTTGAATATTGGGGCTACACCTTAGCAGTGTTATGGGTTGCTCCTGACAATGCACAGGGGACCATGGGATGCTTGAGTCAGATCCGGCCTCCTGCACCCCCTGCCCTTTGGTCAGTCTTTAGCCCTCCCTGGTCTCTCTCTCCTCACCCCACACACTGCCTCCAACACTTTCTTTTGGGGGTTTGATGTTTAGGCCCCATCCCACAGCACCTCAGAAATAACTGCACTCAAAATTACTCCTGGTAGACTCAGGGACCATATGAGATGCCTGAGGATTTGAACTAGGGTCTATATGCAAGGTAAATGCCCTCCCTGCTGTACTATCTCTCTGGCTCCAGCCCTTCCTTTCTGTTCTAGCTGGTGGGAATAGAGCAGTTTTCTATACTCTTTTAATTTGCAGGTTGTATTTTCTTAGTTGGTTTCTTTACTCTTTTGTTGTTTTTAATTTGAGGGGTCCTACCCAGTGGTGCTCAGGGCTTACTCCTGGCTCTGTGCTCAGGGATTATTCCTGGGTGTTCTCAGGGACCATATAAGAATGAACCTGAATCAGCCACACGCAAGACAAACACTCAACCTACTGTACTGTCACTTTAGCCCCTTGTTATTCTTTTTTATGTTGGAAGCAGATAAATGGTATTTAATTCTGTTTCCTTTTTTTTTCTTGTGGAGGAGGGATTTGGAGCTTTACTCAGCTATACTTAGGAATCAGTCCTGGAATGTTTGAGGAACCATGTAGGATACAAGAGATCCAACTGGGGTTAGCCCCCTGTATTGTCTCTCCAGCTCCTGGAATTTGATTTTAAGCATTTTCACTTAACAAGAATTTCTATAATTCAAGTATTTCTATAAAATCAAGCATTTCTGGGGCTGGAGCGATGGCGCAAGTGGTTGGGCATCTGCCTTGATGTGCTAACATAGGAGGGACCACAGTTCGATCCCCTGGCATCTCATATGGTCCCCCAAGCCAGGAGCGATTTCTGAGTTCATAGCCAGGAATAACTCCTGAGCATCACTGGGTGTAACCCCCCCCAAAAAAAAAACAAATCAAGCATTTTTATAATTTTTGTTGTTGGTCACATACCCAGCAGTGCCCAGGGCTTATTCCTGGCTCCTGGTGGTTCTTGGAGGACCATACATTGGTGGTGCCAAGGCTAACACGGAGCTTAGCTGTACGCAAGCAAGAGCCTTAATCCCTATACTGCCACTCTGGCCAGAATTTCCTATCATCCTCTATTTTAGGTTAGTGACCCGTGGTAGTGTCCCTCATTGAGAGAGTGGCAGCTCACCCCCCCCATATCCCATGCCCTTGCCCAGCTACTGGGGCACAAGTGAGCCCAGGAGAGCAAGTAATGTTTGGTTAAGTAGTTTATAAGTGTAAGTAGTTTCTAAGTGCCCGGCAGTGATTAAAAAATGAACTTGATAACACTTATGCAAAACTGTCCTTTACTTCCCTGCTAGAAAAGTTTAAAAAAAAAAAACAAGGGCCGGGCGGTGGCGCAAGAGGGTAAGGTGCCTGCCTTGCCTGCGCTAGCCTTGGACGGACTTCGGTTCGATCCCCCGGTGTCCCATATGGTCCCCCAAGCCAGGAGCAACTTCTGAGCGCATAGCCAGGAGTAACCCCTGAGCGTCAATGGGTGTGGCCCAAAAACCAAAAAAAAAAACAAAAACAAAAAAAAAAAACAAACAAACAGAGAGGAGCCAGAAATGGTATAGCACATAGAATGTCTGCCTAGCACCTGGCTGGCCTGGGGTTCAATCTCCAGCACCTGTATTTATGGTTCTATGGAGGATTTGCAGGAGTGGTCCCTGAGAGCAGAGTCCTGAGCACCACTGAGTGTGGCCCCAAACATAAAATACTAAAAAAAAGAGCATAGGGGGCTGGAGCAATAGCACAGCAAGTAGGGCATTTGCTTTGCACATGGCCAACCAGGTTCGATCTCCTGCATTTTATGTGGTTCCCTGAGCCTGCCAGAAGTGATTTCTGAGCACAGAGCCAGGAGTAACCCCTGAGCATCACTGGGTATATCCTCCCCACACACAAAAAAGGAGCAGATTGATTCTTGGAAAGGCGAGGTTAGACTGAGGGGAGGCTGGCACTCAGGACTTGCTTCTAACGCTGACCAGATACAATAGCAGGATTGAACCAGGACAGCTGCTTGCAAGGCAATGGACTTAAAAAGCCCCTTATTTGGGCGAAGCCATATGATAGTGGGCATGTCACTTGCTTTGCACAGAGCCCACCCTGGTTCCACCCAAGGCACCCAATTATGTCCCCCAAGCCCACCAAGAGCCAGCGCTGAGCACAGAGCTAGGAGTCAGCCCTTAGCACAGCCGGATGTGATGTTCCTGGTATTAGCAGGAGTTGGGGGGGGGGGGTGTCTCCTGCTTGCATACTATGCACCCAGCTCTTTGCCAGCTTTTTTTTCCCTGAGGGTGGAAGTACAGATAAAGCTATATTGTGCTATATTGGCTGCTATATTGTGCGGCTTCTGAGAAAGTTAAAAATCAGAATTTCACAGAACGCAGGTGCATCCTAACTTGGCCAGTGAAGTCAGGATGGCCACATCTGGACGAAGGGAGACCATGATGCCGGTCCCAGATGAGCATAATTGGCCCAAACATCCCTCCGTTCCGCTCTCAGTGGCCTTATTTTGCTGCCACTTCTGAGCCCGGGCACAGCTGCTGAGAGGTGTTGGGCATTGTTCTCCATTAATTTTAGGGGCACAGTGCGTGTGTGTTTCTCTAGGGAGCAGGAGTGTAGTGTTTTTTTTGTTTGTTTGGTTTGGTTTTTGTTTTTTTTGTTTTTGTGCCACACCCGGTGACGCTCAGGGGTTACTCCTGGCTATGTGCTCAGAAATCACTCCTGGCTTGGGGGACCATATGGGACACCGGGGAATCGAACTTCGATCCACCCTAGGCTAGCACCGGCAAGGCAGACGCCTTACCCCTTGTACCACCACTCCGGCCCCTGATGTGGATTTTTGTTTCCAAGCATGGGTTGCTGTGGCCAATAGAGTCTCTAAAGTCTTTTTTGTTTTGTTTAGTTTTGTTTTTGAGCCACACCAGGCAATGCTTGGGGGTTACTCCTAGCTGTACTTGGGGAACCATATGGGACGCCATGGATGGAACCCCAGTCATCAGTGTGCAAGGCAAGTTCTCTGGCACCTGTATTGCTCCAGCTTCCATACCCATATATTCTTATTCTCCTAATGTTGACTTTTATAAAGATGTTTATCTCTAGAACAAAATGCTCTGATGCTCTCAGAGGACCCAAGAACCAGATGTCACTTCCTTGAATCCTGTTTGGAACTGTTCTGGTTTATTTCTTAAATGCCTAAAATATTAATGTCATATATTATCAGTGTCACAAATTCAGTTGTCATTTATTATTTTTGTTAGTGAATTTTTCTTCTCCAAGTATCCTTGGTATTCCTTTTTTTTTTTTTTTTTGGGTTTTGGGCCACACCTGGTGATGCTCAGGGATTACTTCTGGCTATGCGCTCAGAAATTGCTCCTGGCTTGGGGAACCATATGGGATGCCGGGAGAATCAAACCTAGGTCTGTCCTAGATTAGCGTTTGCAAGCAGATGCCTTACTGTTAGCGCACTGCTCTAGCCCGTCCTTTGGTATTTCTCTTTCTTTCTTTCTTTCTTTCTTTCTTTCTTTCTTTCTTTCTTTCTTTCTTTCTTTCTTTCTTTCTTTCTTTCTTCTTTCTTCTTTCTTTCTTTTCTTCTTCTTTCTCTTCTTTCTTTTCTTTCTTTTCTTTTTCTTTCTTTCTTTCTTTGGTTGGTTTTTGTTTTTGTGGGTTTTTGTTTTGTTTTGTTTTGTTTTTTGTTTTTGGGTCAACCAACAGTGCTCAGGGTTACTCCTGGCTCTACGCTCAGAAATTGCTCCTGGCAGGCTGGGGGGACCATATGGGATGCCGGGATTCGAGCCACTGTCCTTCTGCATGCAAGGCAAATGCCTTACTTCCATGCTATCTCTCTGGAATCTATCCTTTGGTATTTCTGATAAGTGAGAGCTGCCTAGCAGAAACTCAGGATGGAAAATGTGATTTATTTTTACTATTCCCAAATTCACGTTTTGTTTTGAAGTTTATTTTTGGGGGGACACCCAGTAGTGCTTAGAGGTTATTTCTGGCTCTATTCTTATGAATTACTCCTGTCAGTTCTCTGGGAATCATATAGGGATGCTGGGGATCAAATCCAGGCTGGCCACATGCAAGGCCAAATGCCCTATCTATCACTCTGGCCCCCAAACTCATTTCATTTTGTTGTTCTTGGTTTGGGGCCATACGCAGCGGTGGTTGTTTTTTTTGTTTTTTTTTTTTTATTATTATTACTGGCTCTGTGCTCAGGGATCACTTTTAGCAGTTTTGGGGAACATAAGGTGGCAATGCTGGGGATCAAACCCAGGTCAGCTACAGGCAAGGCAAGTAAGTGCCTTACCCAGCCCCCCCATTTTTCTTTCTCTTTGAACATATTGAGTATCACAATGACCAGCCAGACCTTGGAATATTGTTTACTAACTACTTAGTCTATTCATTAACTGGGAGACAGCAAATAATGAGGAATCTGAAATTTGGTGAGGGCTGGATTGTGGTTTATCAGCAGAGAGCTTGCCTTGCTGGCAGAAGGTCCCTCTCTGGCTACGGTTCCTGGCATCCCCAATCCCCCAACTTTTTTTTTTTTTTTTTTGGTTTTTTTGGGCCACACCCGGCATTGCTCAGGGGTTACTCCTGGCTGTCTGCTCAGAAATAGCTCCTGGTAGGCACGGGGGACCATATGGGACACCGGGATTCAAACCAACCACCTTTGGTCCTGGATCGGCTGCTTGCAAAGCAAACGCCGCTGTGCTATCTCTCCGGGCCCAATCCCCCAACTTTTTTTTTTTTTTTTTTTTTTTTTTTGGTTTTTGGGCCACACCCGGTAACGCTCAGGGGTTACTCCTGGCTATGAGCTCAGAAGTTGCTCCTGGCTTGGGGGACCATATGGGACGCCGGGGGATCGAACTGTGGTCCGTCCAAGGCTAGCGCAGGCACCTTACCTCTTGCGCCACCGCCCGGCCCCATAATCCCCCAACTTTTTAAAGTTTGGGGTTGAAAAGTCTCAGAGTCTCGCCCCCTCCTTCCTGTATGTTTCTTTGAAAAGACACACTACTGTGCAAGTTTATCTGTGTGGGTTTGTTTTGGTTTGGTTGGGGACACTCCCCAGCAGTCTTCTGGGCTCCCTCCTGGCTCTGTACTTGGGACTCACTCCTGGCTGTACTCAGGGGGCTCACTCCAGGCAGGGCTCAGAAGATTCAGCTTCCACAGCTGCCACCACTGGCCAAGCTGTGCTCTGCCACTGTAAGATGCCTGGGAAGAGTTTCCCAAAGTTCTTGTGCTGCTGGTAGGGACCCCAACTTTCTTCGCTTAAATGTCATTTTCTGATTCTGTAATGTGCCTTCTAGTAAGATTCGCTGTTTTCTTTTTTTTTTTTTTTTTTTTTTTTTTTTTTTTTTTTTTTTTTTTTGTGGTTTTTGGGTCACACCCGGCAGTGCTCAGGGGTTATTCCTGGCTCCAGGCTCAGAAATTGCTCCTGGCAGGCACGGGAGGACCATATATGGGACGCCGGGATTCGAACCGATGACCCTCCTGCATGAGAGGCAAACGCCTTACCTCCATGCTATCTCTCCGGCCCCAAGATTCGCTGTTTTCATTTATCTTTGGGGGGGAAAAAGACATTCTGGGTTAAACTTAGAGATAGACTGGAATAGTAGCTGGGGTAGTAGGGTGGGTGGGGTGTTGTATTTCCCCTGAAGGGAAGATATCTTGAGCACCCCACCCTGGTTCCATGGAGGTTGAAGGTTCCAGAGTCTCAAGGAGAAACAAGGTTGGTTGGTTGGCCTTTGGGTGTCTGGACCCAGGGTTAGTCCCCAGACTAAAGAACCAGAACCAAGTAACTTAGTTTCTCCTCAGAGCAAGTACGGAGGGCACAACCCTAATAGAAGATTTCCAGTGGGTTTCCATTGAGTTCCAGTAGTTTCCATTCAGTTCTGGTAAGTTACAATGAGTTCCAGTAGATTGCAGTGGGTTCCAGTGAGTTATGTTAAGACCCTAGTGAGTTCCAAAGGATTCCAGTGTATTCCAGTGAGTTCTGGTCATAAGTCCCAGTGGATTCCAGTGAATTCTGGTAGGTTCCAATGAATTTCAGTGTGTTCTAGTAGGTTCCACTGGATTCCAGTGAATTCTGGTGGGTCCTAGTAAGAGACAAGCCCCAGCACTGTGTCACTAGGCAGCTGAGGCCTAGAAGCCTCATTATTCAGTGCTTCCTCTTTCAGACTGCTTTATTTCAGACCCTGAGAAACTCTTCAGTCATTGTTGTGCCCAAAGGAATATAAGGATCTCATACTGTGATCCTTCACTAGGCTTGAGCTCTTGAGTTCTTGGTGACCAGAGGCATTAGGGAGCAATAACAGAACAGAGAAGACACCACTTGTTCATCTGTGTGGCTGCCTCAGCCTCTCCCAAAGCTCACTTAGCATCCTCACCCCTGACCCCTGGACATTTTTTTCCATGAAGGCAACTTCTTGCCCAACCACCCATCTGCAGGGCCCCTCCTCAGGGTGGCCCCTTACTTCAGTCACCCCCATGGATGGACCCCATGAATGTGACTCAACTCCTCCCCAACTGTTCAGTTAGTCAGTTAGTCATCTATAGTGTCCGTGGGACACTCACAGTGAGGGAGGACTAGATGAGGTGACGCCAACGGCCCTGTCAGACACTTGGTCCGTGGCCCCCCACAGAGCACCTCCTCTCTCTTCTCTGAGCATGTCTGAGTTTTGAGGGGTTCAAAGGTAAGTGAGACAGGATCTTTGCCCTCCAGGGCTTCGAGTCACAGTGAGCCTGCCAGGAGCAATTTCTGAGCATAGAGCCAGGAGTAACCCCTGAGCACTGCTGGGTGTGACCCAAAAACTAAAAAAAAAAAAAAAAAAAAAAAACAAACCAAACCAACCAACCAACAAACAAAAACTAAAGGAATCAAATAAAAAAATCGGAGGCAAAGATTTACCTTCCCTCCCCCATTATTTTCTGAGTTGAATGAACAGTTTCTACTACTTTATACTTTATTTTGTTTTTTTGGGTCACACCCAGCAGCACTCAGGGGTCACTCCTGGCTCTACGCTCAGAAATAGCTGCCAGCAGGCTCGAGGGACCATATGGGACTCCAGGATTCGAACCACCGTCCTTCTGCATGCAAGGCAAAGCTCTATCTCCATGCTCTCCGGCCCTCCTTTATATATTTTTTTTCCTTTTGTTTAAAACATGAAGTTGGGGCTGAGAGGGCGTTGGCCTTGCACATGGTGGACTTGGGCACCCTGTATCATATCAAGAGTGATCCCTGTGTGCAAGTAAACTCCGGAGTAAGTAAACCCCAGAGTACAGCTGGCTGTAGCCTCCAAATGAACAAAACAATCATGGTTCCCCCTTTTGGCAGGGGAGGGAGATTAGTCTTGGCCCATTGCGCTCCCTTGCTTTCTCTGGTAGCGGGCAGAGAGACTGTAAAGGCGGAGTCTCAAACAAACGTCTGTGGAGAGCTTCCTCAGGACTTCTGCTGTTTTCCAGGGAGCCTTCACTTTCCAAGGAAGCATGATCGACATGCCGCTGCTGAGGCAGGCCCGCAACATCGTCACACTCGCCACAGCCGTCAAGGGAAAGTGACCTGTGTTCCTGCCGCTAGGCACCAGGTGGGTGGACAGACAGACAGACACAGAGTCTACCGGGCCAGTGTGTAGACAGATAGGATGTCTACAGGGCTGGGGTAGACTGACAGACAGAGTCTATGGGGCCATGGGTGGACAGAAAGACACAGTGTTCTTGTGGCCAGTGGATGGACAGACAGACACAATATTCATGGAGTCAGGAGGGAATGAACAAATAGATACAGCGTCCATGAGGTCAGTGGATGGACAGTGTCCATGGGGCCATGGGTGGACCAGACAGACACAGTGTTCATGGGGGCCAGTGGGTGGGACTGATACAATATTTATGGGGCCAAGATAGGCAGACAGAGGCCATGAGGCCATGGATGGACAGACAGACACAGCATCTCTGGGGTCAATGGGTGGATAGACAGTGTCATGGAGCCATGGTCGATAGATAGACTGTTCATGGGGCCAGTGGGTAGATAGACAGACAACATTCATGGGGCCAAGGTGGCAGGCAGATAGCGTCCATGGGGCCATGATGGACAGGCAGACACAGCATTCATGGGCCAGTGGATGGACAGACAGACACATTGTCCATGAGCACACTGGAACCTTCTCCTTCTTCAACTCCTCAGCATAAGAATTTGCTTTTGTCATTTCATTAGCCAGCTGGCTTCTCTCAAAATCAACATTCCTTTTTTGTTTGAATTTTGGGGCTACACCCGACAATATGCTGTGCTTATCCCTAGTTCTGGACTTGGGTCACTCCTGGTGGTGCTCAGAAGACCATAAAGGGTGCCTAGGATTGAATGGGGGTTGGCCATGCTCAAGGCAAGTGCCCTCCCACTGTCCTACTGCTCCAGCTCCAGGACAAGCCTTTTAATAAAATAATAATTCAAAGCCCAGAGCAATAGTACAGCAGGTGGTGGGGTATTTGCCTTACACACAGCCAACCTAAGTGCCTTCCTCAGTATTTCATAAGGTTCCCCAGTGGTCCTCCCAGAGTGATCCCTAAGCACAGAGCCAGGAATAAGCCTTGAGCACCATCAAGTATGGTCATTTTCTGCCCTTTAAACCATTCTGTTGGGGCCGGAGAGATAGCACAGCAATAGGGAATTTGCCTTGCATGCAGCCTACCCAGGATGGACAGTGATTCAAATTCCAGCATCCCGTATGCCTGCCAGATGCAATTTCTGAGTGCAGAGCCAGGAGTAACCCTTGAGTGCCGCCAGGTGTGACCCAGAAACCAAAAAGATAAATAAATAAAAAATAAAACCATTGTGTTTAATAGAGCAGGAGTGCCTTGGCCTTCTATTATTAGCTCCGCAGACAAACACAACACCAGGAAATCTTTAGAGCTCTTCACTGATGTCCATTCAATGCTGTAACTAAACTCCTCTTCTTGATGTTTTTACATAATTTTGAGCCAGTGATTCTTCAGGGATCGAGCCTGAAGAGGCCCTGCCAACTATGTTCTGACTTCCAGATTTTGTAGCATGTTTGATCAGTTACTGTTAAACCAACAAGCTAGCTTACCCTGGCATCCTTTTTTGGTAGGAGGAAAATGTTTTTATTTCCCCATATTTTTTGTTAATACTAGTGGTAATATCAGACCATCTGAGCCTCATTTACTTTAAATGATTCACTTGAGATCTACAGAGAAGTTAATTTTTTAAGGGGCTAAAATAATACTTTTCTTTTAATGTAAATGATTTACACTAAATTCATGCATCTCATGGGAACTCAATAAAGATTTATTGAATTCGGGCCTGGAGAGATAGCACGGCGGCGTTTGCCTCGCAAGCAGCCGATCCAGGACCTAAGGTGGTTGGTTCGAATCCCGGTGTCCCATATGGTCCCCCGTGCCTGTCAGGAGCTATTTCTGAGCAGATAGCCAGGAGTAACCCCTGAGCAATGCCGGGTGTGGCCCAAAAACCAAAAAAAAAAAAAAAAAAAAAGATTTATTGAATTCAAAAATATTTATATATCACAATGATGATTATTCCATGGAGAGTCCAAAGTAATCAGCTTACAGGGGTCCTCAAACTTTTTAAACAGGGGGCCAGTTCACTGTCCCTCAAACCATTGGAGGGTCTGACAATAGTAAAAACAAAATTTATGAATGAATTCTTATGCACGCTGCATATATCTTATTTTGCAATGAAGAAACAAAACAGATACAAATACAATATGTGGCCCGCGGGCCATAGTTTGAGGACCACTGAAAGACAACAAAAATTGTGTGGAACCTGCCAGCTAAGTGTCCTATTGTCTTATAAAGATGTCTCTTAAAGATCAATCTTGCACATGGTTGACCTGGGTTCAATCACCAGCACCTCATTTGGTTCCCCCTCATGCTGCCAAGAGTGATCTCTGAATGCAGAGCCAGGAGTATCACAGGAGCATTACTGGGTTTGTCCCCCACAATTTTTTTAAATCTAAAAATGAAAATTCAAAACAGACTGTTATTCATACTCTTCCCTACACACACATACAGTATAAGTACTCTTCTTGGGAAGGTTCTCATCCTGAGTGAATTATTATTATTATTAGCTAACCAATGTGTGGGGCTTGAGTGATAGAACAGCATGTTAGGGGGGTTGCCTTACACACAGCCAACCCTGGTTTAATCCCTGGCATCCATACGGTCCCCTCAAGCACTGCCAGGAGTAATTCCTGAATGCAGAGCCAGGAGTAACCCCTGAGCACTGCTGGGTATGGCTCCAAAACTAAACCAAACAAAACCAAATCAATGTGCAGGAAGTGTGGAAAACCAATTTGCCTTGCACGAAGCCAACCGAGGTTCAATTCCTGGTTCCCATATGGTCCCATAAACACCACCAAGAGGGATCCCTAAGTGCAGAGCCAGGAGTAAGCCCTGAGCACAGCCAGGTGTGGCCCAAACACTAAGTAATTAAATAAATATGCCAACACAGGCCCCTCCTTCCTTCAACTTTGTATTCCCTATGTAACTGTTTGTTATAGATCTCATTTCTCTTACACACACACACACACACACACACACACACACACACACACACACACACACCAACAGTACATGTGCTGCTGGGATGGGGGTCGCCCACAATAAACTTGTCGAGAGCCTGGGACACAATGCTCGTGGCTGGGCATATGGTCCCCAGAGATTTGCATCCTATTAGCACCGGGCGACGGGGTCTGATGGTGGTGTGGTTAACGGGCTTAGCGAGGCCGCTCTGAAGAGGTTAACCCAGCTTGTAGGAAGGGTAAATAAACATAACAAGCGGCCATTCTTCCCCATTCAGACCCCGGCTCGTCCACCGAAGGCTCAAGGGTATTGAAGCTTCCGAGGATCAGCTTGTGTTTGCCAGAGGACGCCAATGAAATTGGAAACACCAACAATCAGAGATTTTGTTTCTCCTCCTCATTAAATCATGAGCTTTTGTGCGGCGGCTCCAGACGACTGTTCTTTCAGAAATTAGCAGAAAGGGAAGTTGGAAACGCCGCACCAACCTTTTCATGACCTACCAGCAGCCTTCGGCAACCCTTAGACCAACGCGGCGGGGAAGGCTGTTCTGTTGATTTAAATTTGTAAATAGAAAACAGTTGTGTGTGTGTGTGTGTGTGTGTGTGTGTGTGTGCTTTAATGTTCATTATCACCTCCTCCCCCTGAGGCTTTTTTCGTGGAGTCCCCCTCCAACAGGTCCCCCAGGAAGGCCAGATCCTAGGTAAGCTACCACCCTCACTCCACCTCAATCCATATGCACATGAAGAAAGGGCTGAGCCAGATCTGCAGAGGGAAACTAGAAGTTTCCTCCCGAGACACCACTGACAGTTCCATAAACCTGGGAATTGGAATGGAGTGGGCTGCCTGAGGCTCTGCTGTCACCCCATTTTTGTGCATCTATCTCTGCAGCCCCCAGTTGAGACCCTATTCTGGCACCCCAAGGGGCTGGAAGAAGGAAGATGGACTCTGGGCCTATCTGGCCTCAGAACTGCCCTGAAGAAGCGGCCAGCTGATAGGGGACCCTCTGCATGGAACAAGGGAACCTTCTCTCATTTAACCTGTCCCAGGCCAGCCGCCTCACCAAGCCCCACATGGGCAGAGCCTGTCTTAGACCCAGGAAGCCTTAGAAGAAAGTTTCAGGGGCTGAGGTCTAGCCCTCTGGCAAGCTCCGGAACAGTCAGGCAAACCCAGAGGCTCCAAGAAGGAGCAGTTCAGATGCAGGGACCTTGGAGCAGTGCTGGCTCCAGGACCCCGCCTTCCAGACTGGTCAACTTTTAGCTCAGGCCACACAAACCCCAGTGGAAGCATCCCTAAGTGTATCCATCTGTCATCAGCCTGGGGTCCTGGGGTCCCAAGGCAGCAGTCCTGCTAGAGCCCATCCCAAAACCAGAAATCTTTTTTTTTAATTTTTGTGCTCACACATGGCAGTGCTCAGGGGTCACTCCTGGCCCTGCGCTCAGAAATTGCTCCTGGCTTGGGGGACCATGAGGGATGCCGGGGTGTCGAATTGAGGTCTGTCCTAGGCTAGCACATGCAAGGCAGTAGCCTTACGCCCTGCGCCACTGCTTCAGCCCCTCTTATTTTTTCTTTTTTTGGGGGGGCCACAACCAACTGTGCTCGGGGGTTATTCCTAGCTCTGCGCTCATAAATTAATCCTGGCTAGGGTCGGAGAGATAGTATGAAGGTAAGGCGTTTGTCTTGCATGCAGAAGGACGGTGGTTCAAATTCCGGCATCACATATGGTTCCCCGAGCCTGCCAGGAGTGATTTCTGAGCATAGAGCCAGGAGTAACCTCTGAGCACTGCCGGGTGTGACCCAAAAACCAAAAAAGAAAAAAAGAAAAAGTTACTCCTGGCAAGCAGGCTTGGGGGACCATATGGGATGCTGGGGATCGAACCAGGGTCAGCCGTGTGCAAAACAAATGCCCTCCTCACTGTGCTATCACTCTGGCCCATCTCCGTTCTTGAAGCAAAAAGTCCAGGTAGTGTTTGTAGGGAAGGAAAGAATCACCCCAACTTCACCAGCAGTGTATCTTGGACAGAAGCTGGGGGGGAGAGAAAGAAAGGGGGAGCTGGGTAGGGTAAGAGCCCCTTCTCTGTGTCCAGCTGACCCCCAGGACCTTCTCAGGGAGGAAGGGCTTCAATCCCACCTGTTTCTCTTTTGTGTCAAGCTAGCTTATCACAAGCCCTAAGGTCTGCACTAGTCTCTCTCTCTCTCTCTCTCTCTCTCTCTCTCTCTCTCTCTCTCTCTCTCTCTCTCTTTCTCTCTCTCTCTCTCTCTCTCCTCTCTCTTTCTCTCTCTCTCTCTCCTCTCTCACACACACAAACACACACAGAGCCACCGTTATTCATTCATTCTTGGGGGCTAAATTATGAGCAACACTATTAAAACATTATCAGAACTAATGAGAAACAATTACTTAGAAAATGAGCTGGGACAAGATTGTTCCGGCGACATCCAGGGCAGGGCCGTAGATTAGTTTAATAAATCACTGGGTCCAAGGCCACGCTGCAAAGCCGGGAAGATGAAATTGAGTCTGTTTTGGGTGGGGTGGGGGGGAAGCTTGCATAATTTTTTCATTAATCTCAATAGGACCCCGTGTGGTGTAGATTGTTTTATTCCCCTAATACCTTGCCTGAAGGGGGGCAGTAATGTCTTCATTGTTTTACTGAGGTCTTAATGAGTGCGTGTGACAACCTCATTTTCATGTAGAAAAGGGTCTGTCGCACCCACGCATGGGTTTGAGGGAGACTCCTGGGCAGCCTGAAGTGGGAGTTGTGAAGTTCCCGGGTACCTGGATGGTCCCCCAGCACTACAGTTCTTTCCTCCCAGGCCAGCTTGTCCCACCCAACCCTGGTTTGAATCTGAAAGGGGAATGGGGTGCATTTTCCCAGGGGTCAAAGAAACAGACCCCGGCCCAGCTCTGTGCAATATTCCTGTGACTAAAATCACCAGCGACTTAGTGGACTTTCTAGTGAAAATTGCATTTTGCAATCAAGTTTTTGAGAAAAGAGGGAAGAAATAAAGTTGCCTTTTAATCTGTGGAATAATAATCTTTTCTGGTTTCCTTTGGTCTGGGAAAACGCTACGTTCTTTTCTTTCGGGGTTTGAGGTTTTGTTTGTTTGTTTTTTGTTTGTGTGTCTGTTTTAAGCTCTAGAACTGACGGCACCAACCTGGTGGTGTCTGCGTTCCTTCTTGTTGAGGCAGCAGAGCCCCGCTTTTGGACAGAGTTTTGGGCGCGCCAGACTCTGGGCGGTGGGATTTAAGGAGGGCGCATCTTGTAGCCCCTAAACCCTCCTCTCCCCGAGACTCTGCAACCCAAGACCCGCAACCCAAGACCCCGGGTGAGAGTATGTCTAGTGCCGACCCTGACTTTTCCATGATGAGATCTCGGTCTGTTTGCGTGGTGGGGGGCGGCCAAAGAAAAGGGAACCCCTACCCTAAATAAACCCTGAGCCCCGCACCTGGCGAGGGAACCTGGTGGCGCGTGGGCTGAAATCCCAGCCATCATCTAACTCCTTTCCAATAATCGATGTAAATGACCCGAGACTGGGGGAAAGTTCTACTGAGAACTCGAGCAGCGCTTCCCAGCAGACTTTCACAACCCTGCACCCACGTTTGGCTTTCCAAAAGCTTGAGTTTCATTACTTTTTTTTTATTTTATTTTATTTTAACGCTGAAGGCATTAGCATTTGCAAAAACTATTCACGATGGAGTTTCAGGCATGCACTGCTCCGAATGCACAATCCCTTCCACCGATATTTTTTCAATGTAATTTGGGGGGACTGTGCAATGTACGCTCATGCCTCTTTTTTCTGCTTTGTGGCATTATTATCATTGTCATTTATTATTATTATTATTTTGCATCGTAAGACGCAGGATCAATTGTCACCATTGGGGTTTTCTTCCAAGGGAATGATCATGGCAAACCCCCCTGAAAGAGCAAACCCCCCTGAAAGAACAAACCCCCCTGAAAGAGCGTGCGCCTCTGGGTCCCCAACCAGGCGCACGAAACCCGCATCTCCCCGGGTCCTGCGCGCGGCAAAGGGCTCGCTCCGGGCACCCCGTCCGGGCGGCGGCAGCGAGTCCGGGACCCCGGGGCCCCGCTGCAATGGTGGCAGATCAAAGGCAGCCCCGTGTCCCCGCAGAGCCCGGGACAATCCCGCGCTTTTGTGCACGGTTGCTAGGAGCCCGCGAAAGTAGGGGGAAGTGTGGAGAGCGTGGTAATCAGACTCGTTACAGTTATAACAAAAAAAAAAAAAACCGCCTCTCTTGGGGGACTGGGGATGGGGGGGGGCAGCACCCGACACGCACCCACCCATACGCACAGACCCCCATATCCCTGGGCCCGCGCGCCCACAAGGCTGGGTTTGCTGTTTATTTAAATTGGGCGTTAGAAAAGAATTTTTCAAAATGAGACTTTTTCCATCGCAGATGCTTTCCTAGCTGAAAAGGAATTTGGGGGATTTTGTTTTGAACATAGAAGTCACCCCCAAGCCAGTTTCTCTCTTCTTCGATCCAGCGAGGATCATCGTCAAAAAAAGGAGAACAAAACGTACCCAAAGCATAGCCCTGAGATTCAATGCAACTTTGGGTCGTTGATTCATTCAACAAACTGGAATTAGTTACAAGGACCAGGTTCAAGCCACTAGCAGGTTGGAAAGTTCCGAAACTAGATTTTTTTTTCTTTTCATCACATCCCAGTGATGCTCAGGGATTGTTATAGCCGGCTTTGCGCTCAGGACTCACTCCTGGAGGTACTGGGGTCGGGGGCATATGGAATGCTAGGGTTCGAACCCTGGGTCAGATCAGCCATGTCCACAGCAAGCACCTGACCCCGCTGTCCTATCACTCCAGCCCCACAGACACTTTTCTTTTCAGCTCAAAATGCCTTTCTGTGAAATCACGGGGGCATACAGCCACAGAAGCAGGCAGAAAACTGGACAGAAGGACATACCGTGGACTCCCAGAGATGTTTCTGGAACACCTCACACATAGCCCTGCTCTGCCAGGAGTGAGTTTGTTCAGTTCCCATCTTGTGCTGAGGCCTGGGGCCTATCTGACACGGGAGCTGAGTGAGCACAGACACAGGCCATCAAAAAAGCTTCTCCAAGTCTTCCATTCCTGGTTGTGTGGACATAGCTCAACAGAATTGCTGTTGCCTCACACCCAGCCAACTCCCAACTCCTTACTTCCATCTTCCTCCCTCCTGTGGGATCTGTGTGTTCAAGACCTGAATGTTTTCAGAACTGGAAGACCCTGATTGAAGGCCAGAAAGAGCACAAAATTCTGGCTGTTGTCATCTGTCCGTCAGAGAACCCTGCCTCTCTCCCTCGGTAGACAAAGAGAACTGGGTCCATCCGGGGCCCAGAAGGAACTTCCCAGAATCCCTCACTCCACACATGAAGAGTTGCTCTGTTGAAAACTATCTTCTTTATTTTTTTTGTTTTTGTTTTGAGGTCAGGGGTTACTCCTGGCTCTGTGCTCAGAAATGACTCCTAGAAGGATAAATAGAGAATGCTATCACTGATATGTGGTATTTAGAATACATATAACTGCGTGAAGAAATGCAATGGTCTAAATGGGAGTTGTCTCAAACACCCTTGGCCCCAGAGTATAGCGAGGAGAAGGAAAGAAACTGAGTGGGAGAAACACAAATATGCCAAGCAGTCTCAGGTGTATTGTTGGTATTAAAAAAAGGACAGAACAGGGCCCGGAGAGATAGCACAGCGGCGTTTGCCTTGCAAGCAGCCGATCCAGGACCAAAGGTGGTTGGTTCGAATCCCGGTGTCCCATATGGTCCCCCGTGCCTGCCAGGAGCTATTTCTGAGCAGACAGCCAGGAGTAACCCCTGAGCACCGCTGGGTGTGGCCCAAAAACCAAAAAAAAAAAAAAAAAAAAAAAAGGACAGAACTAAAAAATAATAATAATAATAATAATAATAAAAAGGACAGAACTAACTATCCACGCCCAAGGCAACAACACCCAAGCCTTAGCAGTCTACACTTAAAATGGGCCTATTTTACTGGCAGGCTGGAAGGTAGGGGAAGGTGATATGAGGTGTACTTTGGGAATATCGGTGGAGGGACATGGACACTGTTGGGGGAATTAACCCTGATTCATTGTGTGTCTGAAACTCAACTATGAAGGACTCTGTAGACCACAATGATTTCAATAAATTTAAATTAAAAAGAAAAGAAAAAGGAAAAAGGGAAGAAAAAGAAATTATTCCTGGCAGGCTGGAGGACCATATGGGATGCCAGGGATTGAACCCAACTCAGCCACATGCAAAGCAAAATGCCTTACCCGCTGTGTTATCTCCCAGGCCCCATTTATTTTTGTTTTTAGGACACACCTGGCTATGCTCCGGGGTTACTCCTAGCTCTGCAGTCAAGAATTATATCAAAAAACAAAACAAAAAAATGGGGCCGGTGAGATGGCGCTAGAGGTAAGGTGTCTGCCTTGCAAGTGCTAGCCAAGGAAGGACCACGGTTCGATTCCCCGGCGTCCCATATGGTCCCCCCCAAGCCAGGGGCAATTTCTGAGCGCTTAGCCAGGAGTAACCCCTGAGCATCAAATGGGTGTGGCCCCCCCAAAAAAAGAATTATATCCGCCTAGCTCTGAGGACACTATGGGAGGGCAGGGATCGAACCCAGGTTGGTGTCATGCAAAGCAAGTCCCCTACATGCTGTACTATCTCTCTGGCCTTTGTGTGCCATCTTTTGAAAAAGAAATCTCATGCCAATTCCATCGTGGTTTGGGAGGTGTTTGGGGTAAGAACCATGGCCAGTTCTCAGGCCTTACTGTTCCTTGACTCTGTGCTCGGGGATCATGCCTAGCAGTGTCCCGGGGACCATGAGTTAACCACATACAAGGCACTTTAACCCTATACTGTCTCCTGACCTCTTTATCATGAGTTAATTTTTTTTTCCAGCTAGAGCCAAAGAGAGAGTCCAGAGGTTAAGGCCACTGCCTTGCATGAAGCTAGCCCAAGTCGGATTCCCCAGCACTACACATGGTCCCCAGAGCACAGAGCAGGGAGCCAGTCCTGAGCATCACTGGGTGGTGAACAACAACAAAAATGTGCAAAAATAAATAAAGCCAGTGACAGAATGGTGAGTAGGGGCTTCCCTTGCGCACGGCTAACTGTGGAGCTCCAGCATCTCAGCCATAACAACGACAAAAAGAAACAAATAAAATAATCAGCTCAAAGGAATCCTGTAAAAAAACAAACTGGATTTAGGGGTGAGAGGGGTGCAGGCTTATGGAAGGTTCAGACCTAAGATGGGTTTGGCTCGGTTGGGCCGGATTTTTTTTTGGGGGGGGGCCACACCCAGCAGTGCTCAGGGGTTACTCCTGGCTGTCTGCTCAGAAATAGCTCCTGGCAGGCATGGGGGACCCTATGGGACACCGGGATTCGAACCAACCACCTTTGGTCCTGGATCGGCTGCTTGCAAGGCAAACGCCGCTGTGCTATCTCTCCGGACCCTGGGCCGGATTTTTGACTCGGAATCAATCCAATTGCCATCCTCATCCAGAGGCAGTAATGGGTGAGTGGAAGTGGGGGGTGGGGGTGGACGTTCTTCTAGACTCTAGAGCCTGCTGGAAAGTTCTCCCTCCTCCATGGGCCCGCACGCGCTGAGCATCTGGCTTCATTTTTTTCAAATGGGCCTTTTTGAATTCCATGGAAGGAAGAATATGAAACCCACCATGAACTCCTGGCATCGATTCGCTGTGAAAAACGGTTAACGACCCAAACTATCCAGTGAGGAAAGGAACACATGGGACCCTCCTGGGCTGGGAGGAGGTGGGTGGGTCATATCCCTCCAACTTTCTCAGGGGTCCTTGGTTGGTCCCTGCAACTATGAGCACTGCTTTGTAAATCCTCTGCCTCTCTCCTGTCACCAAACTGCTAACCACACTGCAGAACACTAGCTAAAGGATCAGTTGAGGCTGGAGAGATAGCACAGCCATAGGGCATTTGCCTGGCACACGGCTGACAAGGGACAAACCTGAGTTTGATTCCCAGCATCCCAGATGGTGCCTGGAGCCTGCTAGGAGCAATTTCTGAGCACAGAGCCAGGAGTAACCCCTGAGTGCTGCCAAGTGTGGCCAAAAAAAAAAAAACACTCAGAGTTTCCCTTCCCCTCCCCCCCTTCACTGGCTCCTCTTTAGTTCTTCCATTTTTTTGGACTGAGTTTATCTGATACACTTTTTCATGAATGTCTTGAGTTCCTGACACTGGCTGCTCCCCACTCCTAGGCACCACCTGCCTCCTGGGACCCCCCCTCCCATTCTCATGCCGGCTTGCTCACCCAGTGAGGCTTTGCCAGAAGCGAATTAATTCATAAAAATGGAAACAGTCGGGGGGTGCAGGGAAAAAAAATGGAAACAGTATTTTTACTACGGACCCTGAACTTCTTACTTTTTTGTGGGTTTTTTTAGGGGGTCACACCCGGCAGTGCTCAGGGGTTACTCCTGGCTCCATGCTCAGAGATTGCTCCTGGCAGGCACGGGGGACCCTGTGGGACGCCGGGATTCGAACCGATGACCTTCTGCATGAAAGGCAAACGCTATCTCTCTGGCCCAAGGACCCTGAACTTTTTAACAGCGCCTGTGACATTCTCATGGTGCAACCGTTTCTCTGATGATTAGACTGAGGAAAACTCACATCAACACACAAACAGCTGTTCTGAGCACATGGAGACACCTTCTCCCTCCCCTCAAACACATCTACTCTTGGGGCCGGAGAGATAGCATGAAGGTAAGGCGACCTTCTTGCAAGCAGAAGGTCGGCGGTTCGAATCCCGGCACCCCAGATGGTCCCCCGAGCCTGCCAGGAGTGATTTCTGAGCATCGAGTCAGGAGTGACCCCTGAGCACTGCCAGGTGTGACTCAAAAACCAAAAAAAAAAAAAAAAAAAAATCCACATATATTCTTGAAACAACCCCACTTCAGAGCCACAGTTTGGGGCCAGAGTGACCGCACAGCGGTAGGGCGTTTGCCTTGCACACTGCCGACCAAGGACTGACCCGGGTTCAATCCCCGGCATCTCATATGGTTCCCCTGAGCCTGGCAGGAGTGATTTCTGAGCACAGAGTCAGGAGTAACCCCTGAGTGCCACTGGATGTGGCCCCCTCCCTGCCAAAAAAGAGCCAGAGTTTGGACCCCAGCAATGGTTCAAGGGCAATGTATTCACGTGGCTGGTTAGAGGCCGGAACTTCTGTGGGTTCCATCCTTGACATGGCTCCAAATTGCCACTCTTCTGAGGCCACCACAAAGTGTGTGGAGGGGCCACACCTGAAGTGACAGAGTTCCTTAAGTGATATGAAAGAGCAACAACAAAAAGAAAGAGAAGGAGCCAAAGCGGTGGTGCAGGCAGTAGGGCATCTGCCTTGCACACGCTGACCTAGGACAGCCATGGTTCGAATTTTTAAAAAAATTTTAGTTAAGAAAAAATGCATTTCATGAAGGTAGGAAAGGAAACAAACATTTCCCCACCTTTCTTTTTTGGGGTGTTTGGGCCACATTTGGTGGCACTCAGGCGTTACTTCTGGGGCTACTCTGACGTGGCACTAAGGGGTTACTCTGAGGCTTGGGGTATATGGAATGCAGGAATTGAACCAGAGTCAGCCTCCTGCAAGTCAATGGCCCTATCACTATGCTGTCACTTCACTCTGGCCCCTCAAGTTTTATTGGGGTTTTCTTTTTGTTTTTGGTTTTTAGTTTTGTTTTATTTTTTGTTTTTGGATCATACCCAGTGGCGCTAGGGGTTCCTCCTGACTATGTGCTCAGAAATTGCTCCTGGCAGGCTCAGGGGACCATATGGGATGCCGGAATTCAAACCACCGCCCTTCTGCATGCAAGGCAAATGCCCTACCTCCATGCTATCTCTTTGGCCCAGGTTTTACTCTTGACCCTGCACTCAGGAACCACTCCTGGCTGTACCCACTGTGCCAGCACTTTGGCTCTTCTCTTTTTGGGGGGGGAGGGCCACACCCAGTGATGCTCAAGGGTTACTCCTGGCTATGCACTCAGAAAGCGCTCCTGGTTTAGGGGACCATATGGGATGCCAGGATTCGAACCACCATCTGTTCAAATCTGCTGCATGCAAGGCAAATGCCTTACCACTGTGCTATCTCTCCGGCCCCACATCAGAAGTTTTATTTTGGTTTGATTTGGGTTTTGATGGTTGTTGTTCATTTGTTTTGAGTGTTGTTTTTTTTTTGTTTTTTTTTTTTTTTGCTTTGCTCTTTTTTGTTTTTTGTTAGTTTTGGGGTCATATCAGGTGGTGCTTGGGGCTTATTCTAGCTTGGCACTCAGAAATTACTTCAGGCAATGCTTGAGGGACCATATAGGATTCTGGGGATCCGGGCCCGGAGAGATAGCACAGCGGTGTTTGCCTTGCAAGCAGCCAATCCAGGACCAAAGGTGGTTGGTTCGAATCCCGGAGTCCCATATGGTCCCCCGTGCCTGCCAGGGGTGATTTCTGAGCAGACAGCCAGGAGTAACCCCTGAGCACAGCTGGGTGTGTCCCAAAAACCAAAAAAAAAAAAAAAAGGATTCTGGGGATCCAAGCTGGATCTGCTGCATGCAAGGCAAGAGCTGTCCCCACTATACTATTGCTCCAATCTGTTGGGATATGTGTGTGTGTGTGTGTGTGTGTGTGTGTGTGTGTGTGTGTGTGTGTGTGTGTGTGTGTGTTTGCCACATCCAGCAGTTCTCAGGGCTTACCCCTGACTCTGTCCTCAGGGCTTACTCCTGGTGGTGCTCAGGGATCGAATGCCGTGCTGTTAATCAAACACAATGCTGCCACTGTACTTCTGCTCTGACTCCCAGTACCCATGTTTCTATTCTATGTCCTTCCTCCTGGTGCCCCATGGGAGTGGGCCTCATTCATGCAAAGCAGGGGCTCTATCACTGAGCCACATCCTCACCCACCTCTTGGCCCATCCCTGGACACGCTCCCCTGTGCATCCCGCCGGGTTCTGCAGGCTTTTGTGGTGCTCTTTCAAAATCCAGAGCTCATTCATCCCTGGCACAAGGAAGCTTCTCATCCAGGAGCCCTTCGGAGCTGTTCCTGGAGATTTGTGCGGTACCGACTCCGGGCTGAAGGGGGCGCTATGCACACAGAAAAAGGCTATCCTATGTGCAGTGGCTAAAGATTTGTGCAAACAGTGGCCTCTTTAGAGGAATTCCCTACCCCTCAGGGCCACACAGCTGACTAAACCCAGACCCCAACCCAAGTCTTGCTTGGCATTAAACCACTAACCCACAGGACTACACTCCGAGGACTAGGACTTATGGCTCAACATGCTACAGAAACTCCAAATGAGTTTTCTGCAACAAGGAGAAAAAAGCTGAAGATTTTCTTTTTTAGAGCCCTGATCAGAAACAGTGTCTTGGTCCCAGGAGCTCAAAAGACCTGAGCACACACTTTGCACGCGAGAGCCTTGAGCCCATTCCTGGCACACCATAGACAAACCCCATCCCCCCGCACTTCCAGGACTGGCTCTGGAGACACACACATCCATCTAACACTGCCAAGTGTGGCCCAAGACATACACACACAGCAAACAATAAAATCATAAACAGTATCTGAACCCCACAGAGCAATAGCACAAAAGGGAAGCACTTGCCTTGCATGCAGTCCACCTGAGTTTGATCCCCAGCATCCCATCTGGTTCCCTCAAGCCACCAGGAGTGGTGTCCTGAGAGCAGACCCAGGAGTAAGCTTTGAGCACCACTGGAGTAACTCAAACTACAGCCTCCCCCCCAAAAAAAATAACACCAAGAACAAAACAACAACAAATAATTCAGACAGCCAGAGGTTTACAGAGGTTTGGAAGTGCAAGAAGGAGCATGAGGGGCTGGAGTTGGTGGTGTTGAGAAAGAGGCACAGCCATTAGCCACTCTGGTCCACCACCTAGTGGGTCCCACCTGTCTCCTTTAACCTCTTCCCTTTTCTCAATTGCAAAAAATAAACTGCACAAAAACAGTAAAGAAACCAGCATCATGGGGCCGGAGCGGTGGCACAAGTGGTAGGGTATTTGCCTTGCACGCGGCTGATGTAGGACAGACCACAGTTCTATCCCCTCCCTTGGCATCCGATATAGTTCCCCAAGCCAGAAGTGATCTCTGTGCAGAGCCAGGAGTAAATCCCTGAGCGTCACCGGGTGTGCCCCCGCAAAAAATAAGGAACCAACATCAGGTGCATTTTTTTTTTTTTTTGCTAGCGCCAGAGTCCTGCAGAGCCCCATGGGCCAATCTGAGTGGCCAGAGCCCAGCAAAGCGGATTATTGGGCTCAAGGGGTGAGCTGGGCAGCTGATTCCAAGGCGGATTCCTCACTGTTGCCAAAACTCTGAGTGCCCAGGTCAGTGGGAGGGAGCACTCACTGCCTTAAAGTAAAAGCCCAAGACCAGATGCTATGGAAATGACAGAGGAGCTGTGAAAACGCCCATGAGGACTCACTCAATCTTCACAGACATTGTTAGAATATGCAGCGAGAAATACCCAGAGACAACCCAGAGGAGGATTCCTAACAATCACATGTAAGAGCCACAAATTTAATTCCAAATCATGCTTTTATCTATTCCTCATGGAACAAGACTCCAAGAGGAACCAACATAATGAACTCGAAAGAGATTCTCAAATGATCCTAAGTCCCATTTTAGATACCTCCCCCAATCCCAAGATCTTTTATTTATTTAGTTTTTTGGGTCACACCCGGCAGCGCTCGGGGGGTTACTTCTGGCTCTGCACTCAGAAATCGCTCCTGGCTTGGGGGGACCATATGGGATGCCTGGATTCGAACCTCCGTCCATGTAAGACAAACGCCCTATCACTGTGCTATCTCTCCAGACCCTCTTTTATTTATTTATTTTTAAACTTTGACCCGGTTTGTTTGCTTGTTGGGGGCCACACCTGGTAGCCCTTAGGGGTTATTCCTGGCAGACAGGGCACCATATGGAATACCAAGGATCGAACCCAGGTTGACTGAGTATAAGGCAAGTGCCCTATGTGCTTTGCTGTCACTCTGGCCCCCTACTCTGCCGTTTTTAAAATAAAAATAAAACACCTCTAAAATCAACCCTGGGTCTTGAGGTCACCACTAGAATTTTAAACGGAGAAGGAGATTCCCAGGACTAGGAAAATGGCTTGAGAAAGTGGCAGTGATGGGGAGGTGGGTCTTCGTGCCGGACAGTTCTAAATCGTGTGTCAAACATGCCCTTGGCCTTTTTCCTTGCTTCTCCAACAGCATATGTGTTAGATTAGTGCTCAGTAAAGAGCATGTTTTCACAGCTTCCAGAGTTATGTGGATTAAAATGGGGACGAGGGGCGGTCTGAGCCCTTTTTTTTTTAATTTTGCATTTTCAAAACTTGTTCTTGCTTCCTCTTATATTTTCTTTCAGCCAACAACGCACCAAAAACCCCTTTAAGAAATCTTATCCATTCCCACAGAGTCCCCGTTTGCTGACCTTCAGGCCACAGAGTAAACCTTTCCTTTTAAGTCAAGCATTCCCCATTGGGAAGCACTCCAGCTTTTTCTTTTTATGAGGAATTTTAACTGCTGGCCTTAATTTAATTATTGTATTTTGTACATGCTCCCAGAAACCCCGGGGGCATAACTTCACTTTTTTTAATTCCCCCACCCTCTTCCAACTTTCAAATAAATATCCTGAGAAATGACTGTTTCTGATGGTCACGTCCCTTCCTTCTTCCACTGGATTTCTAATCTAAATACCGACCCAGGACCTTTCAGCTTCCGGCCTTCTCTGGGTAGGTTTTAGCGTCAGCTGTAATCGACTTCAACTCTCCCTGCACAAACCAGGGACAAAGAAGTCTCGCGAGACCTACTGCGGGTGACCTAGAGTTTTATAACAAGAAAATAAAAAAAAACTACATTTTTTGAAAACTACATTTCTAATATTTTGGGGGTGGGGGTGGGGAGAAACTCACCTGACAGTGTCAGGAATCACTATATGATGATTTAGGGAATCCTAAATGATGCTGAAGATTAAACTCAAGTTGTGGCATGCTATCTCTATGGTCCCTTAAGGATGTTCCCAAAAATTTAATGATTTGGGGAAATGTCTCCAAGAAAGTGTACTTAGGTGCCTATTATCCTAGGAAATGTGGGAGGCTCAGGCTGTCATCTACCATCCTCTGTTCTAACTGGGAGCTGCTGGCCTTTATATCGCCCCACACTAGGGTCCTGTATATGAAAACACATATGCATACAGCAAACAGACAACCACACATAGAAACATGCACACGCAGACGTAAACCTGACCTCCCAGTACAGATGCAATGTCTATACTTCTTATGCATCTTTCTTTGTTTTGGGGCTCATGACTGGCAATGCTCAGGGCTTATTCCTGGATCACACGCGGCTGGAGCCAGAGGCTCATTTGAGGTATTGGGGATCAAAGTGGAGTCTGTTGTGTGCAAAACAAATGCCTTTCCTGCTGTCCTAGCTTTCTGGCCTTCATTGATATTTATTCCTAAATATTTCTCCTCCATCCTTCTGACTTCCAAGTGGAAATGCTGAAATTTGGACACTAATGGCATTTGCAAAGGTAAAACATCTGTGTAACAATGGACCGTATGGAGCACATTTGTGACAATTTCAAATTCCTAAGCCCTGCCTTGACATCTTTTGGGGTTCTGGTCACTAGGGAAGTTTCCCTTAGGGGGTTCTGAAATCCTTTAATTTGGAAGGTTTTATTTTGGGGTCTCACCTGACCATACTCACTCTTGTTCTGAACTCAGGAATCATCCTTGTGGGCTCAGATAACAAAATTAAATGCCAGGAATCGAACCCAGGTCTGCTGCTTGCGAGGCAAATGCTTTCCCTACTGTGCTGTCCCCTGGAAAATGGTTTTAAGCAGAATATTTGGGAGGTGATTCTGATTTTCTTATTTACCTCCATTTACATTTTAAGATGGGATCTGAGAAAGTGCTCCAAGAACTGGGTGCATGCTTTGAATGCAGGAGGCTAGGGTTCAATTCCTGCCACATTATAGTACCCTCAACACCCTAGGAGGCCAGAGGCAGGAATAACCCCTGAATATCACTAGGTGTGTCTCCCAAAACACAAAGGCAAATAATAATAACAGGAGGCTAGATTGAGAGTGCAGCAGGTAAGGCCCTTGCCTAACACACAGCTGATTTGAGTTTGATCCTCAGAGTCCCATATAGTTCCTAGAGCCCCGCTAGAAGTGATCCATCCCTAAGTAGAGTTAGGAGAAACCCCTGAGTACAGCCAACCATGGCCCCCAAACAAAAAAAAATTACAATTTTTTTGTTTGCTTGTTTTTGGGCCACACCTAGGAGTGCTCAGGGATTACTCCTGGCTCTGCACTCAGAAATCACTCTTGGCAGGCTGAGGGACCATATAAGATGCCGAGGATTGACTCTGTCTTGGTCCCAGATTGGTCTCATAAATGCAAATGCCATACCCACTGGTGCTATCACTTCGACAGCTCACAAATCTTTAAGAAATGGAAATAAGAGGCCCGGAGAGATAGCACAGTGGTGTTTGCCTTTCAAGCAGCTGATCCAGGACCAAAGGTGGTTGGTTCAAATCCCGGTGTCCCATATGGTCCCCCGTGCCTGCCAGGAGCTATTTCTGAGCAGACAGCCAGGAGTGACCCCTGAGCACCACCGGGTGTGCCCCCCCCCAAAAAAAAGGAAATGGAAATAAAAAAAAAAAAAAGAAATGGAAATCATAGCATGTTGGTGGTGGAACACTCTAGATACGGCTACATACTAATTCCTGCTGGACATTTAGGAAGTTATTGAATCTGACCTCTCTCTTTTTGGGGGGTGTTTTTGGGTCACACCACTTAGGGGTTACTCTGGGGTTACTCCTAACTCTGTACTCTGCTCTCCAAAATTGCTCCTGGCAGGCATGGGGGACCATATGGGATGCCAGGATTCAAATCACCATCCATCCCGGATCCACTACGTGCAATGCAAATGCCCTACCACTGTGTTATCTCTCTGGCCCCCTGAATCTGACCTATTATAGATGAAAGGTCCACAGCAACCAGGCAGACCCTGAAGAGCACGTGTGTCTAGGAATAGTGCTGGAACTATGTTTAAAGCGAGAGATGGTGCCTAAGAGAAAGTACAGTAGGTAGGACATTTGCCTTGCCTATGACTGACCTGAGCTTGATTCCTGGCACCCTATGTGGTCCCCTGAGCACCTGCAGGAATGATCCCTGAGCACAGAGCCTAGAGTAAACTCTGCCTGAGCACTTCTGGATGTGGTGGAGGGAAAAAAGAGATAGTTCAAGATGGCAACATATTCCTAGCATGGATGAGACCACAAGTTGAATTCCCAGAAGGCTTTGGGCCCCTAAGTATTATGGGGTACAGCCCTAGTGAGTCCTCAAAGCACCAACCACATCACAGGGACAAGAGTGAAAGCATCCAACCCAGCTGGCTCTCAGGCTCCTGAGCAAACAAAAATAAATAATAGGGGGCCCGGAGAGATAGCACAGCGGCGTTTGCCTTGCAAGCAGCCGATCCAGGACCAAAGGTGGTTGGTTCGAATCCCGGTGTCCCATATGGTCCCCCGTGCCTGCCAGGAGCTATTTCTGAGCAGAGAGCCAGGAGTCACCCCTGAGCATAGCCGGGTGTGGCCCAAATAACCAAATAAATAAATAAATAAATAAATAAATAAATAAATAATAGGGCCAGAGCTATAGCACAGTGGGGAGGACATTTGCCTTGCATGCAGCAGACCCGGGGTTTGACCCCTTAGCATCCCATATAGTCCCCTGAGCCTGAAAGAAGTGGTTCTTGGGGGCTGGAGCAATAGCACAGCAGGCAGGGCATTTGCCCTGAAGGTGGCAGACCCAGATTCAATCCCTGCATCTCCTATGGTTCCTGGAACCTGTTAGGAGCAATTTCTGAGTGGAGAGCCAGGAGTAACCTCAAGCATGCTGTGCTGGATGTGACTCCCCCCTAAAAATTTAAAATAAAATAAAAGCAGAGTGGAAGCTGGGATTCAAAGAATGATCTTTGCCTACAGGAGCCTTGGGCTGGATCCCTGGTATCCCATGGTCCCCCAAGCCCTAAGCAAGGAATATTTCCTGCAGCACTACCAGATATAACCCCCAAATAGCAGCAACAAAAAAAATGTTTAAATAACAAAAGAACGGCCAACTTCCTGACAACAAATACACATCCCTAATTCTGTCTGGGGCCACTGGAATGCAAGTGTTTACTGGCTCCTTCAAGGTGACACTTCCTCATTGTTTGCAGCCACATCTCTGATCTCTGCTGATAGCATGATTAGGTCTGTCTGACTCAAACCCTCTTAACAATTGGCTCATTAGACAAACTGATTTCTTTTTTATTAAATAATATCTTTATCTAAACACCTTGATTACAAACACGATGGTGGTTAGGTTTCAGTCATGGAAAGAACACCCCCCTTCACCAGTGCAACATTCCCACCACCAATGGCCCAAATCTCCCTCCACCCCACCTACCCAACCTGTACTCTAGACAGGCTTTCCAGTTTCCTCATTCATTCACATGGTTATGAGAGTTCTCAGTGTAGTTCTTTCTCCAACTGTACTCACCACCCTTTGTGGTGAGCTTCATGAAGTGAGCTGGAACTTCCAGCCCTCCTCTCTTGGACAACTGATTTCTAACACTGAGGAGGGGAAGTAAGTTTTGTCCAGGGCTAACTCAGAAGCACATGACCTACCACTGAGCTCCATTCCTGCTCCCATCCTTGCCCAACACATCATTAATTCTGATTTTATTTTACTTTGTGGGGGGAGGTTGGGTCACACTCAGGAATGCTCCAGGCTTACTCCTGGTGGTGTTTGGAGGCTATAGATGATGCTAGAGTTCGAACCACAGTAGAAGGTGTGCCAGGCAATTACTTCAAGCCCTGTCCTATCTCTCTGGCCCATATTTTTACAAATCAAGTGTGTGGACCAGAGCAATAGTGTAGTGGGGAGGACGTTTGCCTCGCACACAGCCAACCCAGTTTCCATCCCCAACATCCCATGAACACCCCTGAACCCACCAGACTTGATTCCTGAGTGCAGAGTCAGAGTAATCCCTGAGCATTGCCAGTATGGCCTAACAACCAAAATAATAATAATAATAATAATAATAATAATAATAATAACAACAACAGCAAAATAATAGCAATAAATTGTGCTCACAAAGAGATGAATATAACTGAAAGGGACAGCATGCTTCATAGTCAGGTTTTTATAATCAGGCACTCAGGTAGTATGCTGAAATTTGAACACTATCGTAACTCATAGCAAGGCCATAAAAATATTATGTGAGATTTAAAAATTAGGGGCCGGGAAGGTGGCGCTAAAGGTAAGGTGTCTGCCTTGCAAGCGCTAGCGTAGGACAGACCGCGGTTCGATCCCCGGCGTCCCATATGGTCCCCCCAAGCCAGGGGCGATTTCTGAGTGCATAGCCAGGAGTAATCCCTGAGCGTCAAACGGGTGTGGCCCAAAAACCAAAAAAAAAAAAAGATTTAAAAATTAAAAGTCTTGTTTTGGTGGCGACCTTGTGGTTCACAACTCATTGGAGAGTTTAGTTTTCTTGCAAATATATAGTTAATATTGCAAATATTAAAACATATAGGCAAAGAACAATACAGACCCTGTACCCATGGCATCGGAAAATCTCAACACACTTAAGCAATAATACAGCAAAGAGGACGATTACCTAACCCACAACCAACCCAGGTTTGATCCCAGGTATCCCAAGATCCCCTGAGCTCCACCATGAATGACCCATGAGCACAGAGCCCACAGTAAGCCCTGAGTATCGCCAGGTGTCAGCCAAATCCTCTCCCATTCCACAAAGAAAAAGAAACAAAAATCCCTTGAGAACACGTTTTGTCTACCTTCACCTCCACCTCTGTCCCCCAAATCACCAAAATCTCACCAGCAGTGAATCCCTGAGCATTCTGCATGTAGAGAACCTGTTTCCAACACACACACACACACACACACACACACACACACACACATGCACATGCACACGCATGCTCATCTTGACTTGGGGTCTGGTTCTCAGGACCTCCCAGGAGCCCCGCTGGAAGCTTTGATCCCCGGGAACAGCCAGTGCCTGAAAGGCCTCCAGGACCCCGCAGAGCCTGGGAGCAGAAACAAAGGAATCCTCCTTCCTCCCTTCCAGCCATTTCTGCTGAGTTATTCAGGAGGGCAGGTGACTCACTGACCATCTCCTTAACTCCAACCAGATGCAAACTGTGTGTGCTTTTATTAGAAGTCGGCTAAGCCCCACCAACACCCTTTGCTGTTTGTATAAGAGCTGAGTTTGTTTGTTTGTTTGCTTTTGGGGTTTTGGGCCACACCCAATGATGCTCAGGAGTTACTCCTGCCTATGTGCTCAGAAATTGCACCTGGCTTGGGGGACCATATGGGACGCCAGGGAATCAAATCACAGTACATCCTAGGTTAGTGCATGCAAGGCAGATAGCCCTACTGCTTGCGCCACCGCTCCAGCACTAGAGCTGAGTTTTTTTTTGTTTGATTGTTTTTGGGCCCCTTGAAGCAATGACCAGGGGGTACTTCTGCCAGTGCTTGAGGAACCATATTAAATGTCAGGGATCAAACCAGCATCTGTCCTGGGTCAGCCACATGCAAAGCAAATATTCTACCGCTGTGCTACCACTCCAGCCCCAATTTGGTGTTTTTTATTTATTTTTTTGAGGGGGTGACACGCGGCAACACTTGGGCTCTGTTCAGGCATGGGAGACCACATGGAATGCTGGGATTCGAACCACCGTTGTCCTGGATCGGCTGTGTGCAAGGCAAATGCCCTACCGCTGTGCTATTTTTCCAGCCCCCATGTTTTTTAAAGGAAAGTTTCTTGAGGAGAGAGAGATGGAATGAGAAAGATAGAAAGAGAAAGGAGAGAGAGAGAGAGAGAGAGAGAGAGAGAGAGAGAGAGAGAGAAAGAAAGAGAGAGAGAGAGAGCTCTGTTCTAGTGCTCCTAGTACTGGGACTAGAACCCAAGCCAGCGGCATTTTACATTTTACACAAAATTTACACTTTTTTTGTTTGTTTGTTTTTGGGCCACACCCGGAGTTGCTCAGGGGTTACTCCTGGCTGTCTGCTCAGAAATAGCTCCTGGCAGGCACAGGGGACCATATGGGACACCGGGATTCGAACCAACCACCTTTGGTCCTGGATCAGCTGCTTGCAAGGCAAACGCCGCTGTGCTATCTCTCCGGGCCCAATGTTACATAGACATCAGTATGTTTTTTTTTATTTTTTATTTTTTGGGGTTTTTTTTTGTTTTGTTTTTGGGCCACACCCAGCGGTGCTCAGGGGTTACTACTGGCTGTCTGCTCAGAAATAGCTCCCAGCAGGCACGGGGACCATATGGGACACAGGGATTTGAACCAACCACCTTTGGTCCTGGATCGGCTGCTTGCAAGGCAAATGCCGCTGTGCTATCTCTCCGGCAATTTACACATTTTATGCAACCAGCCTGCACTGTACTATCTCTCTGGCCTCAAGAGCACCAATTTTTAACAATGAGAAGAACTGAGGAGGCTCAAGAGATAGCACAGAGGGGAGGGCCAGGACTATGGCCTTGAAGGCCTGAGTTCAATCCCTGATGCTTTAAGGTCCAGGCAGCAGGCAAGGAACTTTGACCTCAGCCTGGGTGGTAGAAACAAGACTTGAAAAGATGCACAAGGGAGGAATTTCTGCCTCTGGCAGTGTTTTTACACCTGGACTTGGGGAGATTTGGGGTGGGGGAACTCCAACTATTTGAACTGCTCCAGTTCCAAGCAGCATGTGTGTAAGTTAGGTCTGCAGAAACAGGGGGCTGAAGAGACAGCACAGTAGGAAGAGCATTTGCCGTGCACACAGCCAACCTGGGTTCGATCTCTGGCATCCTGTAAGGTCCCTCAAGCCTGCCAGAAGTGAGTAATGAGTGTAGAGACAGGAGTCTGCCCTGAGCATCACTGGCTGTGGCCCGCAAACCAGAAAAAGCAGAACACGTCAAAACTAGAGTCTAAGAGGAGGGAGATACACGCCTCCTAGGTCAACATCTCCCCTCCTGAGATGGGGACTTTTCTTCTGTCATGCTGGGTTGTGGACAGGATTAGCCTGCCAGGAATGATTTCTGAGTGCAGAGCCAGGAGTAACCCTTGAGAGCCGCTGGGTGTGACCTCCCCCCCCCAAAAAAAAAGAAAAAGAAATTTTAAAAAAAAAGGAGGTAAGGCCCTTGCCTGCATGCAGCTGACCTTAATTCAATCCCTGGAAATCCCATAAGGTCCTCTAAGCACCACTAAGACTGATCCCCCGAACAGAAGGAGGTTCTGAGCAATGTCAGAATCAAAACTGAACAAAAAAATTAATAAATAAATAAAGTTTCTTGCCAGTGCCTATTTTTGGCATCTGGCTGTGAGTTAGCCCTGGGTCAATGTTTGTGGAATGAATGGACACATCTGGGACATTCCAGGATCAGCGCAGACAAACAGAAAAGAAGAAACTCCCACATAATAGCTCAGGTGCCTAAGTCACTATGCTGAGGTGTTGGCCAGGGGCAGGGGGGGACCCCAAAGACCCTCCCAGGAAGCCCAGGGAAGAGACTTAGGTGGCCTCTCAGCTCCAAGTTCACCTCAGAGAGAATGTGAGTGCTTGCACCTCCTCAATGGTATTGAGGGGTGCCCTCAGAGACCTCACCTCAGCCTGACTCTGCCTCCTGCCAGCCTCCTCCCTCTGGCTCTACTTTCCCTCTTTTTTGTGAGAGTATTTGTTTTTTTTGGGGGGCAGGGGACACACCCAGTTGTACAGTGCTTACTCCTGGCTCTGCATTCAGGAATCACTCCGGTGGTGCTGCAGGATCATATGGGGTCCCAGGGATGGAACCCAGGTGGAACCTTTGCAAGGCAGATCAGCCTGTTGTACTATGACTCCAACCCCTCTTCTTCCCCTCTTTGAACTGCCTCCTCCCTCCAACTGAGCCTCTTCCCTCTAACTTTGTCTTCACCCTCTGACACTGCCTCCTCTCCTGACTCTGTCGCCCTCCCCCTTTAACTCTGCTCCCCTCCTTCAGACCTAGCCTCCGTTCCTCACTCTCCTTTCCCTCTTTAACTCTGTCCTCTCCCCCTGCCTCTCCTCCTTTAACTGTCTCCTCCCTTTGACTGGCACAGTTGCTTCCCAGGTTGCTTGTCCTCCTCCAGCCCATCCTCCCAGAGAAAGCCACCTTGACCACTGGTACCAGGTCCCTGCAGGCTCAGTAGAAAGAACTCTGCAGGGGCCAGAGAGATAGCATGAAGAAGGTCATTAGTTCGAATCCTGACATCCCATATGGTTCCCCCGAGCCTGCCAGGAGCGATTTCTGAGCTTGGAGCCAGGAGTAACCCCTGAGCGCTGCCGGGTGTGACCCAAAACCTTCCCCGCCCCCCTGCAAGGAGCAAAACTGGGTTGGAAAGGCAGCCAGAGGGGAGGGTTATGGGGGGCGGGGGCGGCCACTTTAGTGCCTCCACTAATGTGGAGGAAAGCAGAAGCTGCTTGGAATTGCTGCAAATAAATACCGCTGGTATTTTTCAAAAAAGAAAAACAAACAAACAAAAAAACACCTTTCTGGTTTTTTCCAGAAAGGGTTCTGTAGCAGCTTCTAGAGTTGGAGGTGATCATGGACTGAGCCAGGCACCCCAAAATGGAAGTTCCTCCTGCCCAGAGCCAGGGCCAGGATATTACTGAAGCGCAAACCTAGAACGGTACCTAAAATTAAATTTTCTGACTCAGGGGCCGGGAAGGTGGCGCTAGAGATAAGGTGTCTGCCTTGTAAGCGCTACCAAGGAACGGACCACGGTTCGATCCCCCGGCGTCCCATATGGTCCCCCCCAAGCCAGGGGCGATTTCTGAGCACATAGCCAGGAGTAACCCCTGAGCGTCAAACGGGTGTGGCCCAAAAACAAAAAAAACAAACAAAAAAAAAACAAAACAAAATTTTCTGACTCAAATCTACATGGCTGGATGTCCCGCTGGCCGCCAGCATTTCACTGAACGAAGAACCGATTTATTGAAAGAGAGGGAGGGAAGGCTGTGAGGGAACTGGAGAGCTTGACTGCAAACACAGTCACAGAGCCCAGCTCAGCCCCTGACCCATGGACTGGGGTCCAAGCAAACTTACAGTCTGCCCTCCTAAATCCCCCAAACTCCCTGCACAGGTAGGAAGGGCCCCCACTCACACCCTTAGCAGAAGAAGCCCAAGAGTGGTTCATCTGCAGTTCTCCATTTGCTGATTGCCACCTCACAAACAGGCTTTATTATTGGAGGGGGCACTGAGAGGAAAGAGTGGGGGGGCTATGCATGGAACCCCCACGCCCCTGGGCCCTGAGCCAGGAAGCCAGGCATCTTTTTCCCTTTCAGCTTTCCCAGCCCGGATGAAAACCTTTCCCTAGAGATCTGAGTTAATCGCTTCTTTTGACAAATGCCAGGTCGGGAACCAAAAAAAGCGAAGACGTGTTTTTCTTCCCTCTGAAGAAGCATCCTGTCCTTCGAATGAGAACCCCAAGACCCTGTTTTTTACCCCTCCGCTCCCCATCTTCCGTGTCCCCCACAATGGCTCTGCCCAAGTCCTCCTCAGCCGGTGACCAAGGGGGGAGCGGAGCCCCTATAAATACTGTTTATTGCCTTCAACCATTAGAATAGATTGGACCTCTCTTTCCTTTGGTAAATCATTTTGTTGCTCGGATAAAAGAAAATAGCTCAGACTGACAAAGGAAGGCAGGGGGTGAGGGAGTGGAGAGAGGGTTAGCCCAATGGCAGCTGGCCCAGAGCGGCCCATCTCACTCATATTTTGGCTGAATGAAGCCCAAAGGACCCAATTTCTGGAGGCCCAGCCTGGTCACACACAAGGAAAGGCACCAACCAAATCTTTCTTGAAGAAAGTGTACGAAGGTTCCAGGCAATGCCAGAGTTGGAGCAGAAGAAATGGAGGAGTCATTGGTTTGTGGGGGAGGGTCCAGGGATCAGAGACAGAGACAGAGAGAAATAGAGACAGAGAGACAGATACAAGATAGACAGGTATGATGGGATAGATATGATGACCCCAAGTTCACCAAATTGAACATCACAGACCACCTAGATTCTAGGTCCTAGAATGTCCCAGGTAAAATGGGTGAGATCTGGGGGCTGGAGAAATAGCACAGCGTTAGCATGTTTGCGTTGAATGTGGCCGACCTGAATGGAACCTGGTTCGATTCCCGGTGTCCCATATGATCCCTCAGCCTGCCAGGGGCAATTTCTTTTTTTTTTTTTTATATAATTTTTATTTTGATCATAGTGGCTTACATATTGTTGACAATAATATTTTAGGTACATATTTACATAAAATCAGGGGGGATTCCCATCCCCAAATTGTCCTCCCTACTCCCCCGTTTCTGTCTTACCTCCCATTTCCTCTTCCCTCACCCCCAGGGCGGCTAGAATATGTGGTCCCCTCTGTCTCTAACCAACTACTTAGTAGTCTTGCATCAGTTTGGTCTTGATGCCTCCCTTATTTCCCCCTCTAAGTAGGGGCAGGGGTAGCTAGTTCAAGTTGCGTGGTTTTGCCTGAAAAAGAGAAAATAAATAAACCGGGGTAAGAGTTTAATACCCCGAAAATGGGCAGAATCCTTCTAGAGGTTCTCATCATTGATTTGGGAAATGAAGGAGAAAAAGAAGTTGAAACACTCCACCAGTACCAAAAGAAGTGTCAAATATCCAGTGAGGACTCCAGCTATAACGATAAGCCCAGGGGCAATTTCTAAGTGCAGAGCCAGGAGGGACCACTGAGCAACGCTGGGTGTGGGCCAGAAACCAATCAATCAATCAAGTTATTTTTTAAATGGGTGAGATCTCACTCACATATGCACCATTGCAAGCCACACATAACCACATACAAACACCACACACAATCCATACACCCTACATACCACACACACACACACACACACACACACACACACACACACACACACACACACACACACACACACACACGAGGGCTGAGTGCCCTTTGGTCCTTAGCCCTTCGGGTTAATGCCAGCAATTCACGTGCATTATCTCCCAAAGACCCATGGGGAAGGGGCGGGCTAGGCCCTGGGGGGCAAAACAGGAAATGCTGCTGCCCCACCCACACCTATTGTCTTCCCGGGGAAGAGTTTGAGGGGCTCGCATTGTCATGCTAACTTCGCCTCCAGCACCGAAGGATTAAGCCAGAGAAATCATTTACAAATGCAGCCAGTGACTTTCCCTGAAAAACATCCTTCCCTTTTCTTTTCTCCGTCTCCCATTCTCGGCTTTATCTTCTGCTCTTTCTTCGTTTCTACAGCTCTAATGGGCCCTTAATGAAGTTTCTTGAGGAATTGGGAAGCCGGAGGAGGGGAGGTGTGGACGCCCTTTCTCCTTCTCCTCACCCAGGCCTGGGGGAAGCTGTTCAGAAAACCGCTGCTGAATTCCCTTTAGACTGTTGGCTTCTCTCTCCGTCACAAGACCCGGCTCTCCGGAAGGGACGCAGCAAAGGGAACTTGAATCGGTGACACTTCTTTCTCCAAGTCACTTTTCTCTTTCACCTCCTTCCCAGCACCCTGTTCCCTCCTGCCCTGGGTCCCTGCTCTAGCCTGGGCCAAAGAAGGAACCTTGTCCTCCTCCCTACTTCTGATTAAATAGTGGCCACGTTTTTGCTCTAATCTTCCACTCATTTTTTAGACATCTCCCTCTCCGTATAATCAACTTTTTTTTTTTTTTGGGTCAACCCAGCAGTGCTCAGGGGTTACTCCTGGCTCTAGGCTCAGAAATGGCTCCTGGCAGGCTCGGGGGACCATATGGAATGCCGGGATTTGAACCACCGACCTTCTGCATGTAAGGCAAACGCCTTACGTCCATGCTATCTCGCCGGCCCTTATAATCAACTTTTAATTTTTCTGACAGTCAACACCACTGTTGTACTTATGTGTGTATGAGGCGGGGTGGGGGCTGCCTTGCACTAGCCAACCCAGGTTCAAGCTCAGCCAGGAGTGACCCCTGAGCACTGGGCCAATAGTAAGCCCTGAGCACAGCCAAGTGTGGCCCCAAACCCAAAACCTAAAAACAGTATTGTATTGAGTTTTCCCACAAGGACACCACACACTTGATTGTTGAAGAATTAACCAGTCAGTAATTAATTAACCACACAACAGACACATTGGGCAGCGGTTCACTACGCAAGGAGCATTTGGGTTCAAACTAGCCAAAGAGGAGTTGGAGTGAGAGCAGAGCTGGGGAAGAGCTTCCTTGCATGTGGCTGATCTGTATGCATTTGATTCCCCCCAATCACCGTCATCCTATATGATCTCCTGTACCCTGTCAGTTGTGCAGTTGTGGCCCCCAAACGAAACGAAGCAGAACAAACAAAAATCCCAACCAATAAAACAAACAAGCCCAAGAGTAGGTGAAACTAGACAGTGAAGCAAGGTGGGTAGAGAGGTAGATCTGGATATCATAGCCATCACTTCCATCCGGGTCCTTAGAACCCAGGTTTCATTCTCTCTCTCTCTCTCTCTCTCTCTCTCTCTCTCTCTCTCTCTCTCTCTCTCTCTCTCTCTCTCTCTCTCTCTCTCTTTCTGTGTGTGTCTCACTCCTTCCCTCCTTTCTCTTTTCTTTCCCTTCCTACCTTCCTTCCTTCCTTCCTTCCTTCCTTCCTTCCTTCCTTCCTTCCTTCCTTCCTTCCTATCACTGAAGTCTATCTTCTGCTGCTCTTCCTGTTCTTAGGGGCTCTGAGGAGGTCCCAAATGGTCTTCAAAATCCTAAGTTTGTCATTTGGACTAAGCTTGTTATCGCTAAGAAGTTTACCCAGGGTCCAGAGACACAGCATAGTGGGGAAGACACTTTCCCTTCATGTGGTCACTCAGATCCGATCCCTGGCATTCCTGAGGACAATCAGGTGTATTCCTGAAAACAGAGCCAGGAGTAACAGAGCTCAGGGACCCCTGAGCATGTGCAAGTGTGGTCCAAAAATAAAGTTTCCATCAAAAATAAAAGGAAGGATTCCCGCCACAGACACAGACACACTCCCCAATCCAGGCCTCGAGAAAATGCCCATCTTGTGTCAAACCTTAAAGAAGACAGGATGGTTGGCATCACCAACTCTTCCCCCATTGGCTCCTCCAAAGGGAGGAGGAGACACCTCTACCCATTGAGGGTCACAGCGGCTCAGGAAAGTGGAGGGGGCAGCTAGTCCTGGAGACATCTCTATCCCTGGCTCATCTCCCTTCTTCCTACCCCTCCTTTGCCCTGAGATCTTTCTGAGTATGGAGTGACATCTTCCCACTTCCAACTGCTCCCGCTTACCCCAAGTTCTAGCTCTTTCTTTTGCTGGGCAGCAGAGGACAGTAGTGTCGCCCTCCCAGGTAGGCACAGAGGGAAGAGACTGAGCGTTCCCTTCTAGAGCGAGGTGGTCCATGGATATTATTTTGGAATGTGCATTTAGCTCAAACTCCCGAATGGCTGTTTGCGAGGCAGCCCGTGCCAAGGCGTTCTGTTCCTGTTGGCAAATAATCTGTTCTGAAAACTGTTTAGCTGCATATTAAGTCACCAGAGCATGACACTGGGAACATTCTCCTCCAGGCTGTATCTTGCAGAGACAACTTCGCCCCTGAGTGACTGAGACCTGATTAAACTCAACACAAGTCATGCATTATTCAAGGTAACGCTGGTGCGCCATCCCAGGCTGGTGCTGGGGTCCTCTGAGAGTGAGTTTTCACACATTCTGCCTCCCCAAGGATGGATGTCTTATTTTGAGTACCTATCTCGGCAGTGCTTAGGGGGTCTGTGAGGGAGGCTGTGGGTTCCTTGGAGATAGGGGGGCACAGAATTGGGACAATTCTCAACTGAGCAGCAGAGCCCTCGGGGTATTATGTCTCCCCAAAGCCCCTGTCAAACTAGGAAGCCAAGGCAAAGCAACACTCCACCCTGGGACTCCCCATTCTGCACACATTTAGGGTGAGCACCGAGGGAGTTCTTCCGTGAAAAACATTAGGAAAGGAGGGAGTTGGGAATGGGGCTGCTGGCCCATTTGCTATGGTGCTGATCCGCCTTTGAGAAGAATCCAGCAGAAGGCGAAGCAAGTTGCTCTTGGATATTACATCAGCACAAATTACATTAGCCTGAGAGATAACACAGCGGTAGGGTGTTTGCCTTGCATGCAGCCTATCCAGCACTGATGATGGTTCGAATCCTGGCATCCCATATGGTCCCCTGAGCCTGCCAGGAGCGACTCCTGGGCACAGAGCCAGGAGTAACCCCTGTGTGCCACCTGGTGTGACCCAAAAATAGAAACAAAAAAACAAAAAAAAATCAGCACACATGGATCTAATCTTCTGGGACCAGGATTGATTTCCCTCCTGGATACACAAGCTTTAAACCCCCTTTCCACCAAAACCAGAGCAACAGCACAGTGGGTAGGGCTTTTGCCTTGCATGGGGCTGACCCGGGTTTGATCCTGGGTTAGGATCAAATTAACCTCAACATCCACTTGGTGAAGTTGCCATTTCTTGAGCAATGAATTCCTTTGGCTGGTCAGATCTTTCATCCCTTTCTGCGGCCCATCTTCCTTGTCCAGGCTCTAGGAGAGTCTCAGTGCTTTTTTTTTTTTTTTTTGGGTCACACCCGGCATTGCTCAGGGGTTACTCCTGGCTGTCTGCTCAGAAATAGCTCCTGGCAGGCATGGGGGACCATATGGGACACCGGGATTCGAACCAACCACCTTTGGTCCTGGATCGGCTGCTTGCAAGGCAAACGCCGCTGTGCTATCTCTCCGGGCCCGAGTCTCAGAGCTTTAAAGGGCGCCCAGTATCCCTTCATTCCCAATGTGTCAGAAAAGCTCATTCTTTCTAAGCATGAAAGACTTTCACATTGCACCAAGAACCTACAAGGAATCAAATCCAAACTCAGATGTGACAAACAGAACAGGCACCCCCAAACTAAAGGGGCTTGTCAGGGTTTCTCCTACCCAACCCTCAATGCATAAAGTTCTCCTGTTCCTCCATTGAACATGCTCTCATCTTGGGAGAGTTCATTTTGAGGGAGTTCACACCTGGCAGTGCTCAGAGGTTATTCCTTGCTCTGTGCATAGGAAACACCACTGGTGGTGCTCAAGAACTGCTGCTGTGATTGAGGATTTGAATCAGGGTTGGCTGCATGGATGGCAAATGCCTTATCCATTATCATCTCTCACCTACTACTCATTATCTGATACTCATTGTTTGATGCTCAGATATTTTCCTATCAAACAACTCCCTTATGGCTAGAGTGAAGAGTCAGCTGTCCATTCACTTGGAATCGATTATTCCAATCTTTTAATTTGTTTTCGAGCCACACCCAGTGGTGCTTAGGATTTATACCTGGCTCTATGCTCAGGGACCACTCCTGACTGAAGTCAGGGGATCCCATGAGATATCAGGAATTGAGACTAGGTCAGCCACAGGCAAGGCCAGTGACCTACCTCCTGTACTATAGCTCTCTGGCCCAAATTATTTCGATTTTTATGGAAATTACTTCTGCAGGGGCCGGGATGGTGGCATTAGAGGTAGAGTGTCTGCCTAGCAAGCAGTAGCGTAGGACAGACTGTGGTTCGATCCCCTGGCATCCCATATGGTCCCCCCAAGCCAGGGGTGATTTCTGAGCGCTTAGCCAGGAGTAACCCCTGAGCGTCAAACTTCTGCAGAATGACCACTGTCTATGGTACTTCATCTGTCCTTTTCAAGCCTTAATAACCTAATTTGAAGTGGAGGGGGCCACACCAGGCAACTTAGGGGCAACTCCAGATGGTTCTGGGGGACCAGGTAGTGCCAGGGATGATATACTTGCATCTGAGTCTGTCTTTCAGGCCCTGGAGACATCTCTCCTACCTATAAGTACTAAATATTTTTGAGGGGGTTGACACCCAGCTGTGCTCAGGGATCACTCTTGGGCAGATTTTGGAGACTATATGATATTCTGGAGATTTAGCCCATGTCAACTGTGCTCAAGGCAAGTGCCCTTCTCACTGTATTATTGCTCTAGCCCTGAGCACCAAGTTTTTAAATATTCTTCTAGCCCACATCAAATTTCTATTAAGCCATGAAACTTACTTTCTTCATTTCAGCTCCCAGCCAGGCTGGCAGCCTCAAATGCCAAGCGGGGCATCTACCATCTTCAAAGCCTTCTTCCTTCCTTCCTGCACCTCCTGACCCTGGACAATCCATTAATTCAGAACTGTTTCGTCTATACAGATCTCAAAAATGAATCATGTCAGAGAAAAAAAGAAATGACTCCAGACCAAGAGCAAAAACACTCAATACATGTTTTCTAAACATGTAACATACAGTTAGTTACTGAACAGGAATATCAGTAGAATAAGGAACCAGAGGTCAAGAATAAATATGAGGGGCCGGAGAGATAGCATGGAGGTAAGGCGTTTGCCTCTCATGCAGGAGGTCATCGGTTCGAATCCCGGCGTCCCCTATGGACCCCCGTGCTTGCCAGGAGTAACTTCTGAGCGTGGAGCCAGGAGTAACCCTGAGCACTGCCGGTCGAGACCCAAAAACCAAAAACCAAATAAATAAATAAATAAATAAATAAATAAATAAATAAATAAATAAATAAATAAATATGGGTGTTGGGGTCGAATAGATAAAACAGTAGGGAGTGCACTTGCCTTGCACTCGGTGTCTGGGGTTCAATCCCTAGCAAATTTTTTTGACCTACTACTATGAATTCATTTTTTCCCCCTTCCCTCTTTGCTTTCGTCCCTCCCTCTTTTTCCTTCCTTCCTTCTTCTTTCCCTTCTTCCTTTCTTCTTTCCCCCTCCCTCCTTCCTCCTTCCTTCCTTCCTTCCTTCCTTCCTTCCTTCCTTCCTTCCTTCCTTCCTTCCTTCCTTCCTTCCTTCCTTCCTTGGTCCTGCTACGTGACTGCAAGTGACCTGGTGACCTGCTATGGTCACTAGAACCCCCATAGTGCCCCCCCCCCCGTTTCACCTCTCCCCCTACCTGCCACAGTCCTCTGGCCACATTCCCTCCACCCCATGCCACTGGGAAGAGGCGAGCATATGGTGTTTGTTGTCTCCAAGGTAGTTTTCTATGAATAGCGGAGCACACAGCAGATGATATGGCTTCAGCTGCTGGGACAATATGCGCCTTGACACCTTGTGAAAAACTCACACCCCCGCCACTGCCAGCTCAGGAACTTGCAAAGGGCCCCCTTGTTTCCCAGCCTCAGTCTGGGCTTTCTAGAACTGACCTGCAAAAGCCCTTTTGGAGTCTAGGTGGATTTTTTTGTTTGGGGCCACATCCAGCAATGCTCAGGGGTTACTCCTAGCTCTATTTTCAGGAATCCCTCCTGGCAGTGCTCAGGGGACCATAGGTGATGCTAGGATTGAACCTGGGACAGCTTGTTATCAGGCAAATGCCCTCCTCCCTGTGCTATCTCTTAGCTTTTCCCTCTAAAATGAGGCTGTGATGGCCCTTTCTAAACCCAGCAGGTTCCCAGTGTTCTGAATGTCCCTTAGGGCTGGCTTGCTTGCCCGTGGGTGTCACATGAAGAACATTTTCTTTGCCTGCATCATCATCATGTATTTATTTGTTTGGTTTGGGGCCTCACCTGGTATTGTTCAGGCCACTGAGCTCATGATCATTCCTGGCAGTGCGTGGAGGGCCCTATATGGTGCTGGAAATCGAACCCAGGTTGGCCATGTGCATGGCAAGTATCTTACTTCCTGTATTGGAAATACTGTAGGAGGAATTGGTTAGACTTGGGCCTGGGAGAGTTCAACAGACACAGACCAGCCTGCATGCAGGTTTGGATTTGGTCCTTGGAGTAAGTGTGGGAGGAAAGGAAAGAGAGAGGAAGAGAGGAAAGGAGGAAAAAAGGATGGAAGGAGAGAGGGAGAAAGGAGAGGAGGAAGGAAGGAACACAGAAAGAATGAGGCAGAGAGATCGTGCAGAAGGTCATTCCGACTCTGATTCCATCTCCAGCACCTACACAGAGTCCCTCGAGCCACATCAGTGGTGATCCCTGAGCAAAGAGCCAGAAAAAGTCCCTAAGAACTCCCAAGTATGGCCCCTCAAAGAAACAAACCAACCACAGTCTGAAATGGGGTCACTGAGAAGGAAGGAAGCTCTTTCCTGTGGGTACCATAGTCCCTTCCTTAGTACTAGCCAAGATGTCTGCACCTCTGGGCAGCCCTGGCTACAAATGTTTTCATTCCCTGACTCCCTCTGCCTCACCCAGCCCATGTAACCCAACTGGTGCCTCACTCTCTGTACACCCCAACACTAGGTATACCTGGCCTCATTGCACATGCAGATTTTAATTTTTTTGTTTGCTTTGGTTCATACCTGGCAATGCTCAGAGGTTACTCCTGGCTCAGCATTCAGGAATCACTCCTGGCAGTGCTCAGGGAACCATATGGGATGCCAGGGATCGAACCCGAGTTGGCTGTGCTATCTCTCAGGTCTACACTTGAAGGTATTTCTGCTATGCCTGAGGATGGGCCAGTGCATCTTCCAGACTGGAGACTGGGCCCCCACTTTTACTGCACCCTTTCCCCACAGCAGTATATGGACACTGCCTTGGGTCTTGGCTTGGCCTCCTATTTTGGGCTCAAAGCCAACACAGCCTTGCCTAAGTTCAGGAGGTCCCAGAGGTGCCAGGGATGGGGGCCAGGCATGAGCATGCAATGCCCTAAGGGAATGACTTCCCCTGATTTACAGCATGGAAAGCCTAAATTTTGCCTGCTGAATCAACTCATCCTGGCTCTGAGCTCAGGGGTTACTTAGCAGAATTTGGGGACCTCAGTGTGGGGGTTTTGTGCTAGGTTTGAGCAGGCACATCAAGCACCCCACATCCTGTATCCAGTGCATCCTATTTCAAGTTTCCAAATTTACCACCTAATCCTTCCCTTCATCTTTTCAGCTGCCAAGTATTTCCACTAAAGTGCTTTTGATTTATTTTGGGAGGTGACCACACCTAGCAGTGCTCAAGGATTACTCCTGGCTCTGTGCTCAGGGATTACTCCTGGTGGTACTTAGGGGGCTATAAGGGGTCCTGGGGATTGGATCTGGGTCAGCTGTGTACAAGGCTTGCTACAGTGTCTCTACAACCTTGCGTGAGCTAACCTAGGATGGACCTCGGTTCAATACCCCTCCCCCACTTGTCCCATATAGTCCCCCGAGCCAGGAGCGATTTCTGAGCGCATAGCCAGGAGTAACCTCTGAGTGTCAATGGGTGTGCCCCCCTGGGAAAAAAAGAATGGACATGGTGGAATTGGGATCCTCTATGCACCAAAAGTGATCCCAAGCACAGAGCCAAGAATAAGCCTTAGGGCCCAGAGAGATAGCACAGCGGTGTTTGCCTTGCAAGCAGCCGATCCAGGACCAAAGGTGGTTGGTTCGAATCCCAGTGTCCCATATGGTCCCCCGTGCCTGCGAGGAGCTATTTCTGAGCAGACAGCCAGGAGTAACCCCTGAGCACCGCCGGTGTGGCCCAAAAACCAAAAAAAAAAAAGAATAAGCCTTAAACACCACTGGATGCCCCCCCACCAAATATCCATAGCAAAGTAATTGCTTTGGTTTAATTCCAAGTTCACCATGAATGCCAATATATAGGCTAAGAGTAGCCCCTAATACCACCTAGTATGGCATAAAATAAGATAATAATATACACTGTATGCTTGTATTGGCAAGAAGTATGGAAGAGTTGTTTACCTTTTTGTTTTGTGTTGAGAAACTTGGTAATGCTCAGGGCTTACATCTGATTCTTTGTACAGGGGTCATGCCTGGTGGTATTTGGGGGAACCATATACAATGCTGGAAAACAAAGCAGGGTTGGTTGGAGTGCCGGGGTTATAGAGTTAAGTGCCTTAAACTCTGTACTATCTCTCTGGTCCCATCAGGCATTTTTTGTTTGTTTGTTTCTTCGGGCCACACTCATTTGATGCTCAGGGGCTTCTCCTGGCTAAGCGCTCAGAAATTGCTCCTGGCTTGGGGAGACCATATGGGACGCCGGGGAATCGAACTGAAGTCCTTCCTTGGCTAGGGCTTGCAAGGCAGACACCTTACCTCTAGCGCCACCTCGCTGGCCCCCCCATCAGGCATTTAAAGCTGATAAAGTCTCCTCAAGAGGCTTCCAATCTTCTATGAAAGACATAGACCCCAAAACCAGGCAGAATGTCACTGCAGTGAGAGACACACTACTGTTATCATAGTAGCCCCTTCTCTGTCTTAACTGCATCCCTTACTTTCATATTATTTATTATTATTATTATTATTATTTGCTTCTTAGGCCACACCCAGTGACACTCAGGGGTTACTCCTGGCTATGTGCTGAGAAATTGCTCTGGCTTGAGGGACCAGATGGGATGCCACAGGCTTGAATCGTGGTCCATCCTAGGTTAGAATGTGCAAGGCAAATGCCCTACCGCTTGCACCACTGCTCCGGCCTCTCATGTTATTCATTTATTTATTTATTTATTTTGGTTTTGGGGCCACACCCATTTGACACTCAGGGGTTACTCCTGGCTTTGCGCTCAAAAATGGCTCCTGGCTTGGGGGGACCATATGGGATGCCAGGGGATCAAACCGCGGTCCATCCTACGCTTACCTCTAGCGCCACCTCTCCAGCTCCTCATGTTATTTATTTTTAACTATACTTTTGGGGCCTGAGTGATTGTGCAGCAGGTAGGAAGATGCCTAAACCCAAAAACCAATAACCAATCAACCAACAAAATCACACAATGCCAGTGGCAATGATCACTCTGGACAAGAACTGGGTGCTGAAAAGAAGGAAAGCGAGAGGCATGATATCCCTTCAGTACTATACAAACCTCAGTGCCTACAGAAAAAGTATTTACCATAGAAGCAAGCTCGGGACACTGGTGAAGGGCAGTGGACACTGAAGGGTGGGATGGTGGAATATGGAATGACTGAAACTCAATCATGAACAACTTTGTGTATCTCACCGTGATTCAAGAATAGAGAAACAAGTTTTTTTTTCGTTAATTAAAACAAGTTTTAATTTAAAAAAATTGGGGGGCCGGAGAGATAGCATGGAGGTAAGGCATTTGCTTTGCATGCAAAAGGACGGTGATTCAAATCCTGGCATCCCATATGGACCCCCGAGCCTGCAGGAGCAATTTCTGAGCATAGAGCCAGGAGTACTCCTGAACGCTGCCGGGTGTGACCCAAATACCAATAAATAAATAAATAAATAATAGTAATAATAATAAAATAAAATAAAAAAATAAAAAAATTGGGAGGGCCAGAGAGATAGCACAGTGGTAGGGCATTTGCCTTCCACCCAGCAGATCCAGGACACATGGTGATTCGAATCCCTACATCCCATATGGTCCTCTGAACCTGTCAGGAGTGATTTCTGAGTGCAGAACCAGGAGTAACCCCTGATCGCTGCTGAGTGTGGCTCATAAAACAAACAAACAAAATGGTGGCATGGAATTGGGGGCAACCAAGAGAGAAATGCAGTAGGAGGGGACCCTATGAGGTCCTGAGAGGGACAAGTATGGGGCAGCCTCTAGCTGTGCTGTGGAGGAGACAGGGGAGCTTGTCACAGCCCAGAAACTTGGAACTTGAAGGAGTTATTTAAGCTTAATCCTCCCTTGGACAGGAGGAGGGGGAAAGGAAGGGACAGAGAGGAAAGGGCTTTGTGTTTGAAGAGACCACCTCTGGGGTCTGTCCCTAATTTTCTGGGGCTTGTTCCCAGTTTAAGAGGAGAAGTTTTATGACAGCCATGAGTGTCTGCATTTTTGTGGGATTCAAATATTCTTTAATTAGGTGTTGTCTCTACAGAAAGAAAAAGTAGACGCCTTTTATTTCATTCGACTTTGCCATTTTAATTTACTCCCTTTCGTGTTTAATAACGAGGGAGGGAAATGTTCAACAGCTGCTGTAAAATATTACAAACGCCGCTCCCTGGAAACTTCTAGTACTATCTCTCATCTCCAGGAAGGAGCCCACAAATCCCAACTTTGGGGGTTTTGAGAGAGACTCGCTGGAAAGCTGCAAAGGCATCACTTTCCTATAAAGGATCCTGTGGGCTTGAAAGCTAGTACAGGGGGAGGGTGTTTGCCTGGTACAGGGACATCTCAGGTTTGATCCCAGCACCCCCAGAGGGTCCTACGAGCCCTACCAGGAGTGATTCCTGAGCACAGAGCCAGGAGGAAGCTTTGAGCATTACCAAGTGTGGCCCCCAAAACTTGTTGCACTTTTTCTCAGCCCTGGTCATCAACTGGAGCAGCCAAAAGTCAATCAGATTTTTTAAATTTTTTTTTCGATTTTTTGCTAAAAAAAAAAAACAAAAAAACAAAAAACTGGGAGCAAGAGAGGGGAGGAGCTATGGAAGCTTGAGGAGATGCTGGGAGTAGACTAATACCCCAGATTGTTCTGGGGTCCTCTTGGAACAGTCAGTGGAACTGCCCACGGGTCTGGGACACAACCCCGCAGGGACACATGCCTCGGTGCCCATCCACTGCGCTGCATACGATGCTTCTACCTCATTCCGCTGGCGAAGGAGCCGTCATAAAACCCAACACTGACTATAAAACAAATCGGTGCTTTGGAACAGCCTTGTCAGGCGCTTTCATGGATCCCTAATGGCTCCAGCACCGCCTGTTATGGATAATATGAATGTGTTAACAGTTCAGCGGGAGCCAGGGCCCTGGGCAGGGCCAGACACACACACACACACACACACACACACATGCATACACATACATGGCTAGACATGCAGGGCTGGGGACGCAAACACACATATACACACACAGGAAGAACATGAACAAAAATAAACAGTAGAAAGGCTGGACAGACACACACATTGGAAAACCATGGAGATGCACACACACTCCAGGGAAAACAATGTTTGGTAGGGTTGGATTAACACATACTCGGACTATGGGCCAGGAGAAACAATATTTATTAGACTTGAATGGATAGACAGAAGAGACAAACACACAAACACACATACACATCCCACACAGACTGGAAATACAATGACTGGCTAAGTTCTGTGATTTCCAGATGTGACCCACCTCACTCCCCCCCCAATAACATCCCTGACCCCCATAGAAAAAGATATTCCAGCTCACAACTACCCAGCAGTTCTGTTCACAACATCTAACAGGGGTCCACAAAGACCCACAGTAACAACCGCACCGCCCACACAATGGAGGGCCTGGCTGAGGGTGGCCTCATATATCCCATCGGGGTCTGTGTTAAGACATTGTGACATGGGTCAGAGAGATAGCATAGCAGTAGGACTTTTGCCTTGAATGCGGCTGATCCAGGACAGACGATGGTTCAAATCCAGGCATCCCATATGGTCCCCCAAGTCAGACCCAAAGCAATTTCTGACCGCAGAGTGCTCATCCCTAGCGCCGCCGGGTGTGACCCAAACTCAGAACAAAACAAAACAAAACAAGGCATTGTGACAAGCACAATGACAGAATCATCTCAGGACACAACAATCAAAATATTCTCATCACCCAAGACAGTACAGTGTGTGTGAGTAAACAGACACATATGTGTATCTATATAGCTACGTTTTCCCCTGCCCTGAAATATTACTCAGCTATGAAAAAGACTAACAGGGGCTGGAGAGATAGCATGGAGGTAAGGCGTTTACCTTTCATGCAGAAGGTCATCAGTTCAAATCCCGGCGTCCCATATGGTCCCCCGTGCCTGCCAGGAGCAATTTCTGAGCAGACAGCCAGGAGTAAACCCTGAGCACTGCCGGGTGTGACCCAAAAACCACAAAAAAAAAAAAAAGAAAAAAAAAGAAAAGAAAAGGACTAACAGCCTGGAGCCAGAGAGATAGTGCAGTCAGTAGGGCACTTACTTGAGGGGTGATTCTTGAAGGCAGGATCAAAAATAAGTCTTATATGATAGTCTAGTGGGGTTTGGGGCACTTGCCTTGCATGCGGCTGACCAGAGTTCAATCCCTGGCATCCCGTATGGTCCCTTAAACCTATTAGAATTTATTCCCGAGTGCAGAGCCAGGAATAACCCCTGAGAACCACTAGATTTTTTTTTCTCCCTCACCCCCCCATACAAATGAACCATGCAAACAAAAAGATCTCATAGCACAGCCAAGTATAGACCCCAAACAACCAAAAACAAACAAACAAACAAATCCAAAAGCAAAATGACATTCTGACATGTTAGAGAAGAATGAGCCTTGAGAACAAGGCACTCAGGAAACTAAGCCAAATTCTAAAGGCCCAGTCCTGTGTGAGGCAGACGACTTCCAGGAGGTTAATTCACAGACAGGAACTAGAGGTTCTGGGGCTCAATTTGGGAGGGGGCAAGAGAAGCAGAGTTGAATGGGTTGGGGGTCTGGCTGGAAAGACCACATGCTAGAGATACAGAGATAACAGTAGCATAAAATCAGCCTAACTGACACTACAAAATGGAGGACAAGACAGGGACCGGAGCGATAGCACAGCTGGTAGGGTTTTTGCCTTGCACGTAGCTGATCAGGTTCAATCCCTGGCATCGCATGTTGTCCCAACAACAGGTAAGGCATTATACACAACAGACTGTGATTCCATCCCCAGCTCCACACATGGTCTTCTAAGCACTATCTGGAATGATCCCCTGAGCACCACCAGATGTGGCCCCAGAAGTCAAAGCTAAACACTAAAACAAAGGGTGGAGGTGCTGAGTAATAATAGCACAGTGGGGAGGGTGCTCGCCTTGTATATAGTCAACCCGGGTTCAATTCCTGCTTTCTCATATGGTTCCCTCTCCAAGCCTATTTATTAGGACTAATTTCTGAGTGCAGAGCCAGATGTGGCCCACCTGAGCACCCACTAGGTGCTCAGGGGACCAGATGTTAGGGATTGAACCAGGTATTGATTGTGTACAAGGCAATCATCCTATCCACTGTACTATCATCTCTGGCCCACCCTAGTTTTGAAAATACCACAGGGATCAGAGAGGCCGCACAGAGGTGAAGGTACTTGCCTTGCACATGGGGACACTGGTTCTATCTCGGGCACCACAGAGGGAGTCCCAGCACTTCCAGAGTAAGCCCTGAGCATCATTGGGTGAGACCCACTCCTCACAAGCAAATTAAATCAGAAATGCGTGTAAGTGTGTGTGTGTGTGTGTGTGTGTGTGTGTGTGTGTGTGTGTGTGTAAACTTAGCTAATCAAATGCACATTTCACAGACACTGACATTCCACAGACCATAGCAGAACCATGACAGACAGACCCTTAAAGAGTGTGTGGGAACTGTCCTCCTGTGTCAGCAGAAATAGTCCAGAAACCCTTATTCTGCTTTCTGCGTACGCATTTGCTTGCTTTTGCTCTGGATTCTTCTGAAAAGCCTTGCCCTTTCCTAAACTTCAGCTGGGACTCAGAGCTGGTATGGAAAGTCACAAAGAGCTTTTTCTTTTCTTCCTAAAATGCTCTTCTTGGGGACAACTTGGGGAGATACTGGAGTGATAGCACAGGGTGTAGGATGCTTGCCTTGCACTTGACAGACCCAGTTTCAATCTCTGTCATTCCATATGGTCCCCAGAGCACAGCCTGGAGTAATCCCTGAGCCCTGCCATGCGTAGCCAAAAAACAAAAGCAAATAAACCACTCTTTTTCCTACTTTCTGAGAAGCTGGTTGATGGATCCCTTTCCTGTTTGGTTAGAGGAAACTAAGTTCTCAAGAGGCTGACGAATGGTCGCTATGGATTTCTGTACTGCCTGGGGTCCCCTTGAAAACCAGGGTTCCCAGCGGTCTTCTCATCCCTCTTTCCAGCACACTCAAAGCTGCCAGACAGCCTGGAATTGAAAGGGTAAAATCTCCATGAAAGTGAGGGAGATCATGCTGAAGAATGGATTGCTGGGAGCTGAAAACACCACGCTTGAGAGCCCAAGACTTGAGCCAGAAGCACAGGCTGAGTTTCGGAAACTGAGTTGGCGGCCGCACTTTAACCCTTTTCTTCCCACGGCCAGGCCAGGTGGTCCCCACCTCGTGGGAGGACTTGCAGGCAGACAGCACCAATCTCTCCCAGATCAGTCTGATTGGAGACCAGAGGTCAGGAAAGCACCATCAAGGTCCGGTGCAATAACAACACCCCAGGGAGGGCGTTGGCCTTGCACTCAGCTGTATCTGACGGGGGAAGGGGGGGGGGATTTGATCCCCAGCATCCCATATGATTTTCAGAGCCTGCCAGGGGTAATTTCTGAGCACAGAACCAGGAGTAACCCCTTAGCGCCACCGGGTGTGGCCCAAACCCCAAACAACAACAACAAGGCAAGAAAGAAAGAAAAAAGAAAGAAAAGAAAAGCACCCATCATCTTCGCTGCCTACCCTCCCCACCCCGTATTCTTCAGAACCAAGCCCAGGAAGAAACACAAGGCCTTGGCCACAGAAGCTCGTGCAATCCACGCGCTCCACCCCCCCAAAGCTCCAAATTAATGGCCCCAAGACGCTGAACACCAGTGACCCTTGGCCTCTGCAGGCCTCCCAGGTCCCCTCTGCTTCCTGAGCTGGGACAGCTGGGACGGGTTCCCAAAGTCGCACGTTTCCTGTGGGGAGGGACTGTGCAGTCACCGCTAGCGGAAATCTGGGCCAGGAGGCAGGCGCGCGGGGGTCCCCACGGTTTTGCAGACGGAGTGGGGGAGGGCGGGGAGCCCCGACGACTGAGCGGATCCGGGGCTGGCGCCACCAGGACTCTGCGTGAGACTGGACCAGGGTGTGGGGAGGCCAAGTAAAGAGCCAAGGGCTCCTTGCCCAGCCGGTGCTCGCGTGGCCCAGAACGCGCAGGCCCTATCCTACCCCAACTCTCTGCAACTGCACCTCCCCATTAACCACGAGCTCCAATGAACGCACTTTTGCAACCGGGGTACCACCACAGAGGGGGCGTGCGCGGCGCATGCCAAATCGACACCGTCAGCCGTGGCCATGACCTGTTCCACGCGCACCCCGTGCGCCCCGTCCAGCGCCTCCACCCGGGGACCTGGCTTTTATTTTCCTTCTTTCATCTCCCCATCCTCCCTCCACCCAACTGTGCTCTTCTCTGGGTTCGGCTGGGTCCCCATCCGGCCTCCAAAGCGCGCCCCGGGAAAGGGGCTGCCAGTGGGTGCCGCGGAGACGGTGCGCAAAGTGCTCGGAGCGCGCGGCTAAATAGCGCAATCTGCTCCGCGCGCTGGTCTCGGGGCCTGCGCCCCTATTTGTTTTCCCTTCGACCCCCCCTCCCTGAATTTCAGCTGGATTAAGACATCCAGAGGAGTCAGGCCGAAGAATGCCCGGAGTCAACACTCGAGTCAAACCCCAAGGGCTTGCACAACGCCCGGCGGGGGTTGGGGAGCCCAGACGCTCTCTGGCTGCTCGTTCCAAATAACTGGTGATGTGCGCACGGAGTAATTGATTTAATGAAGTTCCTGATGAAACTCTGAAAAGCCGGGGTGGAGGTCAGGCTGGAGGCGCCCCCGGAGCGCCCATTGTGGGCTCTGGAACTCGGCCCTGGCTGCCCCGGGTTCGACAACGGGGGGCCAACAGGTGAAATCACAGCTGCGCGCGCGCCGACGACGACCCGCCACCCCGCGCCCTCGGGCCCCGGCCACCCCGCTCCCCGCGCCGCCCGGCTTACCCACGCCACTCCCAGCCCCGCCGCCAGCTCCCGGGGCCTCTCCAAAGGGCTCCCGGCCTCGGGAGAGCGGAAAGTTGAGAGTGAATTGTGCGCACCGCCCGCGGCCGGCCGGCGGTGTCCCCAGCGCCCACCCACCCCCACACCCCTCCTCAGCCCACCCCTGCCACTTGGGGCCGGAACTGGAGCTAGTGTGCCACGCAGGGTGCTTGCGCTCTTGGCAAGGTGCCCAGAGGCCGAGCGTGTGCCCAATGCGACGGGGGTGGGGTGGAAAGAAATTGGGGGTTTGGGAAGGGGCACGCTGGTTGGACGTGAGTTCCAGGGCGAAGGTCAGCTTTCTGCAGCTTTTTTTTTTTTCTTTTTTACCCTACTAGGAGCCCTGATGGTGCTTTAAAAAAGAGAAGCCGAAATAAAATTAAAAAGCCTCCTGCATACCCAACCCCCCACACACCAAAAAGCGGTGCAAGAGAGAGCTGGCGGGCAACTGGGGCTCCTTCAGCAAGGGGGTGTGATGGTGTTTCTGCCTCTGCCCTCGCTCCTCCTCCTCCTTGCGGCCCTCCTGACTATTCAGCAAGGGCCCAGATCCTGGCTTGGAGGGAGAGAGGAGAGAGAGCATTTGCCAACATGTCCTCTTCCTCTTCTTCCTCCTCTGCTCCTCTTTCTCCTCCTCTTCCTCCCCTGTCCATCTGAAACTCTACACAGGAGGGGGGTAGGGGGGGCTGTCCGCCTTCTGGCAGCCGAAATCAATCTGCCAGGATTCCCTGCCAGGGTTCCCTGCACCCCTTTGCTCAGCCAAGTCTTGTCTCTCCCCATCAAGAATAGGGAGTCAGAAGAGTTTGGGCAGGCGTGAGCTTCATTCATGTATGCCACAGTTCGCTGGCAGTAGATGCCATCCCTGCCAACACTCCTTTCTGTCCTTCCCTTCCTCCTGGTTTGGAGTTTCCAGATGCTGACATCGACTTGCATTGGGCCGGGAAGCAAATATTGGAACTAGAGAATGTGGGACTAGCCCGATCTCATCCTTCACCTTCCAGGATGGCCGAACCTTCCTTCCCTGTCTGTCTTTTTCTTCTCAGCAGCTCTAGTCCCTGACAATGGCCACACGCTTGACTTTTTGCTGGAGTCTTGCTAGATGTCTCTGTCTTGCCATCTATAAAGTTGGCTCAGCAGTCCTGGGTTCTTTGGGGTTGTAGGTGTCAATCTAGAGGTCCTCTGGACCCCTCTTCTCTGTCAAAGGTTGTTTGGTGTATGTAGAAATCAGGGCCTGAGCCAGAGCAAAAGCACAGTGGGTAGGGTGTTTGCCTAGCACACAGCGCACCCAGGTTTGATTCCCAGCACCCCAGATGGTCTCTGGGACCATATTGCTGAGCACAGAACCAGTAGTAATCCCTGAGTGACACGAATGTGGCACAAAAACAAAAATAAAAGAAAGAAACCATGGGGCCAGAGAAATAACATGGAGGTAAGGCATTTGCCTTTCATGCAGAAGAACTGTGGTTCGAATCCCAGCATCCCATATGGTCCCCTGTGCCTGCCAGGGGCGATTTCTGAGCATAGAGCCAGGAGTAACCCCTGAACACTTCTGGGTGTGACCCCCAAAACACACACACAAAAAGAAAGAAACCAGATATTTGGGGGTCACCTCTTAGATATGCAGGGCTAGGGTTTTCATTCCCTTCACACTCATAAAACAGAATAGTGTGTGTGTGTGTGTGTGTGTGTGTGTGTGGCGGGGGGGGGGGTTGTTTCCAACCCAGCAAAGTGACCTGTTTGTTCCCTTCTCCAAAATGTACACCAAGGCCGACTCGCTTCTTGCCCAGTCCCAGGAAGCTGAGGGCAAACCTCCAACCCTTTTGTCATTCTGCCCCCATTTTTATTTATTTATTTTTTATTTATTTATTTATTTATTGTCTTTTTTGGTCGTGAGAACTCACACCTGGCAAACCCTCAGAGGTTACTTCTGGCTCTACATTCAGAAATTATTCCTGGGTGGGGCTGGGGGGGGGAAACCCCATGGGATACTGGGAATCCAACTTGGGTCGGCCTTGTGCAAGGCCCTACTGGTTGAACTATCTCCCCTTACCCCTTCCCTCCCTCCCTTGCGTGTTTGCAGAAGCCGCCGCCTCTGACCCCTCACCCAGGCGCTCCTTTTCCTTGCAGGCTGCCTAAAGCCTCTCTCCGAGCCGGCCTGATGTGCCGTGGCCCTTCTCTTCTGCCTCCAAATGAGAAGTGACATTTGCACCGGGCTGTCAACCCCGGTGCGCGCGCGCAAGGGCGCACGAGCAAGCCAGAGCTGAGCACAGGGGCTCTGGGGCCCTTTGACCAGCCCCCCTCCCTTCCCCCCTCCAGCCGGCCCTCCACCCACCCCACCCCGCCCCACTCCACTCCACCCCCGCAGGCTTGGCGGCCCCTGAAGCGGCCTTAATTAATACCATCTTAAAGAGTGCGGCGGCTCCCCAGAAGACAAAGTTGAAGAAAGACTTTAAGGCTGACTGCCCCGCGACAAGCTCTTAGCCCCGCTCCGTGTCATTCAATATTTAATGCGCCCGCTTCCAATGCTACTACTGGTGTTCCTTTCTCAGCGAGGACATTATTTTTTCACGGTGCCCATAGCCAGGGAAAGCCCCGTAGGCAAAGAAAATCAAAATGTTTGTTGTTTTGGATGACTTATACCTCTTGTTGAACACAGACACTTTGAGCAAAGCCTAACAAGCGCAGCCTGGAAAGCAAACAGCACAGTTCGGTGACAGAATCGCTCACAAAAAGCCATTGTCTTGCCGACTACCCCTTTTCTCTGCCACGGGATGGGGGTCTGTGTCCCAGGGAAGCCGCCATGCCATTCCACTTTTGAACTATTGTTTTTGAGTTCTGCCATGTGGTCAAAAGGAGCCAGAGGGGCTGGTCTCCAGGCTCCTAAGACAAACGAGTTGTCTTTTCATGGAAATCCCCCCGCGATCCTTGAAAACGGAGTTTAAATGTCACCTCCGCCTTTCCTAATGGGCTGGGGGCTGGAGGAGACCCTTCAAAGCGCCGGGCTGATAAACGACCCTTATGAAATATGGCCCGAATGGCCTCGTGGAGGGGGACTTGGCCACGCGCGCAACAGCGCCTCTAGCTGGACAAGCCCTGGCGGCCACGCCAGGCCCAGACCAGCTCGGGCCTGGGGTGCTTCCTAGGAAAGGAGGCTCCGGGGCTCTAGGGTTCCAGCTGCTGTGGTAGCTGCCTGTCCTAGCCCGTGGGTCCCCTTGGTCGGAGACTCGGGTGGGAATAAAAATTGGTGCTTTTACACCCTCTCCGGGCCCCACAATTTCTTCATCATCTTTTTTTTTTTTTTTTCTGTCGGTTGCCCAGTGGCGTCTTCAAGTCTGAGAGGCAAAGTTACTGATTTGCAGGCGGCGCGTTAAGGCCGTCCATGTAAGTAATTTCTCCGGGCACCCCAACCAAGGGGCAGCCAAGCCCCGACAAAGGCGAGCGCTTTCGATTCAGCGGCGTTGTTAAGGCAACCTCCAAGTATTCCTGCGATAATAAGTTCCACTTCAAAGGGTTTCTCATTCAGCGGGGACGGCTCCGCACTTTTATGAAGTCCGGGCTTTTTCACTGGGAGGAATCATCTGTTTGGTTATTTTTCATCGTGTTTATTTTTCACCATTCACACAGTACTTGTATTAAATAAACAAAGGACAATCACTCTGCAAATAAAAGTACTTAGGTGGGGAGAGAAGGAAGAGGAACTGGGGCTTGGGGACCCCCCCCTTAGGCCCCTCCCCAGGCTGCTGACATCTCCCCCACCCCACTCCCAACTCTACTGTTTTTTTTTTTTCTTTTTTTCTCCTTTCTCTCAAACCAGGAGGTTCTAGGAGGAAATCTTAATAAGCGGTAGAGGGGTGGATGGATGCGCAAGAGACAAGCACGGCTCTCTCTACCTGTGTCTGATGGTGTGTGATATCATATATCCTATCATATATGGGTGTCCCTGTGTCTGATGCCATGCGATATGATGTTTCTGTATTCCATGGCATGAGATATCATATGTAGTGGTGGTCAATGAGGTATCATGTGTGTCTGATAACATGCGATAGTGTGTCTGATGTATGATATCATATATGTGGAGCTGAGTAATATATATGTGTCTGATAGCATGTGATATTATATTGTTACCACACCCCCATATATGTGTGTTTCTGCTAAAGGGCATATGCCCCAGCATCTCCCAGAAACATCTCCCACACAGAATCAAATCACCACCTGGCTCTCTCCTGGCCTGTAGGAAGTGCTGCAGGAATCATGTGCTTCCTTGTTAGCTGGCTGGCCTGGATGTATCATAAAAGCCATAGTTTGAATGTCAAAGAACGCACCTTCCAACCATCCAAGGTCTGAGGAGGCACTAGAAATTATGTGTGCATGGTGGGAGAAGGTATTTGTGCCTGGATATGAGTGTGTGCCTGAAGTCTGTAAATTTTGACTCCAGGAGGGGATGTTTTGCTACTCTCAGAGCTTTTTTAACTGGAAAAGGGGGATGTGTGTCTTTCACCAGCTCTCCAAGTCCTCCAACCCCCAATCATGGATAGGTTTTTCAGGATGGGAGAGATAGTAACATGGAGCACTTGACTTGCGCATGGTCCACCCAGGTTCAATCCCTGGCATCCCATATGGTTCCCAGAGCAGAGCCAGAAGTGATTCCTGACTGTAGAACCAGGAGTCACCCCTGAGTACCACTGGGTGTGGCCCCTAAACAAAAACAAAACAAAAGGTAGGTTTTGGGAGCCAGAGAGATAGCACAGCGGTAAGGCATTTGCCTTGCATGGAGAAGGATGGTGGTTTAAATCCCGGCATCCCATAGGGTCCCCCGAGCCTGCCGGGGGTGATTTCTGAGCACAGAGCCAGGAGTAACCCCTGAGCACTGCCAGGTGTAACCCAAAATCCAAACAAACAAATAAACAAAAACACAAACGGTAGGTTTCCCTGGCAAGTGTCTATTTTGGTAGATTTGTGTGTATTGTGTGTGGGGGGATGGGGGTGTTAGGATGGGCAAGAAACATGTGTGTTGGGATGGGTTAGAGTATGAGTGTCTGCTTTGTTCGATTTGTGTGTCCAACCTTCCATCGATCCAAGTCAAGAAACTGGTCTGACTATTCTACTCCACGGTTGAGTTTCTGAACCAAACTGGGATACAAAAATACTTCTGGGTTCTGTTTCCTAGCAGTGATGATTATTCCACAGGTAGATGATAGCAAGAGTGATGATCCATTGATAAGATAATACATGGAGGAAAAACCTCCCAAAGCTTCTACCAAATGCAAGACACACACACACACACACACACACACACACACACACACACACACACACACACACACACACCAACACTGGTGTAGAAATACACCTGAAGTGGACCTTTAGGCTAGTTTTGCAGGAGTTTTGGGCCTCTTTTTCTGTTCCCAACACTAGCCCTTTTCTGTGGCCATTGACAATTCCTTAAAACAAAACAAAACAAAACAAAACCATAATTCCTTCCTTGCAGCTCTTTCTCTGTACTTTAGGTTTTAGGAGCCGTCGCCATACCAAAGTGCATCCCAAAAGGGGGTGACGGGACACCTGCGTAAATGCCAACAAATGTTGTGTATCAAGATTCTGCGGGGACAAACAAAGGTATATGATTTAAAGAGTGTCTGTGAGGACCACGAGGGCCACATTTTGCTCAGGACAGATGAAGTCTTTGATGATGGCCAACTTAGTGTCGATAAGTGGCTTTCTTTGAGACAGATTCAGATGGGACCGTCTTGCTTGCCAATTGCCATAGAAATCTTAACACACCATGAAGATTACCCAAGCGCCAGGCCTTCCGTTCTAGGCGAAATTACTTTGAAGTGGCTCAAGACGAGCAATGGTCAATTTTAACTCTATAGACAGGACCGAGAAGGCTGGGAGAGGCAGATTGTGCATTTTCAAGCAGAAAATAAGAAGGGGAAACTTGTTTTCGACACTCTATACAAGGTTCTGCTCATTGTCAGATCTTTCATCTTTTATATTTCCCATGAATGATTCATGTCTCGGTGGCTTTGTGCCACCCCGTCCCTTTCACCAGAAACTTCATTAGGGAGCGATAAGTTTTCCCAGTGAGCGGGGTCCCGGCTATGACTGTTTTTCTTTCTCGTGTGCTGAGTATTGTATTGTTAAGGGGCTTCAAACAACTCTTTGCAAACTGTTTCACCTTGACTGCCTTTCCCAAACCTGACTTGTACAAACTGCTAGAGCCTTCTGCAGAAATGCTTAGTCAGGTTACTACCCAGGGATGTTGGGTCTTTTGATCTTATTTATTTTTGAAATCAGTTTTGTATCTGTGAATATAAGAACTAAAAAAGGCAAACCTGGACTCTTTTAAGTGCTCGGTAGCCAAAATGACACACACACCTTCAAGACACTTGTGTATTTTGTTGCTGTGGACAGCACTTGCCTCCATATGCTAATATCCAGGCACTCAACTTCCAAAGAAAATAATCAAATTGGGGGTCGCTTCCCCCCCCCCCCCGTAGAGGAAGATGTATTTGAAGTCCAGAATTCAGCCTCACTCCGGAGGTTTTGGTTCAGCTCAATACCCAGCCTAGCCTCTGATTTCTTCTTCTTTGTGTCTGAATCTCTCCCAGTCCCACCCTCCATTTGTTCCTTATTCTTTGAGACTTCTTTTCTTTCAGAGGCTAGGCACTCGAGAAAAGCACGTTTTCCCTTTGCAGTTTTTCCACTGCTTAGGACCACTAAAGATATTAATTTTAATCAATGGATGCTATAAACCCTAAGATTAATACCGGGTACATGCAACCTTCAGGACTTCCTAAAGACATGTTTTTTTTTTTTCGACATTAGATTCAAATTAAACCTAATTTCTTGCTTGAGGTGAAGCTAAGAAATAAAGAGATCACAAACCTAATACTTGCTAATGCAGCAGCCAGGACTGTGGGTAAGTAAGAGAATGGCAAAGACCGCGCCTCTATGTAAAACATCAGCAAAGCATAGGAAGAATACCTTTATTACATTTGTTTAACTTCATATTCATTTTTGCTTTCTTTCTACCGGAGGTACACAGTCTCCACTTCTTGTTGAGATGCATTCGAAATCAATCAACTTGTGATGAAGAATGAACCAACGCCTGGCAAAATACATAAAATACATCTTCCTTTGTTTCATAATAAATAAACCTGTCGCATAAGAAAGAATAGTGCAAACTACCATCGAAAAAGTGGTATAAATAAAACAACTTATGACCATCCAGGAATATTTCATTCTATTCAGTTTACGATACATAAATAACCCCCCCTCCACTCCCTCCCCAAAAAGTTCATATCTTGGTCTGAATCTATGTGAAAAAAGAGCTTTTTCAAAGTGAAGTGTATGGAAATCAAATAAACTTTTTAAAATGTAGAATTCATATTCAAGTTTTAGGGCTTTGTTTTTTGTTTTATAAGAAAGGAGGGTTTCGGCACATTTTCATACTCACAGCAACACCCTGAAGACAACACAAAAAGGCTTTCAAAGTGACGGCACCATGCACTGTTCTATATAATATAGCTATAAACTAGGCATAATCTTGTCAATACAATGCCCAAAAGACATGCGGGAAGAGTCCTGAATTTTCACATTGTTTGTTCAAGTAAGCTGAAAAAAGAAAAACTCCCATTCTTTTTCCTTTAAAAAACCAACAAAAAAAAACATCGGTCATAGAGGACAATCTGTCACCAAAAATGTATTAATAGAATTCTTTGGTGTGCTTTGAACTCTTCCAGGAGGGGAAAAAAAAAAAAAAAAAAGATGATGTCTGAAAATAAATTAATTCCACTGTACAAATAATAGCATTTACGTACAAGTTATCAACAATGACAAGTCACAGCACACAAACCCAATTTCTACAAACCCTGGGGAGGGGTGGGGTGCCTTTGGGAGTCTCGGAGAATAAATTAGTACTCTTTAGTATAGGTGGATGATGTTGATGAAGAACTGTGTTTTGCACATGAGCTGTGTTGTACCAACTGAAAAAGAGACGGACTAAGAGTTATTGTCCAGGGTCCTTGACCTTTTTTGGAACCTGATTTGACAGCTTTAGCAAGGGTCACAGGCTCTCAGCTCATCAGTTGTTTGGTGGTAACTATAAACCTTTTACAAAATTTTAATAATGTATGGCCACTCCCTTCCCCTCTTTTCATGGAAATCATACACTTTCCACAATCATTTTCAAATGGGGATGGAGCTCTCAGAGCTCAGGGCTCTCTGGGTGGAAGGAAAAGGCATTCAAATGCAGTTTTTCGGGCCTTGAAAAAGAAAGACTTTTGAAAAGGTGGATGCAACAGCATAAAAGAGGGGCTGACCTAGGTTGTTCCCTCCCCCACCCCCCCACAAAACAACAGCTTTAAAAAAAAAATCATCCTGCGGAGGTGGGGGTGAGGGGGGGAGAACAGGCAAAAGGCCAACATCTCATCACTCCCTTGGATGGGCCTGTTGGTTTTGGCAACCCCAAGAATTTAGGATCTAAAATATAATCTCTTATTACACAAGAAATTTGAACACAGTGAAAGAGCCGGCACCTGGGAATTCAGATTAAAATTTAAAAAACGGCTGAAAAAAAAAAAGCAAAACCAAAAACCCCCACAAACAATGGCTAGAAGAATAAAGCCAGGTGGAGGGGGTCTTCCATGTTAGAAATGTCAATGTCTTTTGCAAGGACTTTTCTCGTCCTTCTCCACCTCTTTCCCAACAATCTCAGTAGCACCCCGCCTGGAGATGGACCAAGGTAGCTGACAAAATCTTTTTTCTTTTCATAATCTAAGCAGGGCACTGAAGAAATCATCCTGTATAAAAATAGTGTTATGCGGAGGGGAAGATTGGTAATAAAAGAGTGGAAATTTATAACATTGCAAGTATCTGAACGGAAAGGGCTTTAGAAACACATTCGGACATGGGTCCAGTCCCAGATCTGTTGACGATGAATGCAGCAAGTGTGTGGTTTACAATCAAGAGGCCTTTGCAGAACCAGGGTCCCAGGAGGAGTTGAGGTGGCTCTGGGGCAGACTGATCCTGTGGCACAGGCCTTGGAGGCAGTGCAGGAAACTCAGGGAAGGGGCTGGCCTGGTGCAGGGCTTCACCTTAAGAAGCAGACAGTGCTGGTCTTCAGAAACAAATCCTCTTTTCATTCTTTTTCCTTAACACAATGCCTGTCCCCCACCTCGAAAGTCCAGCTTTTATTGGGTGTTTTACATTTCTTGGCTAAGAACAACAACAATAATAATAATAATAAAAAGAGCCCAAATCTCTTCATTAAATTAATTAAAATGTACAAACACCATAGGGTTTCATATTGAATAAATAGGGTTCATGAGAGCATTGTCTTGGGTCAGGAGAGTTCCAAGCACTTGTCTGTGTCCCGAACATCACTTTACCCAGAAATTCTAATGGACTGTCCGGACCACTTCAGCTGGGTTTTCGTACATCTCATCATCTTCAGACTCAGACGTGGTTCCACCGCTTGACGGTGGGTAGAGGTGGCTGTGGGCCCCACTGGCCTGGCAAACGTACCACTCGTTGAGGTTGGTCACCTGAGGGGACAGCGTGCTGGAGTGACTCCTGGTGGGGTCCAGACCTGGAGAAAGGGGTGCCCCCATGGGTGTGCCCACCACAGGGTAGCCCAGGGCTCCTGGAGAAGGTGGTGGCGACTTGCAATGCACTTTCATGTGCTTGCGCAGCGAGCTGGGATGTGTATAGGACTTGTCACAGCCTCGGATCTTGCAGTAGTAAGGCTTGTCGCTGGTATGCACGTGGGAATGTTTCTTTCGGTCGCTGCTATTGGCGAATTTCCTGTCACAGCCATCAAATTCACATTTGAAAGGTTTTTCCCCTGCAAGGAAAAAATGGGCCAGGTGAGTGGCTTTCTTGAGACCTGGGGGGTGGGAGGAGGGAGAGAGAGGGAGAGAGAGGGAAGGGAGGGAGGGAGAGAGAGGGAAGGGAGGGAGGGAGAGAGAGAGAAATCCAGTTACCTAGGTGGGGATGCATTTTCCAATATTTTTTGGGGGGGGGTTACACCTGGCAGTGCTTAGGGGACCATATGGGATGCTGGGATTCAAACCACTGTCCTTCTGCATGCAAGACAAACGCCATACCTCCATGCTATCTCTCTGGCCCCCTCTTTTTGCATTTCCCAATCTTGAGAAACCTGACTTGGACTCCAGGATGAGCCTGGAGGCTCTACCCTTGTTACTGGGCTTTGTGTCCAAGGCCAGCAAGGTTATGAACCCAAACCCTGGGGTCCTCACTCCCCACAAGTATCTGCACACCCCCCAAATACAAATATATTCCCCTGTTGGGATAAACACTGAGGGCTGGAGAAGTAGTACAAAGGGTCAAGGAGATTGCCTGCCATGTGGGCTCAATCCCTAGCATCCCACATGGGTCCCCTGAACACCACTAGGAGTGGTTTCTGAGTACAGAACCCAGGCATTGCTAGGTATGACTCAAAAACTAAAAAAAAAAGAAAAAAAAAAAAAAAGGAGAGAAAGCCTTATTAGGGCCAAAGTGATAGTACAGTGGTTAGTGTATCTGCTTTGCAAGCAGCCAACCTGGGTTTTGAATTCTGGCATCCCATATGGTCCTCTGTGCACTTCTAGGAGTGATTCCTGAGTGCAGAGCCAGGAATAAGCTCAGAACTTCTTTAGGTGTGTTGCCAAAACAAAACAAAACAAAACAATTTCATGTGGGAATGCAGTGGTATAGCCCCTGGCTTACATCTGTAAGGTCCTGGGTCTTTCTATTCCCAGTATCACCCCAACTCTCTGAACACCTGGGATTATAATGCTCCTGAACATCTGGCCTGGTGTAGCTCCCAAGAAATACAAGTGAATGTGGTCATCTGACACCATCTTGTTCTAGAATCTTCCAGAATTTTACCAAGGGGAAAAGGTGGCGAGAGAAGCAGAAAGGGGCAAGAAATATCTAGTCTTTGTAGAAATAAAAGTTCTCTGACACATAAGCCCAGCACAGAGCATGATTTTAGAACTGTTTACCAGTCAGTGTGGATGGCTCCTCTGACCATATTTTTTGACCATTTGCAGGGCTGAGGGTCTAGTGAACCTCAGCCATGTCTCAAGCCAGCCCCAGAACATTTCCTGGAGACCTAAAGTAAATGATTTAGAAACAGTGTACACTGCTTCAGTCACAACACAGCCTCGACCCAGTTTTTGGCTCAAGAGCCCTTGAATACTCTTCCCAGATTCTCCGATAAGGAAGGGGAAACACACCCAAATTTTATGTGACTACAGGCACAAAAGGCAGTGGGGGAATAAGAAACCTCTTTCACTGGCACCTCTGTAGCTACAAAGGTGACCATTTCATCTGGGTTGGTCATAGGATAAGTCACTAAGTCACTTTACACTCAAGTTTATTCCACTGCTCTTCAGGGAGGACTAAAAAAACAAAAACAAAACAAAACAAAACCACCGTGGAATTTCTCCCATTTTTCAGCAACTTCGGTGAAATAAAATATGTTCTTTGCCTCAATTTGAGGTAATTTATTTATTTTTTAATGACAAAGATAATTTGAATGGCCTAACTTTTGTGGGGAGATATAGTCCTCTTCGTACAAATATTTGCATTTAAAAATGGTAGATAATTTTCAGCAGCCAGAATTATTTCAGTGGCCTGGGATGATTGCTAGTATATTTAGTATACCTCAGATATAACTTTATTCCACCTAGAGGGAGTTCAACAATAAAATTAGATATTATACCCAAATACCTCCAACCCACGATTTATGATTAGAGGACTAAAAAAAGCATAACAGTGTTAATCCCAATTTAAAACTTAATTTTTTTTCCGGTTGAAGGACTGCAACCCAATTCAGGCTTTGAATCAAATCATCTGGGATTTTTCTTGAGGAGGGTATAATGTTTTCCAGCTGGAAATAACAGCTGACTTAATATCACACTGCCCCTCCCCAAGTAATAATAATGTTTTGTTTTGTTTGTTTGGTTGTTTTTTTTTTGTTGTTTTTTTTGTTTTTGTTTTTTTTTAGTAACCCACTCTCCTTTCACCCTGGAGGTTAAAATGGTTCGCAAACGTGCTATTTTCCCCCGTTTCTGCAAATCCCGACTGGGAAGAAAATAAGGATTCCCCAAAGCTGGCCGAGCTGCAGAGACCCAGAGAAGCAGATGATTGGGCGGGGGTGGGGGGGGTGGGGAGGAGGACGACAAGGGAAGGAGAGAGAGAAAGAGAGCGAAAGGGGTAAAAAGGGAAAGTGTGAAGGGAGAACAAGGGTAAAGTTTCCTCTTAACTAGAAAGACCGAGCCTAGAGTTGACCTGGATTGTGAGAGAAATAAAAAAACTCTTAGCAGCGCCTGAGAGTAAGGCAAGGTCCCGGGATCCAGTCTCGGCCTCACCCGTTCCCTGTTCCTGAGAACCAGCCCTAGGGAAGGGGAGGAACAAAATTTGGGGCACATGGGCCAGGAATGGGGCCCGAGGGAGCGGCCGGGGGTTATTCATTGATCCCCTTCGCGCCATCTGTTCCCAGGTCCCAGCTAAGCGCAGAAAGAGAGGAGGTCGGGTGGGGGGGACACCGGGTGGATGGCTGTGGATCCTCTTCTGCACACCAGCGCGGCCCAGTGATTGTGAAAGCCCCCCCCCCCCCACACTCCCCGGCACAGATTTGAGCGGGAATTGGAGCCGCTTCCAAACTTCCCCCAAGGGGTCGCGCAAAGGCCCGGCAGCTGCCTGGAACCGGGCTGGGAAGGCCCCGTGGTTAGGAGCCCAAGGAGCCTTGGACTGGCCCCTCTCCGCGCCCGGGGTCTCCGCTTCTCACCAACTTTGCAGTCGCAATTTTCTAGGGGGTGCAATGATGGCAAGCCCCCTGCGCTGATTTGCGCGTTTCCCTCGGTGTTGGTAGTGATGGAGAATAAATAGGGGGTAGGAGTCAACCCGTGCACCCCCACTTCTCAGGTCCCGGGCTTGTCCCCCCCAACTCCGGGGAACATTTACAAGCGCCAAGAGAGACATTAACTTGCCGGGGCTAAAAATCAAACAGGCGGGCACAGCGTTGCCCGGTTGCAACGGCACGCGGGGAGCTGGAAGACCTTCCCAGCTCAGGGTCCACCAACCAAGACCCATCGGCAGCAGGAACCAGGCCGGTGCTTCCGGCCGATGCTACCACGACCCCCGCCCTCCACTCCCCGAAGGCGTCCGCAGCACCGATAAATCAGTCTGGTAATTACTTCATGTAAACCCCATCCACTAAGTGTCCTCCAAGGAGCAATCGGGCCTGGCCCTATAAATCCCGGCTCCGCTCCGGGGCAGCGCGGGGCCCAGCGGAGCCGCCCCTGCCGCCCCCGCTGTCCTCCTTTGGGACACACACTTAGGGCCTCAACGCGGGGCAGAACCCAAAGCCCAGCCAGGCTAGACTGCAGCCTTTCCCCCCAACCCCCCAACAACAAACCCCGACAAAAAGTACGGGAGCGAGCGCGCAGTGTGGTGTGCGTAAAGGAGCCAGTGGGAGTTGTCAGTAGAAGGCTCGTGGGGAGCCCCTGGGTGTCCCAAAAACCAAGCGGCGTGGGGTGGAAACCGCGCTGCCAAGTCACCGTGTTTGGCGTCTGTGCACCCGCAAAGACGTGTAAAGGTGCGTGTGTGTTTGTGTGTGTCCAGAGTCTTGGGGATGGAGGGCGCCTTCCTCTCCTCTCTTCTCCTGCACACACTGCTTTCCCCACGCGCCCATGAAGGACAGGACCCCCTCCCTTTCTTGGAGAGGAGTGGGGGGGGGGTCACAAGCAAATTGGGGCCTCGGTGGCCTCCACACCGCAGGCACACCCCACTCACAGACTTTAGTTGGAGAGCGCGGATCTTCCACGCGAGCGCGCGCGCGAACCTGCCACTTGGGGGTGGCCACTCCACTCCAGCTCCGGCCCCCCTTCCCCATGTTCCCCGGACCGGGGAGGGGGGTGGTGGGATGGGGTGGAAGGAATACTGCCGACCGTCCTGGGCGCCTTGGTGCTCCTGCGGCGGCGGCTTCTGATCCCGGGTGGCGGCGGTGGCTGGAGCGCAAGGCCAGTCGAGGCAGGCGGGCGGGTGGGGTGCGGGCGCGCTGGAGACGACACGGAGTGGGAACCCAGCGCGGGAACTGTGTGTGCTATCGAATTACTTATTCATAGAAGAAAAAAAAAAAACAAACAGGAGGGGGAGAAAGAGAAGAAAAAAAAAAAAGAAGTCACATGTCCGGGTTATACGTATGCCAAGAGCAAGCAGCAGAAGGAGGGAAAGAAATTAAAAGGAAAAAAAAAAAAAGAAGATGAAGGCGAGCAGGAGGAGGAGGAGGACTAGGAGAGGAGGAGGAGGAGGAGGAGGAGGAGGAAGAGAAGCAGCGGCGCAGGAGGCGGCGTTGGCGGCGCGGGGAGCCCGGCACCCACCTGTATGAGTGCGCTTATGGATCTTGAGGTTCTCGGAGCGCGCGAAGACCTTGCCGCAGCCGGGGAAAGGGCAGGGGAAGGGCTTCTCGCCCGTGTGCACGCGGATGTGGTTGATGAGCTTGTACTTGGCCTTGAAGGGCTTGCCCTGGCGCGGACAGTCCTCCCAGAAGCAGACGTGGGTGCTCTGCTCGGGGCCGCCCACGTGCTCCACCGTGACGTGCGTCACGAGCTCGTGCATGGTGGCGAAAGTCTTGGAGCAGGGTTGGCACGGCCCCGGAGGCGGCGGCGGCGGCGGGGACAGCCGGGCCGGCCCGTAGGGGTCGTCGATCCACTTGCAGATCAGCTCCTGCTTGATTGGCTGCCGCATGTAACGCAGGAAGGCCGCGGCCGCCCCCGGGAGGCGGGGATGGTGCGGGGCCGGGGACGACGGCGCGTGGCTCGGGTTCTGGATCTGGTTCTGGCTCTGCTGCTGCTGCTGCTGCTGCTGCAGGTGAGGTCCCGGCGGCCCTGCCGCTGCCGCTGCCGCCGCCGCAGCCGCAGCAGCCGCCGCTGCCAGGTTCAGGTTTAAGTTCACCGCCCCGTAGCCGTGCAGGGCCGCGGCCACCGCCCCGAAGTGCGCGTCCCCGGAGCGCGGCGCGAAGGGCGGCTCGGAGCGGCCGTACAGCTCGGCCGCCGCGGCCACCGCAGCCGCCGCGAGTCCCAGGCGCATCTGGCCGTTCATGGGGGGCTGCGGGTGCGGGCCGGGGGCTCCGGCCGCGTCGTGCAGCGTGGCCGGGAAGAGCGCGGGGCCCCCCGCGTCGCCGTCCGGGCCCGCGTAGGTGCCGCTGGCCGAGATGAACATGCCCATGCCCATGCCCAGGCCGGCCGGGTGGGGAGGCGGGGCCGGCGGCTGCGGGGAGCCGGGGTCCGGCCGCTGCTCCCCGGCGGGCGGCACCCCGTGCATGGCCTCGGCGGGGGCCGTGGCGGCGAGGTCCCTCCGGAGGACGACGTCCCTGCTGTGGCCTTTGCCGCTGTCGCCGCCGCCGCCACTGTTGGTGGCGGTGCAGCCGCCCGAGAGGGCAGGAGGAGCTGGGGGAGGGGGCGCAGGGGAGGAGGGGGAGGCGGGAGGAAGAGGAGGGGCTGGGGGCGGGGGCGCGCTCAGGCTGGCCCTACCGTCCAGGGGCACCTCCACGGAGGAGGAAAAAGGAGAGGAGGACGCCAAAGCGTGCGCCCCCGGGGCCTGGGGCTGTGCGGGCTGCAGCGCCTGGGAGGCAGGGCTGAGTCCCAGCGCGCTCGCCTGGGCCATGGGCTCGGGGGTCCGAGGCTTAGGATGGCCACGACGGGGTCAGCGCGCAAGGCCCCAAGGCGGAGACTGGAGGCCGTTGCGCCCAGTTGTTGGGAAGCCGGGCATGGTCTGCTGGGGCCCGGCCGGATCCGCTAATCTCAAGGCCTGCGGGGTCCTCTGGGCCAAAGGGGGGGTTCATCAGAGTCACACAGTCTGACCCGGGCCCCCTCTCGGGGGAGGGGGGATCCTGCTCCCCAGGCCCGCCTCCAGACACATGGACGCGTTCGGCGCCTTTAACGTCTTTGTCCTGCTGGCCCTCCTAACTCGCCCATTCCCCGGCCCACTCGGTCGTCCCGGCTCTGGGCAGAGCCAACGGCACACCCCAGCCGCACAGTGGGCCCAGGATTTCGGCAATCGCGAGGGTGGGATTGGAGGGACTCGTCTGATTGGCAGCAGACCCGGCTGCCCGATTGGCTCCCCCGTTCAGGCCTCCGGCACAGTGGGGGATCCGCCCCGGTGCTGCTTTTGCTCGGCTCCTCCTCCTCGTCCTCCTCCTCCTCCTCCTCCTCCTCTTTTTCTTCTTCCCCTCCACTCGCGTCCCCTCCCGCCTCTCTCGGGATACCCAAGTTGCACTTGCAGAAAGTTTGCGCCCGGGATGCGCCTCGCTGGGGAGCGCGCGCTGGCACGGGGTTAAAGAGTGCCTGTATGTACCCAACCCCTCCTCCAACCCCACCCCGCCGCACACATGACTGGAAGGAACTGAGTCCCCCCCAACTTCCAACACCTCTGTTTCTTAGCGCACGGCGGCCCTTCCAGCACCCGAATGTTTCCTACCGCCAGCTTGGCTTCTTTCTACACGGGGAAAGTGAGACCGAAGGCTTTCTCTTTGGGAAACATGCCTAGTTGGCACTTGAGGCGAGGAATGCGGCGCTAGAATGAGGATGGACTTTTAGGACCTATTGGGTGAAAAAACACTGGAATGCTTTGCTTATGAAACCCCAGGAGAAAGCAAAAGCAAAAATCCCCCCCCCCCAAGAAACCACCATCCCTTGACTAGGTCTTCAAGTTCTTGGGATCTTTTTTCCCCCCGACGTATGTCGATTCTAGAATTTGACTTCCAGTGTGATGGGGTTCTAGATCTGCCCCTTTCCATGAAATCAGCTGGACTGGGGGTTCTGCAGCAGGGTGGGGGTGAAGTGGGGACATCCGCAGAGGTTCTAACTTGGGTTTCTTGGAAGGACAGTGGCCTGGCGGCCCAAACAACTTAGCTCCAGGTGGAAGTGAGGGAAATGCGGTGTTGCTGAGGGCCAGAGTGAATAGGTCAGCAGGGAGGGCACTCGCCTTGCACACGGCCAACCTGGATTCGACCCCCCCAGCAGCCCATCTGGTCCCTGGGCTCTGCCAAGGGTGATCCCTGAACACCGAGCCAGGAATAAGCCCTGAGCAAAGCCAAATGTGGTCCCAAACTAAAACCAGTGAATAAAAACAAACAAAGTATTCTTGAAGCAGCAGCTTATCCTGGAGTCTCAAACACCCGCCATTTGTAGATGATCCGAGCATGCCTCAGTTTCCTGAAAGGGTCACATGTTCAAAATGAATCCGATAAAATATTAACATCACCCCCATAGCTTCGCTGTTTATTTTTCACTAAAAGCAGTGTGTATTTGTATTCTAACAAACTGATCCAGTGTGTGTGTGTGTGTGTGTGTGTGTGTGTGTGTGTGTGTGAGAGAGAGAGAGAGAGAGAGAGAGAGATCTTATTGAAATCCATCAAGATTGATTTTAAGAAAAAGGAAGGGGTGATCAACCAGTTCCCCTGTTCAAGCCATTTGTTTTTCAGCTTCTGTTTAATAAGCAGGTACAGGGTAGGTCTCTGAGTCACCTGGAGGGGAAGCCAGAAAATATGGCACCCCTTGAATAATTATTCTCCTCCCTTCCTCACTGTCACTCCAATTTCTTAAAAGAAAGAATAAGGTCTTACATTTGGGGATGTTCGAAGAGATTCAATCATTAAAAGTAGGGTTCTTGATTCTCAGTTTTTGACCAGAGAGAAAACTATTTGTTTTTTTTTAAAGGTAAACAGGAAGGAATTGGTTTTATTTTATTTTATTTTTCATCTCTGGGGATCCAATACATGATGTTACAGCCTTATTCGTTTGTAGTCACCACAGGAAAGCGTCGTCAGGGATATGGTTTAGGAAAGTAGTAAGAAACATTTTTTCAAAACACCGATTCGATAGCTTGGGTATGTAGCTTTGGATGCTGGATAAAAGAGGACTTCCCTGGGTATTTTAGGCATGTCCTTCCTCTAAGCAAACTGACAAACAAAATACTACCATCTTTTAAAATTTTTTAAAAAAAATAAGCCTTTTCTTTTAGTGCCCACGAAGTTTAACGGTGGAGAAGCATGAAAGCAGGACTGCAAAAACACAATGCCAATTTTGCAATGGACAATAGTGACCACCAAATCCACATCTGGATTGGGAAAGAGAAGGAGCACTTTCGCAAGTCTCCTTGTGAAGACTTCAACAGACTCAAGGCAACCAGGCAAAGGTAAAGAGAAGCAAGGACTGTGCCCACTCCCCGGGGAAACTGGTGGTGACCTGCGCTGCATCACTCTTGGAACTGTCGCCACCATCTTCACTCCTAGGAATATTTCATACAAGTTCCTCTATTTTAATTTCTTCTCCAGGAGCATCAATCCTTCCATACCGGCAGCATTAACCTGTCTTTAATTGTGCAGATTCTAAGTAAAAGCAACCCCCCCCAAAGTGGATGAATAAACAAAGAAGAAATTGAATGCAAGCTAAGCTTTAATATGGATTGTGGAGCATTTTTATTGTGCAATAAAATCGGGACCTCCACCCCCCTTCAAAATGGCTTTTCCTCAAAATTATAACTGCTTTGTTTTATTGAATTGCTGAAATTTAATGGTTTAATGGGTGAAGGCATGAAGGAGAGGCTGTAAAATAGGTGAATAATGGTGGAACAGAGCCGTGTGGAATCTGGGATCCGCCTCCTTGTACAACCCTTGTTAAACACAGCGTGATATGGATCTGTCATCAATTTAATATGTCTTAATTCAGATATAGCTCCCTGATTATTTTCTTCTTTTTTTATGGCGACCTTCTTTTTTAAAAAAGGAAAGAAAAAGGAAAAAAAAAACTTCCTCTAGAAATAAGGGGACTAATAGAAAAGAAGGATATTTTCAAAGTAACTTTCAGGGATATTTGCAAATTTATGACCTTCCTCCAGACTCTAAAAAGATCATTGACTCAGGTAAACCGACTTGAGATACTAATTCCGCAGAGAAAGGAGTGGGAAAGAAATTTCAATCAACACCAATCAGGCTCCAATAAACCGCCTGCCAATTAAACCCGAGAATAGGCCTGGCTAGCTGTATTTCCGGCATTGCCTTTCTTTATAAAAGAGCTTTTTTATTTTGTAGACGCTTTTTTGTTATTGTGATGACCCGCCTGAAGCCAGGTGCGCCGCTGCTTTTTCAAGCCCTTTGAGAGCCAAATCAAACCCCCTTCACATCACACCCAGAGCTTCTAAGGACCCCCTTCCTTCCTAAACAAACACTCCCTAAACAAACAGCCACAATTTCCCGGGCGTTAAAAGAAAATCATAATGATGTGTGTGTGTGTGTGTGTGTGTGTGTGTGTGTGTACGCGCGCGCGTGTGCGTATGCGTGTTTAAAAGCAGGAGCTATAGAAATCCTGGTGCCAGTTCTGCAAATTGAACCCCATTATCGCGGGTGTGATGCTAGTGGGCAAGACTGAGCTCAAGTCTCCGCTTTTGCAGCTGAGGCTCCGACCGCAACATGACAAGCGGTGCCCACGCCTTTTCCAGCGCCAACAGGTGCCCTTGTCAGAGCAGCGGTTTCCAGACTTCTCTGTGGCACCCCAGATCCCAGCCTCTTCGCGTTCCCGAACCCTCAGCTCCAGGAAATTGGGGGGGGGGGCGAAAGAAAAGTCGGCGCCGATCGGTGCAGAACCCGGGGCGCACGCCGCGCTCTGCCGCCGCGCTGCAACCCAGACGGGCGCGCTGCTTCCCGCCGCGGCTTCCCGGTGCCCCCGCGCATCTCTCTGAACTCAACCAAGTTTGGGGCGAAGCTGTGGGCAATGAATAAACTCTCTCTCGGGGAAGTGAATTGGACGTTTCCTGGCTCTTGAGCCTTTGTTCGATTGTTTCTGCCGGCGGGGGGAGGGGGGAAAACCCGGGGACGACTGGAAGAGGGGACCCATACCACAGCTTTTTATGGCCCTTACCAAAAAAATGGCTTTAGGGCTGGCTTCGTCCCGCGTGGCATCCCCGAAGAGGGCCGGCCTCCCTCCGTGTGGAAAGGCCGGGTGGCTGGTAGCTTTCTTTAGCGCACCTGTGCCACTGGGGCCGCGCCAAGGACGCATGGGGTCCCCCGAGTTATCCCAGGAATCCAAGGACGTCTGAAGCCCACCCCCAAGGACACAGGGAGGGCTCCACTGGGCGAAGCATTCAGACAAGCAGACACTGGTAAAGGGAAGGTATATCCCAGTGAGGGCACCTTTCAGACCTTTCCAAAGGCAGGGCACGGTGCGCCAAGAGGCCCACAGAGCTGCTTTGGAGCCGAGCTTTGCAGTGAAGAAAGCCCTCAGAATCGAGGGCTGTTCCCCAAACCAGGCAGTGGGGGGTGTCCAGCTGCCTGCTTGGCTGATGCCTGACGGGGACCACAACCGCCCCCCACCCGTTCCGCCTCACCACTTGTAATCTGACCTCTTGGGAATCACGAGCCACAACTCCATTCCCCACCGCCCACCCTCTGCGCTCCGGAGCGCAGCGCAGAGCAATGCCCAGTGCCCCGGCCCTTGCAAGCCCCTTTCGGCACTGAAACCTCAGGAGTCACTGAGGAGGGGGTGTTAAGAGGAACCCCAGTAGTATTTCTTTCTATTTGGGGGACATAAAGTTGGGTGACTTGTCGGAGACTCACACTGTTGGCATCTGTGTGTTTGACGCTTGTTTTGCATTCCTCAAGGATTGGAGACTTCCCAGGTCCACCTGACCTAAATGGGCAATAAAAGCCCCTGAAAAAAAATATGGCTCTTTTTTTACTTCCCGCATACTAACAAGTAGAGTAAAATTGGCCTGTCATCAAATATTGTCATTTTGGTTATCAATCATTTTTACTCCCAACGAGTTATTGGCGACCGGCCTTTGGCACACCAGGTTTGGTCATTTATTGGGGAAAAGGGCTTGATTGAGTTTCGAATATGCTTAGAACAACACAGGAACAATACAACTCAGCCAGGTTCACAAACAAGTATGTTCCTATATTTATTTATTTGTTTATTTATTTTGGCTCTCCAATATATCTTCTCTCTGGTCCTCCTTTGTCCTTGAAGGATATTTTTGAAAAGAGGGCAAAGAAAGCTCAGAGGAGGATTGTGATTTTTTTTTTTAAATCTCCAATTTCTGAGTAGCACTTTCCCCCCATCATACCCCTTCTGGTATCTATACCTCAAGATTTGGGGAAGGAAGCAGTTGAGATAAATCCGATAGTGACACGTAGACTGGTTTCCTTGTGTAAGCAATATGGTTGGCATATGGCATTGTTATTTATGAATGACAGCATAAATTGTATTACAAGGTCTATGGCAATAATACTGCAGTTTATTGGAAAATGGTTTGCCTGTCACCCACATTCAACTTCCCTGGATATAGTCAACTTGGGACCCCGAAGAATACCAGTCCTCAAAATCATCCAGCACAACCTTGGAAGCTAGTATCTTCTCTTTTGAGGGCGGTGACAGTGGTTGGTTTTTATTTCTTTGTTTTCAGTAAAAACACTTCCATGGGGACTCCAGAGAGACACTAAGGACCTTTCTCTTTCTTTTGCAAAGTCGCCATCACTGTCCTTTCTCTCTTAGGTCCTTTTCATTTCCTCCACCTCTATTGACAAACATGCCAACATTTGCATCTCTATCATGGAGCTGTTTGCCTCCTCTCTTTTCTAGAGAGCCCCTTTTTATAAGCCCAGTTAGAGAACTGTAAATTTTCATTGTGGAAGAAAAGGCCTTTTTTTTTTTTTTAAAGCATGCAGGAGAGGAGGCCTTGAGGGAGGAGGCTCCTTTCCAGGCCACTCACCTCCCCTCTTCTTAAAAGTGGTTTTGAGACATTGTAGGAGATTCAGAGTTTTCACAGCCCCCCCCCCTTCTTTTACATGACACTTCTTCGAAAGAATGCCCTGACAAAGAACTTTTGTTCGAGGGGGGTTGAGCTGTGTAGGCTCGCCCCACTACACACACATGTGGTCCTTCATGGGTCAGGGGTCATCCAGCCCAGGAGTGGCTAAGCATGCCGAATGAAAGGTGGCCTGCAATCTAATATCCTGTTGATGAGCTTGTTGAATTTATGTGCCTGTGGTACCGAGGGTGGAGAGAGAGAGAGAGAAGAGAGAGAGAGAGAGACAGAGAGACAGAGACAGAGAGACATTGGTGCATCCATTTCCTCCCAGTCCCCCACCCCATTTCTACCCTTTTCTCCAAGAAGAAAATAAGAAGTCGGAATTCATAAAATTGGAATCACCATCAAGTGATGCTACTTTGCCATTTCTTGAAAAGGGGGTTCCCAGTTGCATCTCGGGTTTTACATCCGGCCCCTCCTGGCCGGCAAGACACACCCCTAGGTGGTGTCTACCAATACACTATTTTATGTAGATGCTCCTAACAGTTCCACCGCCTACCCAAACCCTCCAGCACAGAGACCCACAAACCATCAAGCCCAGATACCCACTGAAGGATGGCCAGAAAGGACTTGGACAGCTATTTCTGCCTTGTAGAGACCATGGAAAGTGTTGTCATCCTCCACTTGGCAGGAAGTGGGTGCCAGCCTGAGAGAACCAGGAGCCAGCCATGCTAGGGTCAGTCCTCATCGATAGCCCCCCACTCTCATGCCATTTCCCAGGTCTTAGCGTCAGAAAGAACAGATTAGGAAAATTTACCAAGAGGGTATATATTCATTCACTTAAAGGTCTGGATCTTGTGATGTGACCATCCCCATGGGAAGGGGAGTACAGGGCTTCTAGAAACCTGTTGAAAACCAAAAAAATTTTTTTTGAAAACCAAAATTTTAATTTCCATGAGTTGTGCAGAACTCAGCCTGGCATCTCTCTCCATCTCTGCCAACGGGAGGCCTCCAAATCTACTTTACAGGCAACATTTCCCAAGGCTTTGCCTGACCTTTTTCCCCAGTCCCCACTCCTTGGACTTTCCAGCTTTCTTTCCTTTCCTTCCTTAAAGGGGGGAAAAGTATCATAAGGCTAAGGGATTTTGAAGTTTGCCGAGATATAAAGCACTTTTCTAAGAGGGGACGGTAACGTGACTTTGAATTTGGCTCAATTCCTCTGTCCTGCAGAGAGAGAACTGGAGCTGGGGAAGAATAGCAAGGAGGGTCCAGCCTGCAGAGTCACCGGCGGGAATGCAGGCTTGGGGCCCCCCAGCCTACCACGCGCAGGCCAGAATCCGGCCCCAGCTAGCGTCCAGCAGTGCCGGCCCCTACACGAAGCTGCAAAAGGCAGAATCAAAGGAAGGAGAGAATGAGCCAGGAAAAGAGGCAGAAGAATGGCGAGGAGGCAAGAAAAGTGGGAAAAGAGAAGGTGCCCAAACCCACAGGACTGGGAAGAAAGAGAAAGGGATTCAGGTGTTTTTTTGGGGGGCTATGTATGCTGCTTTTCTCACCCGGCAGTTCATGGACATTTCCCGTTGCCAATGTTTGGAGGGTTTAATTTTTTTCTTTTTCTTTTTTTTTTTTTTTTTTTTTTGTGGCTTTTGGGTCACACCCGGCAGTGCTCAGGGGTTACTCCTGGCTCCATGCTCAGAAATTGCTCCTGGCAGGCACAGGGGACCATATGGGACGCCGGGATTCGAACCGATGACCTTCTGCATGAAAGGCAAACGCCTTACCTCCATGCTATCTCTCCGGCCCCTAATTTTTTTCTAATGATTCTCCTCCACTGTAAATGGATGAATAAAGGGCTCAAGTATGAAAGGTTGTACGTGAGGCAATTGAAAAACATTGGATTCACTGCAGCAGGGTAATATCTACCTGAAGATTTTCTTCTTTTGGGCCCTTCTTTGCTTCAGGGGGCGCAGTTTTATCGCACCCCACCCCCACTATTATAATGTATAGGGTAAAATTGTGAAAAAAGAAACCTTTCGTGGTCTCCTCACACCCTACCCCCTAGGGAAGGCCAGAACCTCCAGTTTTCAAGCCAACCAAATCCCTGGCTTCTGCAAGATGCTTAGGCCTCCCTCCTCCTAGACCCCCCCCTCCCTTCCCCCCAGCCACTTCCCCCCCAATGCAAGGGAAAGGGGGAGGGGGACAGCAGGAAGACTCTGGCCCCTTATGCTCAGGACTCCAGGCCTGAGCCCAGCTAGAGCCAGAAGAGCTACGGATGCGGGTGTGGAGGCCAGAGCCCGGCCTTCTGCCAGCTCCAGCCGGCTCTGGTCGACTTCCCGCGTGGTGGTTGAATTCATTTCAAGCAAAAATTTGGGGGAGCACTTGGCCTCTTTTTTCCCCCCTCCTTTGGCTTGGATTATATTTCGATTCGCAGAGTTTTTGTAAATCAAAGTGGCTCTCCACGCTAGCCCCGGCGCAGAAAGGCGCTAGCGCCCCAGGCCTGGCCCTTCCCTTTGCTCACACGGTCCGTGGCATGATGCCGCTCCGTTATTTCAGGCCTCGGGACTGGGTGGCGTCCGCAGCCACCAGCCTGGAGCCCGGTGGGTGAGTGGGGTAGCCGAGGCTGCAAGGCACCCCGGATAGGCCCAGTGCGCGCTGGGGACAACCTCGCGGTTGCATTTTTAGGGGGAGGCTGAGGCGTACCCGCTCCCAGGTAAAGAGGGCCAGCTACGGAACACCGAAGCACCATCAGTTAGTTGCAAGACTTTTAATTTGTTTTTCAATCTTCCCTTGGGAGGTTGCCCCGTGGCGCATTACCAGCGTGGGCCTGGCTGGGCCGCGCAACAGGAGCGCCCACTTCGGCGTGGCAGAAGACCCGGATCTCTGGACCTGCATCAGAGAGTGACAAGACAGTCCTCAAAGGACTTCAAGTACTCCTCCCTCGCGGGGGGGCCGCTGTCCCCACTGTTGATCACTGAAATTTGAGCAAGACGCGCGTTTGCTTGGGAGAAGCATTGCGCCCAGTAGCCAGTGCGGGTCACAGCGGGGATGGGGGTGGGGGGAGGGAACCTCACGACGAAGGACCAGAAAGCAGGAATGACTTTCTCCAGACTCTAGCACCTGTATCTGCAGCTCCACAGAGCAAGTTTACCGTGTCTGTGCGCGCGCCCCCGCGCGCGCGCGAGTGTGTGTTTGTGTGTATGTGTTAGGGGGTTAAAAGGAGTGTGTTGTCCATCAGGAGACGCTTCCCTGGCAACTGAACCGCGCGTTCCCATCTGGGCCGAGTGGCCCTGGCCCACGAGGTCTCCCACCCCGAGGCTCGGCTTCCAACCTTGTCCTTGAGCGCCCAAGGGTGTCCAACTGGAGGCGTTTGGGCAGCCCCGGGAAGGCGATGGCCTGTTCGAAAGGAAACTGGAGGAGTGCGGGGTACCAGCCCCTCTCGGCTGAGCCAAGGACGCGGTGACCCCGCGCTCAGCCCGGCGTGGGAGCGGCCCTCCCAGACCCCCAAAGCTTCCCAGGCGAGCGGGAAGCGTCTCCAAAGCGCGCAAGGCACGGCGCGCGCGCGCACTGGGCCGCGGAGCGGGACACTCGGGGCCAGGCCAGCGGCCACTATCGGCTGCAGAGACCCGGAGGGCCGGGGAGCTAGTGGGGGCGCCTAGGGGGGTGTGTAGGCGGCGCGCACCAGCCTCGGGGCGGGAGCGCCGGATTGACAGCGCCTCGGTGGCCAATCGCGGCACGGGCAGCGCTGGGCGGCGTGTCCAGGAGGCCCGGCCTGGAGCGAGCGGGCGGGCGGTCTGGTGGGGGGGGGGGGGAGCCGGGCTGCAGCCTCGGGGCTCAGGGGGGAGGGGAGAGGAGAGGAAAAGGAGGAGACAAAAAAAATCAAAAAACAAATAAAAGCTTGCAGTGTCGGCAGCGCCCACTGGAATCCACAGAGGCGGAGGCGCTGGCGAGCCGAGCCCACCGCCGCCGGCAGCTAGCTAGCCAGTCAGCCGGGACCCGGGTTGGCCTCTTCCCGAGGGGCTGCGGGACCTCCGGGCTCGGCTCCCTTCGGCTTCATCCCAGGCTCGGGCCGCCAGCTCCGGCTGCAGAGCGAGAGAGGGAGGGAGGGAGAGAGCCAGCCAGAGAGCGAGCGCGCAGGAGATCACTTTTTTTATTGTTATTGTTTTGCAGCCCTGCCTCCCCCTCCTCCCATTGCCATCCCTCGCTCGCCTTCTCCCCTCCCACAGCCCTCTTCTTTCTCCCCGCCTCCCCCGCGCAACTTAAAGAAAGGGGGCCCGGCGCCGTTGCGCCCTTCATCTGGGGGAATTCGCGGCCGCCGCTGCAAGTTGGGCTCCCGCGCGCCGCCGCCGCCCATGCCCCGCGCCACCGAGGACCGGGAGGACTGAACACCAGCGGGCACGGGCACAGAGTGGGCCGTGGCGGTGGCGGGCACGGGCTGGGGCGCCGCGGGAAGGGGCCAGGGCGCACGGACTCAGGTGGACACGCTTGCTGGCGGGAGCGCCGGGTAGAGGGGTGGGCGGGTGGCCCGGTGGCCTGGCGCCCTACGCCGCTGCAACAGCTGGCTTGGCTGTCCCCAAGCTGCGCCCCGAGCTGGACAGGCCGCTGGCACAGGCTGGGCTCGGCCACCGGGGCCCCGCCGCGCCGCGCCGCGTCGCTGCTGTCCATCCTGCGCGCTCCGCTACTCGGCGCGGCCGGGGCCCGCGAACCCCGAGAGTGAGTGAGTGAGTGAGTGAGTGTGTGTGTGTGTGTGTGTGTGTGTGTGTGTGTGTGTGTGTGTGTGCGTGCGCGCTCGGGTGCGTGCAGGGGAGGGGGGTAGCTCCCTGCTCCCCGCTCCTCCCGCTCTCTCCTCCCTTCCTCCCACCCCTGCCCTGCACTGCACGCCCGCCCCCGCCGCAGCGCCTTTAATACACTTTGGTTCTCCGCCTGGCTTAGGACTCCTCGCCTCCTCCTCCTCCTCCTCCTCTTCCTCCACCTCCACCTCCTCCTCCTCTCTCCTCCCCCTCCCTCCTCCTGCACCGTTGCCACCGCCTCCTCTTCCTCTCCGCGCCTTCGCTGCGCGCCCCGGCCGCCCAAGGCAGATCTAGGAGGCGGCTCTCGGGGTTGTCGCCGCCGCTGCTTGCGCTCTGGGCCGGGCCGGGCTGGGGCTGGGGCCGGGTGGCCACCGCTCGCTGCTGCTGCTGCTGCTCCTACAGCCTTGGGAGCCGTGTGTGAGCAAGAGAGAGGGAGAGCTAGCGCGCGGGCAGGCAGACGCGGGGCTCTCCGCAGCCGGCCGGGGCCGGGCGCACGCGCTGGCCATGCTCCTGGACGCGGGGCCGCAGTTCCCGGCCATCGGGGTGGGCAGCTTCGCGCGCCACCATCACCACTCGGCCGCGGCGGCCGCGGCAGCCGCCGCCGAAATGCAGGACCGAGAGCTGAGCCTGGCCGCGGCGCAGAACGGCTTCGTGGACTCGGCAGCGGCCCACATGGGCGCCTTCAAGCTCAACCCGGGCGCGCACGAGCTGTCCCCGGGCCAGAGCTCGGCCTTCACGTCGCAGGGCCCCGGCGCCTACCCGGGCTCGGCGGCTGCGGCGGCTGCAGCCGCGGCTCTCGGGCCCCACGCCGCCGCGCACGTCGGCTCCTATTCCGGGCCCCCCTTCAACTCCACGCGGGACTTCCTCTTCCGTAGCCGCGGCTTCGGGGACTCGGCGCCCGGAGGCGGCCAGCACGGCCTCTTCGGGCCGGGCGCCGGCGGCCTGCACCACGCGCATTCGGACGCGCAAGGCCACCTCCTGTTCCCGGGGCTGCCGGAGCAGCACGGGCCGCACGGCTCCCAGAATGTGCTCAACGGGCAGATGCGCCTCGGGCTGCCCGGAGAGGTGTTCGGGCGCTCGGAGCAGTACCGCCAAGTGGCCAGCCCGCGGACCGACCCCTACTCGGCGGCTCAGCTGCACAATCAGTACGGAGCAATGAATATGAACATGGGGATGAATATGGCAGCGGCCGCGGCCCACCACCATCACCACCACCACCACCACCCCGGTGCCTTTTTCCGTTACATGCGGCAGCAGTGCATCAAGCAGGAGCTCATCTGCAAGTGGATCGACCCCGAGCAGCTCAGCAACCCCAAGAAAAGCTGCAACAAAACTTTCAGCACCATGCACGAGCTGGTCACGCACGTCTCCGTGGAGCACGTCGGCGGCCCCGAGCAGAGCAACCACGTCTGCTTCTGGGAGGAGTGTCCGCGCGAGGGCAAGCCCTTCAAGGCCAAATACAAACTGGTCAACCACATCCGCGTGCACACGGGAGAGAAGCCCTTCCCCTGCCCCTTCCCCGGCTGCGGCAAGGTCTTCGCGCGCTCCGAGAACCTCAAGATCCACAAAAGGACCCACACAGGTAAACCCGGGTGTGTGTGTGTGTGTTTGTGGGGGACAGAACCAGGGATGGGGAGAGGAGTGCAAAGCCGGGGCAGGACGGAGGCTGGGGCCCGGCTTGCTGGGACCCACACAGGCCTGGGATTGGGGACGCATTGGTGCGTTTGGCCGAGAGCAACCATGGATTGTTTGGGTTGGCGAACGACCGACTGTTTTGGGGTTGGAATTTTTTTTTCCATGCGCCGAAACGGAGCTTTTAAATGACTTGGCAGAACTCTCACGTGTGCGTTTGAAGCTGTTTTATATAGATATATAGATATATATATATCTGTCCACACCCCGCCTTTCCCCCCACCCAACCCTGGATAAATTTTCCCTTTCGCTCTGGAACGCTCCAGATGACGCGGCCTTTCCAACTCCGTTTGCCCGGGAATCGAGCCTAGTCGAGAAAGGATTCTGCCAGCTTGTTTGAATGTGCTTTTCTGCTCCGGATTTGTGCCTGAGCGGCCAGTGTGTGTTTCCCTACATTTAAAAAAATTTTTTTTTGGCTCTGAGATCCAAATCTTTCCCTAGCCCCCTCTTCCAGGGGGCGATCCCGCAGTTTGGATATGTATGGGTCGAAGCTGCTAAAACACTTGTATCTTTTAAGGGTCGGTATCTCAGTGCGTTTGCAGGCTTTTTCCAGTGGGTCGGGCAACTTTGTGAAATTCTGCCCCGGGCTCCAGGGGGGTTTGCTGTTCCAAACTTATGCCAATCATCTTCCGGGCCGGCGGGCGGATGCCCGGGGAAGCCTCGCGGCTCCGCGGGGCCAGCTGGCGTGGCGGGAGAACTCGGGAGAGCCCGCCTCGCCGACTGGATTATCCCTCTCTGACCAGGTCCCAGTCAAAATCGTGCCAGACGATTTCCTAAAAGAAAGCCAAATGTTTTAGCAACTTCCCCCGTCAATATTTACTCTGGAGTGAGGATGCGCCGGCGGCCTATTGTTGTCTTCCGGGAAGGGGGGGACTTGAGGTGCTAGACGAGCTCTTAACAAGGTTTAAAAATCGAGAAATGTATTTGCATGAGACGCTCGCTATCGAGTCTTGTGTCTAAGCTGATGTCATTTTTAAAAAATATTTTTTTAAGGTGATAATGAAATTTAACGTGAAAGGGGGATCCCCTTTCCAAGTGGAACCTAGTTTGAATTCTCACACTTCTAAATGACTCCAAGCATTTGGAATTCTGGCACCGCCAGAAAAACAAGCAGGGAGGTTTTGAAAACCTCGACCAACCTGTGTCTTTTATTTATTTTTTTAACTTACTACTGGATGTTTTCTCTCTGGATTTTTACTTTCTCCTTCTCCCAACTTACTATCTGAAGGGAAACCACCGCCTTTGGTTGGATGCGTTCATTCTCATTTGCAGAATTATTTTTTTTGGATCAAAAAGAACCTGGCTCGTTCTTCCCACTCTCCTCACACACAGCTCCATCCCCCCCCCCCCTAACAACTCGTTGCAACTCCAAATAGAATCGCGTCCTGGCCCCAGAGAGAAGGCGACAGCAGCCCAGCAGCCTGGGTAATTGTGATAATGCCCCAAATATTTTGTCATAATAACAGCTTCGCCGCCGGGGAGACCCAACTTGCTAGAAGCTGCGAATCCAAGGAGAACAGAGGGCGTGGGGTTTGCCTTGAAACAGCCTTGGTGGCTTCCAGACAGGCTGCGAGCTAGACCAGGCCCGACACCTCTCTCACTTCTGCCTGGGGCAGAAGAGAGGGAGTGGAGGGGGGGGGGGGGACAGGACAGGCGGCCGTTTTAGCAATGTGGTTGTTGTTTTTGTTTTTGTTTTTTGGTCCCTTGCCTCATCCCTACACACAGACACAGACACACATACGCACGCACGTTTGGGCATCCAGGCTCCCATGCGCACAGGGCTTGGGGAGAGTGGAACGAACTTGGAGACCCGGGCAGGCTGGGCGACCGTCTTGCATTTGCGGCCCACAGGGGAAAAGCCGTTCCAGTGTGAGTTCGAGGGCTGTGACCGGCGCTTCGCCAACAGCAGCGACCGCAAGAAGCACATGCACGTCCACACGTCGGACAAGCCCTACCTGTGCAAGATGTGTGACAAGTCCTATACGCACCCCAGCTCGCTGCGCAAGCACATGAAGGTACCCCCGGGGACGCCGGGCTGGGCTGGGCCGGCGGGCCGGGCGGGCAGGGAGATGGGGGAAGAAGGAGATGGGAGGTTGCTTATTTGGGTGGGTCAGGCGCTCCGCAAATCCCACAGCAGCTGCACTCACACCCAGTCCCCTCTGCTCTTCCCTCGCGCCTTTTGTCTCGCAGGTCCATGAGTCCTCCCCGCAGGGCTCCGAGTCCTCCCCGGCCGCCAGCTCGGGCTACGAATCGTCCACTCCGCCGGGGCTCGTGTCCCCCAGCGCTGAACCCCAAAACGGCTCCAACCTGTCCCCGGCCGCGGCAGCAGCAGCGGCGGCGGCGGCAGCGGCGGCAGCAGCGGTGTCCGCGGTGCACCGGGGCGGCGGCGGTGGGGCGCCCTCGGGCTCCGGTTCGGGGTCCGGTTCGGGTTCCAGTGGGGCGGGCGGCGGCGGGGGCGGCGGCGGTGGTGGCTCGGGCAGCGGCACCTCCGGGGGTCATAGCGGCCTGTCCTCCAACTTCAATGAATGGTACGTGTGAGGGGCCTGGGGGGATTTGGGGGAGCAATCCCCTTCTCTCCCTCTCTCCTGGGCCCAGGGGCCTGTGCTGGGTTTGGGGGGTGGGGGGAGATGTCTGAGATCCTGCCACGAACATTTCTGATTTTTACGAGAATGAAATCGATCAACTTACCAGCAGAAAGATTTTCAAAAGTTGTTTTTGCTTTTCTTTTTTTTTTTTTTATTATTGAAAACAAACAAACAAACAAAAGGCAAAATAAGCATGAATGAAACACAGAACTCTCCCTTTCCGGAGTCTTGGAAGCTGAACTATCAACTAGGAAATTAAATTTTTTTTCCAAAAATTGCACCAGCCACCCTTTCTGCCTCCCCTCATCCTTCACTCCTCTGCCCCCCACCCCCAATTCCCCTCTTTCTTCCCACCCTAACGATGACAAAAATGTACATAGCAACGTCCCCTGTCCTACGATGTTCTTGGTGTAGAGAAGTTTGTCCTTGTGCAAGTCACCCTGGCCTCCCCACCTCCCTCAAGAGACCAGCCTTTCTTTCTTTCTTTCTTTTTTTAGTTGACCTGGTTTCTCTTTTAAGTAATGTGGAGGGGGGAAAAATGGTTTCTTTTGTATTGTGGTATTGAATATTGTGTTCTTTTTTTATGAGGCAAACTTGATTGTAAACTCCCATGCAACTAGAGACTGGAACAAAAAGGAAAAAAAACACAAAACACAACAAAAAAAAAAAAACAAAATCATGAGTCAGTCGTGCCAAAGTCTCCATCGTTTTCTGCAAAGCCGCCGCAGCTCACTTCCACCTAACCCTGCCACCAATGCTTGTGAATGTACTTTTCTGTTAGTTGGGTTTACGTGTGATGTTTAGTGCTTTTGCAAGTTCAATTTGTTAGTTTCTGTATGAAAGATGATGGGGGGAAATAATTAAACGTTGTGCCGTTAGCTTTTTTATTATTATTTTTTCTTGCGTAAGACCACCCTTCTGTAAATACCCATTGCCATATTTATCCATTTGTAATTAAATTATGGTATTAACTTGCTACAGAGGAAACAATATTTATAAAGAATGTTTCTTAACTATAAATATGTACAATTTGTGGGCATAAACTGTTGCAGATTTTTTTATTTGAAGGTTTTAAGTGGTTTGATCATTTCTTGTGATGTTTTGAGAGTAATGCATACAGAAATATAATAAAATGTGTCGAAACTGCATGAACCTATTTTTCTAGCTACCTTATTCCAAAATGGGGAGAAGGAGGCCGCGGAGCGAGACCCAATCAATCAGCTGCCTGAAATGGGGGCTCATCCCTTCACACTAGAAGGTAGATGTGTCTGTAGAGATTTACCCAACCGCCCCCTTTGGCAGAAAGTCTCCAAGTGATTTTCTGTGTTCTTTGTGTGGTGGTCGAATTGAATTTTTGGAAAGCCCCTATGAGGAACTGCGACAGGAGTCTCCCTAATGGCTCCATTATCCAAGGGAATGCCTTTCTTCCAGCTATTTGAACTGGCTTTAAGGGCACTAAACATTTCCTTATTCTTTGTTTTCCCTCCTCCCTACCCCCTTTCCTCTCCCTCCTGAAAAGCCAAGGTACAGTTATTTTTAATTGCACCGTTTAAAACGGAGTTGACTACATTGTTTTTGAACTTGGCCCAATGATTATATCGTCCATGGGGGGTCCTGTGTCTACCAAAAGATTTTTTTTTCTTTTTCTCCCCCCCTCCTTCCCCTTGAAATTCAACAGCATTTGGTCAGGAAATCCTACTTATCTGCACACCCCCTAGAAGAAACAGAGGGTTTGAGAGAAGGTGAAGGAGTGAGATTGCATTGGAAGGAAACAAAAAATCAAAGTGGCCACAGGAGACAGGGAAAAGGACTCCCTTTCCAGGATTGAACCCAGAGCTGTCCAAACTAAAGGTTCTGTAGAAGGTGGATAAAGTGAGGAAAAGAATTATATTCAGAAGCCATTGAGACCTATTCATCTTTCCTCAGTATTCCTGTAGGTCTTGGCCGCCCTGAAGTGGCCCCACTTTGTTCATGAGAAAGCAACTGCAATGAAACCAGTTGCTTGTACTCCCTTTACCCAGACCCACGTTGCTCCGTGGCTGGCTGACCAGCAAATGCTTCTCCCCCTTTGGCACTACAGGAAACCCCTAGAGCCAGCCAGACTAGCTAGTCAGGGTGGTGGGGGTACAGCCCCCCCCAAAATTCCCAATTCAATGCTGAGGGAATCAGCCCAGCTTGTGTGTGTGTGTGTGTGTGTGTGTGTATCCCAGTGGGTATGAGCTGCCACCGGCCTAGCCCTCCCCAGCTGCCCTGCAAACTACCCAAGCACTGGCTCCTGAAGCAATCAACCCCCTATTAAAATCAAATTTATAACCCCTAATAATATTAAGGAAAATTATTAAAATAATTGGCATATGTTCCTGATCCTGGGAGGTTTCGTTGAACACATTCCGAGCTGCCAGGAACATAATTTCGAGTTTTCCCACACCCAAGGGAAGGCGGTAAGGGGAGGAGGTGGTGGGAAGTCCGATTAAATATTCGTCCTCACTGGCGCTAGAATGAGCTGGTGGATTCTACACGTTTTCAACGCTGCTTTTGGTGCAAGTGAGGAAGCCCAGTCTGCAGTCCGAGGAAGGAGGGAATGAGGGTTGTGGAACAGGGAGCTAGTTCAACTCAAGGCTTGGGAAGTCCGGGAGGCTGAATATTGAGGGGCTTGAGGACTCTTGCTGGGGGCACCGGTGTCCTGAGCCCATGTTAGCAGGAAGTAGTAATAGGAAGAGGCAGAACCGAAGAGGAACTTTGTTCTCAGCCTGCACCTCAGCACCCTCAAACCCTAGCAAGGCAGAGAGGCAGGTGAGAAAGGATTTCTATGCAGTCGGGTTTCCCCAGTTCTCCAGCTCCACCTTCCAACGTCGTTTTGTTCTAATAAACCCCAGACTTTTCTCAGTGAGCTGTCTTTCACCCTGGGCCTGGGGAACCCCCAGAAGCAGGTCTGGAGGGACAAGGAGATGGTAATCCTGATGCCAGACCATGCAAGATGCCAGCGCTGCACCCTGAGAGGCAGGGGGAACTGGGGGGCACCCCAGCATCTTCTCCCACACCGCCACAATCCTATCAGCATCCTGGATGCTAGGACGGGCCTGGACGCGATCTTCCTTCACCTCCCTCCGGAGTCCGCGCGGTTCTCGGCCCGCGGGGAAGCCCTCGGCAGCGGCCCGACACCGGCCTCTACCGGTTCCCACCGTCCATTTGAATTTTGGGGCGCTGCAGCGGGCTCCCTGCGAGTTCTGGTCCATCGAACTTCAAGTCGCTCCCTGCCACAAAACGGTCGCTGGATCCGGAGGCAGCTGGAACCCCCTCGGGAACCCCCATCATTATTATTATTAATTACCGTGAGCCCCGCCGCATTATTATCCACGGGCATGGGGGAGCAGCGCCATCAGGCTGCAGCGACACCCCCAAAGGATTGAGCGAGCCAGCGTCGCGTCTGGAGCCGAGGCTGCGCGCTGGTGCTCCAGGCCGGGCGCTCCGACGAGGCTGCGGGGGACACGAGGAAAGGAAAGGAAAGAAACGGGGGGTCTGTCCCCAGTACCCTCCGTCCTCAAGCCTGCTGCTGTCCTTGGGCTTTCTGCTTACCTCTTCTCTTTTCCTTCACCCTCCCCTGCCCCAGCCCGCTCCCTGCGGGTCTTTGTCTTTTTTTGCAGACGGATGTTTTTGGTTTCAAGTGGAGGTTTTTCCGCACAAACTGCCTGAAGATCAAGGCCAAGAGCCAGGGCTGGACCTTCGGAAGGTTCGGGAGTTTTTCTGGGGTTCCCAAAGGCCCAGGCGCAGAGGAAGGGCAGAGTAGGAATCTGTGTGTGTGTGTGTGTGTGTGTGTGTGTGTGTGTGTGTGTGTGTGTGTGTGTGTGTATGACCAGTCCTCACCTGGTCTCCCTCTCCTCCTCCTCCTCCTCCTTCTCAGGCTCCTGAAAACCACTCAAAGCGGGCTCCAGGCCTGCGGCCAAGTCCTCAGTAATAAAATAACAGGCGGGGAGGCCGCATGGAGGTGCTTTTGCTTGTATGAACACGTGCCCCCAGAAGGGGCCCTTGGGGACCCAAGGAGGCGTTGGATCAATTCCCGAGGATTGATGGATCCTATTCTGATATCGCTCGGCCTCTTCTAGCACTTGGGGCTCGATGCCCACATGTTCACCACCGGTGGGCCACAAAGACCCGGTTTCTATTTTTAACTGGCTGCTCTAAACAGGGCCGGAGAAATGTCATTCTTTCCCTTCCCTTCCTTACCCGCTCCCACCGGTTGCTACTGGGCCTTTCTTTCCTGGGGAGACCCTTGCAGATCTAGGAAAAGGATATACCATAGGAGGCATCTACCCTAACAAGCTGATCCTTTCTGCCAGGGCGCACGCTAGGAAAAAGCGCCCATGCTCAAACCCCCCACCCCACCCAAGGTGCACAATGAGGACATCCAGAATCCATCAGCACCAACGGAGACCCAAGGGTCGGGGTTCATGGTCAAGGCTGAAGGGGTGACCTTGACCGAGTGGTCAACGTCCCTCCTCGCCCCGCCCCTTAGGCCTGGATCATCTCTGCAGTGTGCCCCCACATCTCACCTTGAATGGGGCACGTCCCAGCGGGGGGGGGGCGCATTGAGGTTCCCTACCCCTCCTCTTTTATTTATTCCCTGATGTTTTGAAAAAAGGGGAACACCGCAGGGGTTTACGGCTGTGTGTGCTCTTGATTCGAATGCTGCCTTGAGTTGGGCTTCGAGGAAGCTGCCCGGCCGGAGCTGGGGTCCCTTCTTAGCCCCTCCACATGCTGAGATATGCTCATCTGTTCACGGGCTCCCCCACCCCAGCTGCTGACCAGAGAAGTGCCAGAGATTGGGGCGTGCGGGGGGCGGGGTTTGGAGAATCCTATGCTTCTTCCCTGTACCCCCACATTGGCTCCAGGTCTCTCGCAGACACATGGGGAAGGGGTACGCGGGGGTCTAACAATGGAGTCAACTCTAGATCCTCAGTTCTGGGTTTCAGTTCCAGGCCTGGGCCCGAGTCCTTGTGGTCTGTGGTCTAATCTGAGCAGGCAGGCTGCTGGGGCTCATTGCAGCAAGTGTGAGGGCCCCAATTCTTCTCCCCTCACACACACTTGCCTACGCCCTTTGAACCCTCAACCCCTTGTGAGCTAATCTCCCTTCCTAGACACACGCAGGCAGGCACGCTCGCATACAGGCCCACGCGCAGCGCACATACCTTCCCTCCCTGACCGGAGCCTCCAACCTCCCCTAACTTAAAGCTTGGCTTTTTCTGTCCCCGCGGCCAAGCGGGTGACTCTGGTCGCTGCGACAGGAGGGGAAATTGAACTAATCATATTTATGATGTTAATAATATCAGAAAGCCCAGTTAACGCTCCAAGCCTGGGTTGGCCAGAGGCCTGGGCAGGCAGCTGACCCCGAAACCTGGGTGGGCGGTGGGTGGGGAGAGAGGAGACGTCCACGGATCCCTGAAGTTGCCTGTCCCCCACCATCCTCACATCCACTCTGGGATCTGCAAGGAGGCCGGGATGAAAAGGCGCAAGCTGGTGGCTGTGCCGTCTCTGTTCCTCCGGGCCCCTGAATCCACAGCGTGCGCATTCTTTGGGGTCACTTGGGATTGTTTGCCTGCTGTCTCCTCCCAACCGGGACCCCCCAACCCCCGTCTCTTCCGAGCTCCGCTCTAAGAGTGTTTAATGAACAGGCTCTGGGCTTTGGGCCGGCGGTTCTGAAGATGCTCCGGACCAGTCGTCGGGAGGGCGCGGGAGGTCAGACGCCCGCAGAGCGCGGCTTGGGCGCATCCTAGGCTGGCACCGCTGGGGGTATCGATCCAGCGGGAAAGATAAACCGAAAAGCTGGACCTTGGGTCCTGCCTGAATACTGATGAGTCGAATCGGGCTTTGGACTCGCTCCGCACGGGCTCTCGGTGGCCCAATTCAGATCTTGGGGGGGGGGGGGCCTTGGAGTTCACTCTTCCCCAGCCGCATTGGGTCTTCTCTCCTCCGCCCTCCTCCTTAATATTTTCATTTGAAAGGCCCGGGGGAGCCCCGTTATCCCCGAGCCCACGTGCCCGGAGCGGCGCGGCTCCTGCTCTCTCCATCTGCAAATGAAGGGGTGCCTATAAACTAAATGGTTTCAAGGTGCTTCCATCTCCGTCTGCGGCTGAACTTCCTCACCCGCATTGTTCCAGCCACTTCCAGCTTGTCCTTGGCCTTTAAACTTCCTTTCGCGCCTGGCATCTTGTTCTCCCGGCGCTGACACCCCCCAAAGGGCGCATTCCATCTCCTAGCGTGGCCGTTTCGCAAGTCGCCAGGATTTGGCTCTGTCTTTGCCCACTACCGTGTCTTAAGGATTTCAGTCGAGCAGAGAATTCGGCCAGTGAACTCACCCCCTTACCTACCATCCCAATGTTTTTCCCTCGCTATCTAGAATAATTGCAAGGCAGAAATCTTGAACTAGGAGCGTAAAGGGACTTTCTACCAGGGTTCCTGCCTCCTGTCTTGAAAGGCATGCAAGAACTTAAGACTGATTTTTTTTTTCTTTAAATAAAACCATGCTTGAATTGAGTTTTTTTTTTTTTTTTTCTCTCTACACTGTTGTCTAAAGCGACTGCAAATCCTGTAGAGTAGTTTGGGCTAGGACCAAGAAAGGGGGAAAGGTGTGAGATAACAAGCCCACTTTTGCATTGAACTGTGTAGTAATATATTCTAAAACAAGACACCCCCCCAAAAAAAAATCAGCTGTACTAAATTCCTTTCCAGGATTATTCTGATCCTTAAAGTTTGGAACAAAGTACGCCCATATTTCAACTCATTGCCAATTGGTGCTCAGGTCTCCTGGGCATTCTGTTTCACTTACACTGTTCAGTCCTAACCTTTTTTTTTTTTTTTCACACAGTGATTTATTATGTAGGTAATTTTAGGGGATACAGTTTACAGCTTGAATTATTAGGCTGAACACCTCTGGCTGACACCACAACGCCTTTTTTTTTTTTTTGCCTGCAGCTGTGAGTCACAACCCCATGTTCATACCTACCCCTCTACTCTGCAGATTCCTTCACAATGTATATTTCCTTCTTTCAAAGATCAAAAACATGCTTTGGTCCAAGTGTTTATTTTAAAATACAGGAAAATTAAAACTAAATACAGCTCTACTACAAAACAAAATCCCCTCCCCAGTGAATCATATTTTCCCCCTCCTGGACCCACTCCCCCAATAATAATAAATAAGGAACAAATTGCACCACTTTCTGAAAAAAAAAAAGTTCAAACTGATGTGGAACACACAAGTGCATATTTAACTCATAGAAACACAATTGAATTTTATTATTGGAACACATCAGGAAATGCTCCACTTCTCTTCCTAGTGGGATTCTTATTTGGGAATCTTGAAGGTTTGGGTTTTGCTTTCTTTTAATCGCATCAAGATCACAAGCAGTAGCAGAAACATGACTTTATGAAGAGTCTTAAAGTCAGGCGTGGGTTTTATTTAACAACTTATACACACCCCCAACACGGGTTCATTTTTTCCAGCTCAGTATTTTTTCTGTGAATCCCACTTCCTAGAATATAAATTTAATGGAGGAGAAAGAGATTCTGTAGCTTGGGCCAAAAGGAAGAAAAAAACAAAAAAGTAGCTCAAAAACAAGTTGACAAATTTCCCAGTAGCCCTGGAAATGCATGGATAGGTGCTTGTTTCCTTTTTCCCTTCCAAGGAAGGTGAAAAAATGACAAAGTCCAACCACTTGTTCTCAACATCCCTCTTCATTGTGGAAAGTGAATTTTAACGGCAGGGTTTGTGGTGGACCGGGGTTGCTTTCTGCAGTTCTTACTGCAATTCCTCCCATCCCCTTTTGAGCTGCCTAAAGGGGCTAGAGCCAGCCTCTAGCCCCCGGTGCTTAAACAGGGCAGCAGCGACAGTTGTGCTGTTTTTAATCAAGTTTGGAAGCCAACTCTTTCCCTCTGATGACTGCCCAGGGGTGGGTCGGGCAGAATGTCTGGCGCTGGGGGCAGCGGTGTTGGCCTCCCACCTACCCGCTTTTCAGAAACAACGCCAGAGAATGGCATTGAAGTAACTGTGTGTGGCAGAAAAGAGTGAAAAATATTACCCCTTCTTACTTCCTGTCCTTCTGAGCTAAAAGACGAGTCAAGAGGAAATACAGTCTAAAATGATATTTACCTACCTAATACAGTTCCAAGGCCAAATGCTGATAAAAAATGTCCTTAGCAGAATCTTTCAAATGAGGTGCTGCTTAGAATCAAAAGCAGTTAAACATGGAGAAAAAAAATCATTTGGTTACAACTTTTTAAGATCAGAGCAAGCATGAATGGACAGTCTTTCTAGGAGAAATTTGGGGATTAAAAAAAATCTTATATATAATTTTCTTCTGTTCTTTAAGGGAAGATAAATTATAACACATAAAAATTAATTTTTTACTTTAGAAAAATACATTTAGCTATTACATATTATTGACTCCTTTTTGTTTGCGAGAGTGGGGAAGCCAAGGATTTTCAAGATGAAGAACAAAACAAGGCATCAGATTACAGACTTACTCTAAAATACATTTCTGCCTCTGCTGTGTTTTCATATGATCTCTTTGGTGAGTCTTTGCTTACGTAATCTCTTTAAATTAAAATCAATGGAATCTTTTCTCTCGCTAGCTTAATTGTTTAGTTTTTTTTTTTTTACTGTCAAGCATCTCTTAATTGTTTTCAATGAAAATCAAAGTCTTTTCATAAAACCTTAATAACAACACTCTATGTCAATGAAGGTTCAATTTACTATGAACTTCTTTCATCTTTGGTAGTTATTCTGAGGACTACCTCCCTCCAATTTCACCTTGAAAGTGTCAATCTGATGAAAAACTAATTTCATCATATGCAATTTGAGATTTATCACTTCATTTTCATTGATCTGGGTGAACAGAGAGACACAGTCTCTGAAAAGTCAAGTATAAATGAATCCCATTTCCATGATCTTCGAACAATATATACACACGTTCACCCTTTTTCAGAATAAAATATTTCCACTAAAGATCAGTCCTTTTCAGCCAACTAACTTCAAATGCCTTCTAGAAAAATCTAAATGAGTAATTCTGCTAGATGGCACAAAACAAATAGAAAAAAAAAATCCAAAGTATTAGAGGGGCACTTTATTTAAACTTTCCAATAATACTTTTCTAATTCAGAAATATTAAAACATGTAAAAACAAAACACAACTGACTATTGGCCAACAATATTGCTCCAAATATTGGTGTTAATGTAAGTATCGCACACATGGAGCAATAAATTATGTAAGTTAGAAAATTGGAAAGAGGTAGGTTTATTTGTAAGAAGTCTGCTGTTTCTTTGCTCCCATTATTTCTGCTAAGTATTGGACATGCTGAGGTTGGAAACCAAACCTACCCCCTTTCGCGGAAGAAAAACGATGTATTCCTCAGGCAGGCGCTTCTTAGGGTCTCTTTTCTAATCAGAGGATCTGAAATTGAAGGGCTAGCTTAGCTTCCTCTTTTGCCACTGTGTTTCTCTAAGATTTGTGCCTTTCCTCAAACACTAAAGGTTCTGTCCCAGGGTGGCCAGATCCCCCCGGTTTCTTAGCTCGGGGAGTTTTGTTTGTGTTAATATTACAATCAAAAGAAGTTCCAAACCCATTTTTCTAGGAAGGCACTTTCAAGTCGCACTTCCTTTGCGACTGCTACGCAGCGCTGTTCCCCAACCTCTTGGCTGGATCTCTGCTTTCGATTTGTTTGTTTCCCCGCATTTCCCTAAAGCACCGGGTTCCTCGCTTTGCTGGATTCAGCTTTCCAAAACGTGTCGCTTCTGCTCTGGCTCCTTCTCCGAAACAAATTGCTGTCCAAGGGGGTATCAGATTCGTTCCAAAATCGGGGTTTGAATCCATATTCCCACGCTAGACATATTTCCTAAAGTGCTTTTGCCACCGCACATTTGGCAAAAAATAAATTCGGTTTCAAGTTGGATCGCCTGGATATCTCCAACTATCAACAACAACCAAAAAACCTGACGGATTACATTCAGCGGCAACTTGCCTGGAGTAGTATTTGCAGTCTGTGTATCATAACCTAACTGGTCTGTGTTCTTCTGTCCAGCCCCTGATGATCTAGTTGAAACCCAGACATTGTGCCAACTGTATTTGAAGCAGATAAGTAGGTATAATACAAACGCGTTTTGTTAGACCTGATGGATGCTATTTTTCTTTTAATAGGTTTGTAGCAAACTAACACAATAACACAATGTATTCCTTTTCAAGGTACATTGTTCCAACAGGTCTATTAAGACCGCGTTGAGCTATTTCTCTCTTCTATTGAACAGTCTGTAGCTCAAATACAACAGCCAACAAAAGCCAGCTGCTTCAACACAAGTAGAAACCTAACCCTTTTATGTAATGTTTTAACAGAAAGGGTCGCTCTGTTTAATTAAAAACATTGATGATTCAGTGAAACAATGGGAACTCAAGTTCAAGTGGTGCTCTATTGATTTACGATGATTTTTACTAGCAATGGGTAGAATTCATTCCTTCTCTCCCCCCTTTCCCACCCACCCCTGCCCCCAGCTCTCTCTCTCTCTCTTGTGCAAAGGGGGTTCCTTCTTGGGGGGCATTATTTGGGTGAATAGGAAAAGACAGAGCTTGGCGATTGCCTTAGAAACCTGATTAACGCACGTTGTTGCGGTGAGGGTAAGGTGTTTAATTTAGAAATATACCCCATATTTTTTTTGTCAGTTTATGCGCGGCGGGGCAGCTTTGAAAGGGGGCTCCGAAGCAGGTTCAAAAGTGAAGTCTGCGTCCTGGCATTTACATGTCTTTGTTAGTGTGTCAACCAAATGCTTATGAACTGCATGCTCAGAATACTAAAGTCCGGGGAGCCAGGGGGCGGCGAGGTATGTTGGTGAGTGCGTGCCTATGTATGCCTGTGTGTGAGTGCGCACGCATCCCTGAAAGTGGGGTCGGGTATCCCCAAGACGGTAGAGGATTGCTTTCAGGCTCTCTGCCCACGACAGCTAGCTGGCTGCGGGGCTGGCTGCTTGCAACACGGTCTCCTGAAGCCACAGTCTCAATTCCTTCCTCCAGCTGCTTTCCTGGGGAGCCTGCAACGCTTTGGGGCCCCGGGGAATTGGACCTCTGGGGCGCCCCGGTCTTGCCTGGCCTGGCCTGGCAACCCACTGGCCTGGCCGGCATTCCAGGTGGGAGGAGGCAGGTGCTGCTTACAGCATCACAGGGACCCCTAGGAAGATGCAGGAATGGGGATCCCCGGCTTCTGAGGACTCCCCTAAGACAGGAAAATAAAGACCAGTGGCTTCCCAGCATCTGCGGATCCTTGCCCAGGGCTACACACGCTCCTGGCATCTGCCATGGAGGCCCCCAGTGGCCTCAATGGCCGCACTTCCGCTCTAGGCATCCCCCGTGCGCAGGGGTCAAAGGGCCCAGGGCCCAAAGTAGCCATGTGGCTCCTGCCAGCCCCTAGGCCTCGAGGCCCCAAGAGAGGAGTGGTATGGGCGCTCCCCATCCATGCCTGCTCCAGGATGTGAGAGGAGAGGACCTGAGCTCTTTCTGGAGTTTAAAGACTGTTTCCAGGGTTTAAAGAATGTTGTAAAATATTTAAAAAAAAAAAAAAGAAATAGCTCTTTTGACTTCCTCGTGATAGGTATTCCCCCTCTATGTGGAGCAAGCCCCATTGCTGGAACCCCAGAGGGAATGTGGGTTGTTGAGACACCTGGCAAGTGGCTTCTCGAGAGATGATAAAAGAGAGGCAGGAGAGGGAGATGGGTTCGAGTTTTTGTTGCAAGTCAGAGCAAAGACCCTGCCTGGTGCCCAGCTTCTACCCTGATACCCAGTCCAGTCCCTGCCCAATGCCCAGTCCAATCCCTGCAACTGATGACCGGCTTCAGCCCCTGTCCCTCCCCAGGGATGTCCAGACCCCTGGGCAGCCCTTTCCCGGTATATTTCCTTCTCTTGAAATGCCTTTGCCAGATCTTCCGGAGAGCCTGTGGGCAAAGGCCTGTGGAGTCCCCAATGTGAATTTAATGCTTGAGTGCTCAAAATCTGGGTGGGGGTGTGGGAGATCTTCTCATCATCTTTCCCCTCCACTTTACTTTTTTTTTTTTTTTTTCAGTTTTGCTTTTTGGACCACACTTGGCTCAGAGGTTACTCCTGGCTTTACACTCAGGAATCACTCCTGGTGGATTCAGGGGACCATAAGGGATGCTGAGGATTGAACCCTAGTAGGTCGCTTGCAAGGCAAATGCTCTACCCACTGTGCTATCACTCAGAACTCTCACATCCCTCTTAGGAGAAGGCTGGCATTACTTCTACCAAATAGCACAAGGCAGGGCAGGTGAGCACTGGGTTTGCCTTAGGGGTCTGAGCATGCAATTTATTTATTTATTATTTATTTATTATTCATTTAGATGTTTGGGCCACACCTGGTGATGTTCAGGGGTTACTCCTGACTATGCGCTCATTATTATGATTTTCTGATTCTTTGTGATGACTATGAGAGTTTAAGTCAAATCTTGTGACTTTGTTTGAATCTTGAAGCTTTGTATGACTAGAAGCTTGAGAAATGAATTAATATAGAGTAATGCAGGTAAAGAGCCTAGACTTGTTTAACAATGAATTGTGTCACTTTTTAACTCTGCCATAGAATTTTGCATGAGTTTTCTGGAGCACTGGCATATATATGGTGGGTAATACCTAGACATAAGAATTAGGCAGGCCTTGGTTTAACTTCATGTTCCCATTGAGCAGTCTCATGATTTCAGGAAAAGTAGTGAACCATTCTGATATTTCCTCACCTTTCTGGATAAAAACTGTTTTACATGTCATGATGGTTGGGAAGATACTGAACATAATGTGCCTTGGTATATTATGTACATGGTACAGACAAATTGAAAGATACTCTATTATACTCTTTAATTTTGTTGCTAATGTAAATAATAGAGCCAGTTCAGTGACAACTTAAAATATTGTGAACAGCATCTTAAGTGGAAAAGTATATACTAACTTGAACAAAACCTATCAGTTAAATATATAAGTAATGTTGGGCCCGGAGAGATAGCACAGCGGTGTTTGCCTTGCAAGCAGCTGATCCAGGACCAAAGGTGGTTGGTTCGAATTCCGGTGTCCCATATGGTCCCCCATGCCTGCCAGGAGCTATTTCTGAGCAGACAGCCAGGAGGAACCCCTGAGCATCGCTGGGTGTGGCCCAAAAACAAAAACAAAAACAAAATATATAAGTAATGTTAAATTTTAAAGAGAGTGTGTGTGAAAGAGAGAGCAAAAGAGAATGTATTTTCTGAGGGTATTAGAGGGGCAGCAGAACCAGGCATATACTCTAGTAAGTTAACCTGCAAATTTAATTTTATCCATCAAACCTACAGAAATCTTAAATATCAGATCACTGTTTTTAAATTCTTGGAAAATGTTTTTTGGGACTAGAGAGTTAATACAATGATAATTTTTTCAACACTTATCCTTTAAGAAAGAAAAGAAGCAGCTTACTAAACTTAAAAAAAATAAACATAACTACGGAGAGATAGCACAGCGGTGTTTGCCTTGCAAGCAGCCGATCCAGGACCAAAGGTGGTTGGTTCGAATCCCGGTGTCCCATATGGTCCCCGTGCCTGCCAGGAGCTATTTCTGAGCAGACAGCCAGGAGTAACCCTTTTGCACTGCCGGGTATGGCCCAAAAAAACAACAACAACAACAAAAAAAAAAAAACCCCAAAAAAACTAATAAAATGCCTGTCTCAAATACAGGCTGGAGATGAGAAGGAGGGAGGGGGCCATTGGTGGTGGGAATGTTGCACTGGTGAAGGGGGTGTTCTGTTTATGACTGAAACCCAGCTACAATCATGTTTGTAATCATGGTGCTTAAATAAAGAATTTGTATTAAATATAAAAAAAAATAAATTTCTCCTGGCTTAGGGGACCATATGAGAAGCCAAAGATTGAACCCAGGTCCATCCTGGGTCAGCTGTGTACAAAGCAAACGCCCTACCACTATGCCACTAGGGCCCTCCAAATTATTTATGCAAATGACTTTATTTATGTAAATGACTTTTCATTGAGGTGAGAAACGGCATACCAGCATTTCTGGCCCTGGGCACTGGTCATTTCTGGTGGTATTGGGGGTCCAACAAGGTAAGATAATAGAGTCCTTGGATCTCTCCACCCTTGCCCTCATTTTTGGAGGACGTTTTTTTGTTTTGGGGCACACCCTGCAGCCCTAGCTCTGCACTCAGAAATTACTCCTGGACGGGGCCGGTGAGATAGCACAGTAGTAGGGTGGTTGCCTTGCACGCAGCTGTTCCAGGACAGGCAGTAGTTTGAATCGAAGCATCCCATATGGTGCCTGTGCCTGCCAGGAGCACAGAGCTAGGAGTAACCCCTGAGCGCCACCAGATGTGACCCAAAACCAAAAACCAAAGGAAAAAAAAAGGAAGAAAGAAATTACTCCTGGAGGGTTCAGGGGACATGTGGGTGCTGGGGATTAAGCCTGGGTTGGCCAGCATGCAAGACAAATGCCATCTCCACTGTATATTTCTCCAGCACCTCGCCCTTGTGTTTTCTTGGAACTAGGAAAGTTTAAATATCCAACCTGAGAAGTTCCTGGCAGTTAACTCTATTGTTTTAGCACAAAAATAGTATTGTTTATGAATAATATTTATTATTTTTATTATTATTAAATTATTCACACTCAGCAGTAATCAAGCTTACTCCCTGCCCTGCACTCAGGGCAGAGCTTGCAGGACTATATGTGTTACTGGGTGTCGAACCCTAGCTGGCTGTGTGTAAAACAAGCACACTGCCCACTGTACTATATCACTCCTGCTCAAGGGGTATTGGATTTTTAGAGAAACTCCCATTCCTTTAGTTTCTGGGACTATGTTCCTTATGTTGCCATGCTTGGGAAAGATTTTAGAGGGCTTTTGATTTCTTCCTGTTTAAAATGTCTCAGCTACAATTGAGATGAGAATTAGGAGGACCAGTCTACAGTAGGAAGCTTGCCACAAAGAGCAGAGTGCAGTTAGAGAAAAGAAGGGTCTACTTTGAAAGGGACAAACATGCCATCCTTTATTAACAGCAGTGCAAACCACAGTTTCAAAAGAAAGAGATAGGGGGCCAGTGAGGTGGCACTAGAGGTAAGATGTCTGCCTTGCAAACACTAGCCAAGGAAGGACCACGGTTCGATTCCCCGGCGTCCCATATGGTCCCCCCAAGCCAGGGGCAACTTCTGAGCGCTTAGCCAGGAGTAACCCTGAGTATCAAATGGCTGTGGCCCCAAAAACCAGAAAGAAAAAAAAAAAAAGAAAGAGATAGATGGGACCGAAGAGATAGCATGGAGGTAGGACCTTTGCCTTGCATGCAGAAGGATGGTGGTTTGAATCCCGGCATCCTGTATGGTCTCCAGAGCCTGTCAGAAGCGATTTCTGAGCTTAGGGTCAGGAGTAACACCTGAGTGCTGCCCGGTGTGACCCAAAAGCCAGAAAAGAAGATATTGATAGATAGTTAGGGGCTGGAGAGATAGCATGGAGGTAAGACGTTTGCCTTTCATGCAGAAAAATGGTGGTTCAAATCCTGGCATCCCATATGGTCCCCTGTGCCTGCCAGGGGCGATTTCTGAGCATAGAGCCAGGAGTAATCCCTGAACGATGCCGGGTGTGACCCAACAAGGCAAGCACTCTACCACTGCACCATCACTCCAGCCCCTGCAACTCTTTATTTTATTTTATTGAAACAATTGTGATCTACAGAGTCCTTCATAGTTGAATATCAGATGTACAATGAGTCAGGACCCTCTCCACCACCAGTGTCAACCTCCCTTCACCAGTGAGCCAGAGTGCATCGTGTACCACCATCCTTTGCCCCTGACCTGCCAGTATAACAGGCCTCTTTAAGTCTAGATTGTTAAAGTTCAGGTCCCTTGATTCTATTATTGTTGACTTTGGCTTGGGTTAAATTGCGACTCTTATTCCTCATGGATGGGAACATAAATTAGATGGGTGGAACCCCTTTGAAGTTTGCAAAGACATTTGGAAAAACAATATGGCAGCAACTGCAGGTGTTTAGTTCCTTGACATACACCAGTCTATGTCCTTTGCTTCTTCAGAAATAGCATGTAGGGGGCTGGAGCAGTGGTGCAAGAGGTAGGGCATTTGCCTTGCAAGTGCTAATCTAGAACAGACTGCAGTTCTAGTTCTAGTTCCCCTGTGTCCCATATGGTCCCCTAAATCAGGAGCGATTTCTGAGTGCACAGCCAGGAGTAACCCCTGATCATCACTGGGTGTGGCCCCCAAAACAAAACAGAACAACAACAAAAAGAAATAGCATCTATACATTTGAATATACATGGTCATTCCAGAGAATGGATGCATTTTTCATCATTTATGTGAAAATGTGGACAGGTGATGGATTAATAGCTAATTTTTGGCATATAATTTTTTTTCTGGAGGTAGGAGGCTCATCTGGTGATGTAAGAGGTTATTCCTGGCTTTGCACTCAGAAATTCTTTCTGGTGGTGGTGCTCAGGAGACCATATGGGATGCCAGGGATCAAAACCATACCGACCATGTTCAAAGCAAGCACCCTATCCACTGTACTCTTACTCCAGTTTCTTTTTTTGTGTGTGTGGTTTTTGGGTCACACCCGGCAGTGCTCAGGGGTTATTTCTGGCTCCAGGCTCAGAAATTGCTCCTGGCAGGCACAGGGGACCATATGGGGTGCCGGGACTCGAACTGATGACCTCCTGCATGAAAGGCAAACGCCTTACCTCCATGCTATCTCTCCGGCCCCACAGTTTCTAACTCAGTAACTTAAGCCAGTTTTTGCTTGCTTGGTTTTAGGATCACACCAGGTAATGCTTAGGAGTTACTCCTGAATTTACACTCAGGGATCATACCTGTGGAGTTTAGGGGTTTGAGTCCAGACCAGCTACATGCAAGGCAAGCTCTTTAGCCACTGTACTATTGGCCCTGGCCTCTCTAGATATAGTCTTATGCATTCATACAAGGAAACATGTCAGGGATTCATTTCATCCTTTTTGTAATAGCAAATAATAAAAATTAATGGACCAGTTGACATGAGAATAAACATACACATTTAAGTTTATCCATTTGATGGATTTCAAATGAATGAGCTGCTTGAATACCTCAAAAATTACATAGAAAAGTTTCAAAAAAAAAGTTTCAGTAATACATGAAGTATATTATGTAAAAATAGGAAGCAAAATAATAAACGAGTGCATATGTAAAAATAAAAATACAAAAATAGGTGGGCTGGAGAGATAGCACAGCAGGAAGGCATTTGTCTCGCAAGCGCTGACCCAGGACCAACGATGGTTCAAATCCCTGCATCCCATATAGTCCACCGTGTCTGGCAGGAGCAATTTCTGAGCAGAGAGCCAGGAGTAACCTGTGAGTGCCACCAAGTGCGGCCCAAAAACCAAAAACCAAAAAAAAGGAATGATGGGCAATAATATAGCAGGTAGGATTTGATCTTAATTCTATCCCCGATGTCCCCTATGATCTTCTGAGCACTGCCAGGAGTGATCCCTGAATGCAGAGCCAGGAGTAACCCCTGAGCATGACCAGGTGTGGCCCCAAGCCAAAATAGGAATGATGGGAAGAGAAAGAGATTGTACAGGGAGTAAGACGTGTTTAAGTAAGCATGAGTAAGCCCTGAGAACAGCCATGTGTGACACATGTTCCCCTTCAAAAAATAAAAAGCCCACAAAGGCATGAGCATAACACTTAAACACATACTCAACGTCACAGCAGTTATGTCAGTGCAGATAAGGAGGGTCAGATAAAGTCGGACTAATGTTCCAGGCTGGAGCGATAGCATAGTGGGTAGGACACTTGCCTTGTAAACAGGTCACCTGGGTTTGATCTCTGGTATCCCATGTGGTTCCTTGAGTCTGCTAAGAGTGGTTCCTGAATGTAGAGCCAAGTGTAACTCCTGAGCATCGCCAGGTGTGGCACAAAAACAAAAAACGAAAAAGTAGGAGTAATGTTTCCGTAACTTTGTCTTTTCATTTTTATCAAAGACATAAGGCAAATGTGTCAAAATAGTACTATCTTTGGGTATAATTTAATATTCTTGTATCTTCTCTGTGTTTTTGTTTTTGTTTTTGTTTTTGGTTTTTTTTTTGTTTGTTTGTTTTTTTGGGCCACACCCGGCGGTGCTCAGGGGTACTCCTGGCTATCTGCTCAGAAATAGCTCCTGGCAGGCACTGGGGACCATATGGGACACCGGGTTTCGAACCAACCACCTTTGGTCCTGGATCGGCTGCTTGCAAGGCAAACACCGCTGTGCTATCTCTCCGGGCCCTTCTCTGTGTTTCTAATAACTCCAGCCACAAAAAGTTGTAAATTGGGCTGTAAATTGGCATGGAAGGGCAAACAATGCTTGGTGTCAAATCATATGAGGAGCAGAACTCAGGGAGTGGGTTCTGTGGAGGGTCTGTGGGAAGATCTGTGAGGAGATCTGTGGGAAGGCATTTGAGAGAATCTGGAAGAGGGTCTCTGGAGAGTTGTGAGAGGATCTGTGAGAAGGTCTGTGGGAGAGTATGTAAGAGGGTTTGTGGGAGCATCTATGGAAGAGTCTGTAAGAAAGCCTGTGAGTCAAGGAGACAATCGCTGCAATGAGAACTGCAGACTAGAGATGACCGAGAGCCATGGGCCCTCAAAGGAGGAGATGGTCCAGATCTGGGATGTTTCTGAGTTATGTTGTGTCTTTGAGGGAGTCCTAACTGAGAGGTCAGGTGGCACCTGACCTGCCTCTAAGCAGATCACAGGCTCAGTGGGAATCTTTTTTTTTTTTTTTGTGGTTTTTTGGGTCACACCTGGCAGTGCTCAGGGGTTATTCCTGGCTACAGACTCAGAAATTGCTCCTGGCAGGCACAGGGGACCATATGGGACGCCGGGATTTGAACCGATGACCTCCTGCATGAAAGGCAAACGCCTTACCTCCATGCTATTTCTCCAGCCCGCAGTGGGAATCTTTTGGCCAACTTTCTTGGGGTGGCCTAGAGCCTTGCTGCAGCTGGGCTGGCTTAGGCCTGGAGCTCAGCAGCCTGAGCTGAGCTTGAGAGTATAATTTAGCCAGGAAAAACTGGGTCCCATTGGTAATGGGAATGCTGCACTGGTGATGGGTGGTGTTCTTTACATGACTGAAACCCAAACACAATCATGTATGTAATCAAGGTGTTTAAATAAAATATTAAAAAAAAGTGGTGGGAAAGCCAAACCCTGCCACTCCAGCACCCCTAAAAAAAAAAAAACTGGGTCCCAGCCCCAGAGGCTCTTGGAGACTCAGCCTCAACTACAACCAAGAATTTTCCTTCCTGCAGGGGTTTATATCATTATAGAGTTTTATTTTTGGTTTTATTTTGTCTTCTCCATCATACCTGCTATGCTCCAAATAGTGTGGGTTTTTTTTTTTGGGGGGGGGGTTGGAGGCATGTTTTAAGGTCATGCCTAGCAGTGCTCTGGGGACCACGGTATTGGTGAAGAAACCTGGGAATCTAGGTCTCAGACATGCTTAGCTCATGCACTAATTATTTGAGCCATATCCCTGGTCCCTTATAAATGCTCTGGACCAGGGACCAGAGTGATAGCACAGCTTGTAGGCATTTGCCTTGCACATGGCTGACCCAGGTTCCATCTCTGGCATCCTTTATGGTCCCTGATCCTGCCAAAAGTAATGTCTGAGAGCAGAGGCAGGAGAAACCCATGAAAACCACTAGTGTGGCCACGCCCCCAGAAAACCCAGAAAAAGAAAAAAGGTACAAATTGCATTTACAGGGGCTGGAGAGATAGCCTTGCATGCAGAAGGATGGTGGTTCGAATCCCGGCATCCCATATGGTTCTCGGAGCCTGCCAGGAGTGATTTCTGAGGAACCCCTGAGAGCTGCTGGGTGTGACCCACACCCCCAATAGCATTTACATTTTTCCACTTTTTTTTTTTTTTTTTGGTTTTTGGGCCACACCTGGCGGTGCTCAGGGGTTACTCCTGGCTGTCTGCTCAGAAGTAGCTCCTGGCAGGCACGGGGGACCCTATGGGACACCGGGATTCGAACCAACCACCTTTGGTCCTGGATTGGCTGCTTGCAAGGCAAACGCCGCTGTGCTGTCTCTCTGGGCCCTACATTTTTCCACTTTAAAAAAAAAAGTTTTTTTTTTTTTTGAAGCTATGTCCATCAATACTCCAAGGCCACTCCCGGCTCTGTGCTCAGAATTGACCATTGACGGTACTTTATGGACCATAGGGAGTACTGGGAATGAAACTTGGGTTATCTGTGTGCATGACCTGCGTCTAACACCTTCCAACATGGCAGTACAGAATGAAACAAAAAAGTGTTTCAGAGTGATACATGTGGTCTATGATTTATATAAAATAAAATAGAAACCAGTGCACTTGTAAAAGCACACAAATAGGTGTGAAGGGGCCAGAGAGATTGTACAGTGGGCAAGGCACGTGCCATGCACCTGGGTTCAATCTAGCCTCAAGATTTTATGAATTATGAGACCTTTTCTGATGATTATGTTTGCATATGTTTCACATGGACAAAGACTTTCTTGAGCCAGAGAGAGAGAGGAGAAAGAGAGAGAGAGAGAGAGAGAGAGAGAGAGAGAGAGAGAGAGAGAGAGAGAGAGAGAAAGATATAGAGAGAGAGAGCGAGAGCGCAAAGCCCCAAGCCTCATCAGGAATGCTCACTGAGCACAGAGCCAGGAGTAAGCCTTGAGTATTAGTAGCCCCTAAAACCAAAAAGAAGGAGAAGTAGAAAATGATGATTCTGGGGCTGTAGAGCTATGAGTAAGTTCAATTGTGACTCCAAACCAAAAACAAACAATGAACCAACCATCAACCAATCAACCAATGAACCACCCAACCAAAGTCATCTCTGTAGTTTAAGGGGGTTGGAGAGGTAGCTTTTCATGTTATCTTATTTGTTTGGGGAGACTTTGGGCCACACCTGACAGTCCTAAGGATACTGACTCTATGCTCAGGATTTACTCCTAATGATGCTTAAGGGGAACATATGGGATACCAGGGATCAAATCCAGATTGGCCATGTTCAAGGCAAATGCCTTACTTGCTTTGTTTTTGCTCCAGACTTATGTTGTCTTTTTTTTTTTTTTTTTTTGGTGAGGGGTGTTGGGCTACACTTGGTGGCACTCAGGGCTTACATCTGGCTCTGCTCAGAAATCACTCCTGGCAGGCTCAGGGGTCATTTGGGTTGCTGGGGATCTAAGCTGGATTGGTCCCGGGTCAGCTGCATGCAAGGCGAATGCCCTGACACTGTGCTATTGCTCCATTCTCCTATTGTCTTATTTTTACATCATGATATTATCCTATTTATACTTTGTCACATAGTAAGAAATTATTAGCCCGGAGAGATAGCACAGTGGCGTTTGCCTTGCAAGCAGCTGATCCAGTACCAAAGGTGGTTGGTTCGAATCCCAGTGTCCCATATGGTACCCTGTGCCTGCCAGGAACAATTTCTGAGCAGACAGCCAGGAGTAACCCCTGAGCACAGCTGGGTGTGGCCCAAAAACCAAAAAAAAAAAAAGAAAAGAAAAGAAAAGAAAAGAAATTGTTAGCCATAGAGTCGCATCGCCTGACGTTGATGATGCTAGTTCCAGAGAGGTTTGTGGAAGATGTCATGCCCAGGAGTTCGCAAGTCTAGCCCGTTTGCCTTCCGGGGCCTGCCCTTGCCTGGAAGGACTATCCAGCTGAGCTGTGTGATGCACTGGCCCATGACTTTAGAGCTCCAAACACTGCAGAACCCAAGGCTAAAGGAGCACTTTCAGGGACTTCTCCCAGCTGTTCTGTGGGCTCTGGGGACTTGGGAGAAACCCCAGATGTTCTGGGCTGGACCAAAGGGCTTTTGGAGGCTTAGTAATCCAGGGAAGGGTCACAAAGTCAACATCAGCAGAAGGGAACCTTGCCTACCTTCCAGTGAATGTTTAACTCTGCCCAGTCCAGAAGGCCTCACTCCTAGGTTAGCCCTGCTCCAGATCTGGGGCCTGTGAGAGTGGGTGCAGCAGAAAACTGTGAACCCCCAGTTCAATGGCTATGAAGAGGTTCCCACAGCAAGTGAAACCCTCTATAGCGTGGGTGGGTGAGGTTTTGGGACAGCCAAAGGGGGGCAACTTTTTCTGTGCAGAGATATCCCATTTTACTCCACCTTTGAACTCTGAAGACTGAGTGAGGGCCTGGAGAAGGTGTGGGAGGAGGGTCAGTGCTGGGAGAAGAGACCAGGCCTGAGCTGGGGATGAAGCTGGGGAGTGGGGTTCAGGGAGAGGAGCAGATCAACCTAAACTGATGATAGGGAGAGGTAGAGAGAGAGAAGGAGAGAAAGACAGAGAGGAAGAGAGGGGAGAGGAGAGAGAGGGGGAGGGGAGGGGAATGAGGGAGAGAACAAAGGAGAGAAGGAGAGGAGAGGGTGAGAAAGAGAGTGAGAGTGCAGTAAGGGCCAGTAGGGGTGGGCACAGATAGAGGGGGTTCTCTGTGAGAACAGGGGCCTCTGCCAAGCCTGGGCATAATCTGATGGTCAGTAGAAAGTTTTTTTTCAAATGGAGGATGGAGGGATATCCTGATAGTAGGGCATTTGCCTTGCATTGCTGCCAACCTGGAACCCATCCAGGTTCAATCCCTGGTATTCCATATGGTTCCCCCAAGCTTGGCAGGAGCGATTTTCTGAGCACAGAGTCAGGGAGTAACCCCTGAGCTCCACTGAGTGTGGCTCACACACTCCCCCCCCAAAAGAAAGTTTTCTTCCAGGTCTGGTATTTGGTGGTCAAGGGCAGTGGGTGTGGTGGGATGGGGGCAGAGAACAGGAAAAGGGTATCTACAGACAGTGGTGGAGGGAGCTGGCTGGCATAGCAGTGAAGTGGCATTACATGGCTTAAAAACACTGGCATCGGCACCATTGTAAATTGTGATACTTCAGTAAAGCAAAGAAGAAAATTATTGAGACAAAAATTAATGGATATTTTTGTTTTATGTTTTTGGGTTGCATCCAGTAATGCTCAGGGCTGACTTCTGGCTCTGCACTGAGAAATTATTCTCTGAGGTATTCTGGGAACCCATATGGAATGCCAGGGATGAAATCCGTGTTGCAGCATGAAAGGCAAACACCTACCACTTCAGAATAGATATTTATTTAGCTCCAATTTCAAGTTCAATGGCAGAGCATTCATTTTGTTATTTTGGTTTGGTTTTGGTTTTTGGGTCATACCTAGCGGCGCTCAAGGGACCATATGGGATGCCGGGATTTAAACCAGGGTCCACCCTGTTTTGGCAGCATACAAGGCAATCACCTTAACCCTGTGCTATCGCTCTGGCCCTGAAAGAGCATTCTTGGAAAAAGAAAGAAATTTCCAGCCTGATGCTATGTGTTTAACTGGGAGACATTCAACACTAATTTATTTATTTTTATTTGTTTTGTTTTGGCTGTGCTCAGGTAATCAAGCCACAGATCAAACCCAAGTAAATTACATGCAAAGCATGCGCTCTCCCCACTGTATTATTATTATTATTTCTTTTTGGTTTTTGGGCCACACCCATTTGATGCTCAGGGGTTACTTCTGGCTATGCGCTCAGAAATCGCCCCTGGCTTGGGGGGACCATGTGGGACGCCGGGGGGATCGAACAGTGGTTTGTCCTACGCTAGAGCTTGCAAGGCAGACACCTTAACTCTAGCGCCACCTTCCTGGCCCCCCCCACTGTATTATTTTCAGTGCCACCTGGGGTCTTGGTAGGGGGGACTCAGGTGCTTTTCCCAGCTCTGTGATCAAAGGCCATTCCCAGCAGTTGGGGCCCATGAGGTCCTGAGATTGAAACTGGAATTTCCCTCTCTGTCCTCTATCCAGACTTTGGTTCTGCTCACCTTATCACTGTGGAAGGTCCAGGGCCCTTTGCTCTGCCTCTGCTGAGTTAGTCTTTGCCAGATTGCTTTCCTATAAGATCCCCTAACATGCTCAATTTTGTTTTGTTTTGTTTTTTTGTTTTGGTTTTTTTTGGGGTCACACCCGGCAGTGCTCAGGGGTTACTCCTGGCTCTATGCTCAGAAATCGCTCCTGGTAGGCTCAGGGGACCATATGGGATGCTGGGATTCGAACTACTGACCTTCTGCATGGAAGGCAAATACCTTACCTCCATGCTATCTCTCCAGTCCCATCCATTTCTTTTCTCTTCCACAGACTTGACACGAGTCTAGCGTCTGTTAGGGTTTGAGTTGACGCCCATGTCAATGCTGAGATTCAAAGACCACCTCATATAATGCAAGGTGCAAAAGGGAGTTTATTCGGATAAACAAGGTCCGAGCCTCATCCAACTAAGGGGGTCTTGGCAAAAAAACCCAAGTCAAATCTTAAAGCAGGGGGCCAGAGATATAGCATGGAGGTAAGGTATTTGCCTTGCATGCAGAAGGTCAGTGGTTCGAGTCCCAGCATCCCTATGGTCCCCCGAGCCTTCCAGGAGCAAATTCTGAGCCAGGAGTAACCCCTGAGCACTTCTGGGTGTGACCTCCCCAAAAAAAATCTTCAAGCAGTTTATATATCACAAGCAGTAACAGTACAATCATTTCATTGTATAGATGTCTTAATTAATCGCTGCTTTTTCTGGCTCAACTTTGATTGTCTAGGGATACTCTGATTCTAACCTTGGTTGTCAAGGAATACTCTGATTTGAACCCTGGCTGTCAAGGATTACTTTGATTCAAACTTTAGTTGGTATTATTTTTTGGAGGAAGCATACCTGGTGATGCTCAGGATTTACTCCTGGCTATGCGCTCAGAAATCGTTCCTGGCTCGGGGGACCACATGAGACACTGGGGGATCGAATTGTGATCCGTCCTGGGTCAGATGTGTGCAAAGCAAACACCCTACTACTATGCCACCGCTCCAGCCCCCAAACTTTGGTTGTTAAGGGAGCCTTTTCAGATAGAATATTCCAAGCTCACTCAACCCTTGGTTCCTTATTCCTGGAGGGCACCAACTTTGGTTTTATTTCTGAGTCAACTCTCTCTGTCTTAGGAAGAGATTGACTAATCTGGGTAAGTGATTGAACGTAGGGGGCCTTGGTTCTTAGAAGTCCTGATAGAAAATAGGTTCTAGGTCTGCTGTCATTCGTCCCATGATTAATTATGTCCATCTTGTCACTTGGTCAAAATGGTGTCTGACATTTCTCTACCATAAAGGGACTTTTTACTCCTTTTCATTTTTTTTGTTTGTTTTTAGTTTGGGGGCCACAAGTGCTCAGGCTTTTCTCCTGGCTCTGATTTCAGGAACTCTCCTGAAAGGCTCGGGGAACACTATGGGATGCCAGGGATGAACCTGGGTTGGCTACATGCAAGGCAAATGCATTCCTTGCTGTGCTGTTGTTCTATCTCTCTCCTTTGTTGTTTTTTGTTTTTTTTGTTTTTTTGGGTCACACCCGGCGGTGCTCAGGGGTTACTCCTGGCTGTCTGCTCAGAAATAGCTCCTGGCAGGCACGGGAAACCATATGGGACACCGGGATTTGAACCAAACACCTTAGATTCTGGATTGGCTGCTTGCAAGGCAAGCACCGCTGTGCTATCTCTCCGGGCCCTCTCCTTTGTTTTTTTGAGCCAATTCCCTACACTGTTCAGGGCTTATTCCTGCCTTTGTGCTCAGGGATCACTTTTGTCAGGGCTTGGGGGACCATATAGGGTGCTGGAGATCAGACCTGGGTGGGCCACATGCAGGACAGATGCCCACCCTACTGTACTGTGTCAATCCCCTGAGGAATCCATTCAGTCATCCAGCGATTCATCTACATCTGTCTGTCCTATGTGGCTCATTCAGGAATGAACTTACCCCCATGGGCTCCAATCAGAACACAAGCCAGCTCAGGGCTTCTCCACTAGGAGGGATTCTGCCCCTGGGTAGGGGGAACCTTTGTCAGTGTCTGGGCACATTTTAACTTTACAGCAGGAGGGATCATGATACATGTGGCTGGTGAGAGATTTGTGTTGCCCCCAGAATCATGCAGGACAGGCCCCAGGATGAGCTCAGCAGGGAGGATCTAACCCCAAAGACCCTGGGCTCCACCAGGAGAAACCCAATTCCACTCTGCTCCCCTATTTGTCGAACCAAGATGGGAGAGCTACAGGCCAAGCAGATGGGCCCTGGCATCATTGCTTCCCCAGGGTCCAGGCCAGGTGCAATTTTACTGCCCACCTGTTTGGGCTTCCCATGGCTTTATAGACATTTTCTCACGAAGGACTTAGCTCACTTTCTCTGCGTTTCATAAACTCATAACCAAGGGAGATTAAGCAAACCCTCTGCAGTTAACATGCCAAGGCACTTTGAGCCACTTTGGCATTTCCTGGAAGCTGTTGAAATCTTATCTATGAAAGCCTTTGAGTCGCATGCTAACTCGGAGCAAGAGGGAAATAAGGAGGACAGTGGGAAGGGCATTTGCCTTGCACACAGCTGACCCGGGTTCGAGCTCATATGGTCTCCTGAGCACTGCCAACAGAGTACAGAGTCAAGAGTGACCCCTGAACACTGCCAGGAGTGATTTATGAATGCAGAGCCAGAAGTAACCCCATGAGTATCACTGGTTGTGGCCCAAAACAGCAACAATAATAATAACAACAACAACAACAACAACAACAACAAAATCAATATTAAGGACTGGAGTCATAATTTAGTGGGATGGGCATTTGTTTTGCATGTGGCCAACCTGGGTTCAGTCCATGGCACCACATAGGATCTCTTGAGCCCCATCAAGAGTAATTCCTCAGCACAGAACCAGAACGAAGAGTTGAGCACTGCCAGTTATAGTCCCCATTTCCATATATATATGTACATATATATATATATATGTCTATGTATATATTTGGTTTTGGGCCACATATGGCAGTGTTCAGAGATACTCCTGGCTCTGTGCTTAGGAATCACTCCTTACACTGTAACAGGCTTAGGTGAACAATATGGGATGCCAGGGATGGAAGCCACTTCAGCTGTGTGCAAGGCAAATATCCTCCACACTATGTTATCACTCTGGCACAATTTTTTTTGGGGGGTTTTTTGGCCACACCCATTTGATGCTCAGGGGTTACTCCTGGCTATATGCTCAGAAATCGCTCCTGGCTTGGGGGGACCATATGGGACGCCGGGGGATCAAACTGTGGTCCGTCCTACGCTAGCGCTTGCAAGGCAGACACCTTACCTCTAGCGCCACCTTCCTGGCCCCACAAAATTATGATTATTACTAATTTTTATTTTTGGGCCATACCTGACAACGCTCAGGAGTTACTCTTGGCTCTGCACTCAGAAAATCACTCCTGGCAGGCTTCGGGGACCATATGGGAAGCTGGGAATCAAACCCAGATCCGTCCCAGGCCAGCTATATGCAAGGCAAACACCTTACCACTGTGCTATGGCTTTGGTCTCCCAAAATTCAAATATTTAAGAAAAGAATTGTTAGAAAATGACTATGAGTGCCCACAGGGATAGAGCATACAGAGGGAACATGCCCAGCTGCAGGCTAGAATGGCACTTTGTTCTTTTATTTTTTCTTTCCATTTTTTGGGTCACACCCGGTGCTCAGAGGTTACTCCTGACTCTGAGTTCAGAAATCACCACTGGCAGGCTCGGGAGACCATATAAAATGCATGGATTCGAACCACCATTTGTCCTGGATCTGTTGCTTGCAAGGCAAGTGCCCTACTGCTGTGCTATCTCTCTAGCCCCTAGGCTGGCACTTTGAAGGGGCTATTGATGGAGTCTCAGCATCCGAGCTGCTCCCTCTTTTTGCTAAATCATCACAGCCTACAGCAGACACCAGCAGTCACAGTCTAGACTCGGGAATAATGGGACAGGAGGACACAGTTGAAAGTATGAGTGCCAGGGCATAGGTCATGGCCTTGAGTAGTTTCTTTTCTCTCTCTCTCTCTCTCTCTCTCTCTCTCTCTCTCTCTCTCTCTCTCTCTCTCTCTCTCTCTCTCTCTCTCTCTCTGGTTTTTGGGCCACACCCGATGATGCTTAGGGGTTACTCCTGGCTCTGCACTCAGAAATCACTCCTGGGGCTGGAGAGATAGCACAGTAGCATTTTTGCCTTGCCAGCAGCTGATCCAGGACCTAAGATGGTTGGTTCGAATCCGGGCATTCCATATGGTCCCCTGTGCCTGCCAGGAGCGATTTCTGAGCAGATAGCCAGGAGTAACCCCTGAGCACCGCTGGGTGTGGCCCAAAAGCAAAAAAAAAAAAAAAAAATCACTCCTGGCTTGGGGGACCATATGGGATGCTGGAAGATCAAACCACGATCTTTCCTAGGTCAGCCGCGTGCAAGGCAAGTGCGCTACCACTGTGCTACCGCTCTGGCCCTAGCCTTGTATAGTTTCTAAGGGGCAAGGTCATATTGGGCTACTCTGGGTGATATTGGGAGCTATTTTTGCCTCTGTACGCAGGGTTCACTCTGGCAATGCTTGGGAATCATCTGTGGTCCTGGGGATTGAACTCAGGGTCAGCCACATGCAAGATAAGAGCCTTAATCCCCTCCTGTTTCCCCTCCTTTCTAGCCTAAGACTTTTCGGTGATGGTTTCTTTTTTTTTAAGAGTCACATTTGGCTGTGCACAGGAGACCACATAGGATGCCAGAAATGAAACCTACCCAGAATGCACCTAGTGTTTGAACAAAGTATTGTACCTTCTGTACTCTTGCTTCAGTCCCTGAGACTATAATCAGAACATTCAATATTTCTTTCATAACTTTCAAGATAGCTATCTGCAATGCCCTTGGTTTGAGAGTAAGAGGTTCTGAGGTATAGTTCATTTCTTTTCTGTTTGTCTTTGGACATACCTGACTGTGCTGAGGCACACAGTTCCACACTCAGGATTCACTCCTGGTGGGATCACTCAGGGCCTTTATGGGATGCAGGCGATCGAACCCATGCAGTGTATGTACAGGTCATCATCTTACCCACTGTACTATTGCTCCTGTTCCTGAGACTATTTTTATTGCTGTTAGTGGTTTTATTTATTTATTTATTTTGGTCACACCAGGGATGGTCAGGAATAGTGATGGCAGTGTCCCTATATGGGATGCCAGAGATCAGAGCCAGACTGATGTGTGCAAGGCAAGCACCTTCCCTGCTGTTCTATTGCTTTGGCCCCTGAGACTAGATTGAACTTGGACATTCATCATTGCTTTCATAACTCAAGGTAGCTATCAGCAAACAATGCTATGGTTTAAAGATAAGGGTTTCTGACATATAATTTTGTTCTTTTTTGTTTGTGTCTGGCATACCCAGTGATGTTCAGGGCTTACTCTTTGCCTCCTGGCTCTGTGCTCAGGAGTCACTTCTGCTGGTGCTTAGTAAACCCTTTGCGGTGCCAGGGATCAAATCAGGCCAAGTTTAGGCCAGTCAAGCTCAGGGCCCCAATCTTCTCACATTTCTTCGGGGGTTGCTGTTTTTTAGTGATGAGGGTTTGACAAGAAGCCCAGCATTTGTTTCAGATTCTGAATGCAGGGATCTAAGGATGTTGCGGTTTCTTAGTGGGCACCATGTCAGCAAATCTGTTTGCATTGGATACAGTGTCTGTGAGACCTGCTCCGTACACCTGTATCCGAAAGCCAGTCCTGGGGAGCCAGAATCCAAGCTAGACTGTCTATACCTGGGAGAAACAACCCCTGGCTCCTTCAGACAGTCCTTTCTTTCCTTTCCTTTCCTTTTCCTTTTCCTTTTTTTTTTTGGGGGGGGGAGTTTGGGCCACACCCAGTGACTATCAGGGGTTAGTCCTGAGCTATGTGCTCAGAAATTGCTCTTGACTTGGGGGACCATAGGGATGCTGGGGATTGAATCCAGGTCCATCCTGGGTCAGCTGCATGCAAGGCAAATGCCCTACTGCTGTGCTATCGCTTAGGCCCAGTCCTTCATTATTTTGGTAAAAACTTTATTGATTGATTGATTGATTGGTTGGTTGGTTGATGTTTGGGCCACACCCAGTGGCACTCAGGAACTACTCCTGGCTTCTGCACTCAAAAACCGAACCGGGTCCCTCCCGGGTTGGTTGCATGAAGGCAAATGCTCTACCGCTGTGCTATCTCTCCGGCCCCTCAGATAGTCCTTCAGTCTTCCTTGTCTGCCCCATTGAATCAGCTGCCCTGTGGCTGTCGTGTGGGTCACATGTTGGCCTGACAGGGTCTTGAGAAGCTGTTCTAAGGGGTTCAGTGCTGGGTCTGGCTCCCTTTTCTCCTTGGTCACTTCCTGCTGAACCCTGGTGCAGCCAGAGGTTTTTTATTATTATCATTTAAGGTTTTTGGGCCACACTTGGCAGTGCTCAGGGGTTACTCCGAGCTCTGTGTTCAGAACTTACTCCTGGAAGGCTTGGAGGACCCAGGGTACTGGGGATCAAACCCGGGTTTGTCCCAGGTTGGCTGCATGCAAGGCAAACTTCCTACCGCTATGCTATCACTTTGACTCAGCAGAGGATTAAAATTTTTTTAATTGAGGGGCCGGAGAGAGAGCATGGAGGTAAGGCGTTTGCCTTTCATGCAGGAGGTCATCAATTTGAATCCCGGCGTCCCATATGGTCCCCCGTGCCTGCCAGGAGCAATTTCTGAGCATGGAGCCAGGAATAACCCCTGAGCACTGCCGGGTGTGACCCAAAAACCACAAAAAAAATTATTTTTTTAATTGAATCACTCTAAGACACACAATTACAAAGTTGCTCATGATTGACTTTCAGTCATACAATGTCCAACACCCTTCACCAATGCACATTTCTTGTCATCAGTGTCCCCATTTCTCTCCCACCCTTCCCTCTCTACTTGCCTCTATGGTAGACATTCTCTCTCTCTCTCTCTCTCTCTCTCTCTCTCTCTCTCTCTCTCTCTTTCCTTTTTTTCTCTCATTTTAGACACTGTGCCCTGCAATACTGTTACTGAAGGGGCATCATGCATCCAGTTCTTGTCCAAAGCAATCATTTCCCACTATCATTGTGGTCTCATCTTTTTTTTTTTTTGGTTTTTGGGACACACCCGGCGGTGCTCAGGGGTTACTCCTGGCTGTCTGCTCAGAAATAGCTCCTGGCAGGCACAGGGGACCATATGGGACACCGGGATTCGAACCAACCACCTTTGGTCCTGGATCGGCTGCTTGCAAGGCAAACACCGCTGTGCTAGCTCTTCGGGCCCTGTGGTCTCATCTTTGCCTTCACTGCACTTGCCGCTTTTTTTTTTTTTTGGTTTTTGGGCCACACCCGTTTGACGCTCAGGGGTTACTCCTGGCTATGTGCTCAGAAATCGCCCCTGGCTTGGGGGGACCATATGGGACGCCGGGGGATCTAACCGCGGTCCTTCCTTGGCTAGCGCTTGCAAGGCAGACACCTTACCTCCAGCGCCACCTACCCAGCCCCACTTGCCGCTCTTTGTGGCAAGCTTCTTGCCTTGGACGGTCCTGATCCTCATCTCTATCGTCTTTAGTAATTATTATTATTATTATTATTATTATTATTATTTATTTTTTTTTGTGGTTTTTGGGTCACACCCGGCAGTGCTCAGGGGTTTTTCCTGGCTCCGTGCTCAGAAATTGCTCCTGGCATGCACGGGGGACCATATGGGACGCCGGGATTCGAACCGATGACCTTCTGCATGAAAGGTAAATGCCTTACCTCCATGCTATCTCTCCGGCCCCTATTATTTTATTTTTATTATTATTATTTTTTTGGTTTTTGGGCTACACCCGGCGGTGCTCAGGGGTTACTCCTGGCTGTCTGCTCAGAAATAGCTCCTGGCAGGCACAGGGGACCATATGGGACACCGGGATTCGAACCAACCACCTTTGGTCCTGGATCGGCTGCTTGCAAGGCAAACGCCGCTGGCTATCTCTCCGGGCCCTGTTATTATTATTATTATTATTATTATTATTATTACTTTTTTTTTCCCACAAATGAGTGTGATCAGTTCATGTCTGTTCCTCTTCCTCTAACTCATTTCACTCTCTATATCCATCCATGTGTAAACAAATTTCATGACTTAATTTTTCCTAACAGCCGTGTTACATTTTATTGTGTAGATGTACCAAGTTTCCTTTTATTTATTCATTTTTTTTACTTTCTCCCTCATAAAGGGGACGAGGGAATGAGAGGAGGGGTCTAGAAAGGAGGTGGGAGCAATTCCAGTAGTTGGGTCTTACCTGTTGTACAATCAGTTGCTTTTCTTTATCTGTAATGTTCCCGAGCTTGTTTTGCTTTGGTTTGGACCAAATCTAGTGGAAACCATTGGGACCATGTGGTAGAATGGACAGAAGCCTTTCTCCTAGCCCTTTGCACTCTCCTTGGTTCTGCTGTGTTTTTCTTTTGGAGGCTGGAGCACCCATTATCTCAAGAATAGTATAAGAGGGGCTGGAGCAATAGGACAGTGGATAGGGCATTTGCCTGGCATTACCCGGATTTAATCCCCAGCATCCCATATGGTCCCCGAGCCTGCCACGAGCAATTTCTAAGCACAGAGCTAGGAGTAACCTTTGAACACTATCAGGAATGGCACCCCTTTCAAAATAATAGAATAATAAAATTGACTTAGGAGCTGGAGTGATGGTATAAGTGGGGAAGGCACTTGCCTTGCACTTGGCTGATCAGATTTGATCCCCAGCATCCCATACAGCCCTCAAGCGCTGTAAGGAGTGATTCCTGAACATAAATTTAGGAGTCAGTCATGAACACTGCTGGTGTGGTTCTAAAACCAATAAAATTTTTATGGGGCCGGAGAGATAGCATGGAGGTAAGGCGTTTGCCTTTCATGCAGGAGGTCATCGGTTTGAATCCCGGCGTCCCATATGGTCCCCCGTGCCTGCCAGGAACAATTTCTGAGCCTGGAGCCAGGAATAATCCCTGAGCACTGCCGGGTGTGACCCAAAAACCACACACACAAAAAAATTAATTTAGGGGCCAAAGCAATAGCACAGCGGTAGGGCATTTACCTTGCATGCGGCCGACCCAGGACAGACCCAGTTTTGATCCCTGGCATCTCATATGGTCCTCCAAGCCCTCCAGGAGTGATTTCTGGGCACAAAGCCAGGAGCACCACCAATGTGGCCTCCCAAAATTAAATTACATGCCAAATTAATTCATAAAATAGGTAGGCAACAATAAAAGAAACAACAAATAAAGCAAAATATGGGAGCAGATATTTAATAAGAGAAACATTTGGGGCCGGAGAGATAGCATGGAGGTAAAGCGTTTGCCTTTCATGCAGGAGGTCATCGGTTCGAATCCCGGCGTCCCATATGGTCCCCCGTGCCTGCCAGGAGCAATTTCTGAGCCTGGAGCCAGGAATAACCCCTGAGCACTGCCGGGTGTGACCCAAAAATCACAAAAAAAAAAAAAAAAAAAAAAAAAAAAAAAGAGAAACATTACCCAAAATATATGCATAAGGATCAAACTTATTCGTAGCAAAGGAAATGCAAATTAAACCATAATAAGGTTTTATTCACATTTATAAGAATGGATAGCTTTAAGATTGGATGGTAGCATAATTATTTTTTTTGACAAGAGCCCTCTGGCCCCACTTACTTTTCCATTAGAAATTTTTACCTCTTTCTTTTATCCTTTGGTTTTTTGTTTTTTGTTTTTTTTATTTTATTTTTTTGGGTCACACCCGGCGGTGCTCAGGGGTTACTCCTAGCTGTCTGCTCAGAAATAGCTCCTGGCAGGCACGGGGGACCCTATGGGACACCGGGATTCGAACCAACCACCTTTGGTCCTGGATCGGCTGCTTGCAAGGCAAACGCCGCTGTGCTACCTCTCTGGGCCCGTAGATAACAAAATTTTTTTTTTGTTTTGTTTTTTGTTTTGGGTCACACCCGACGTTGCTCAGGGGTTACTCCTGGCTGTCTGCTCATAAATAGCTCCTGGCAGGCACGGGGGGGTGGGGTGGGGGACGGGGACAACCATATGGGACACCGGGATTCGAACCAACCACCTTTGGTCCTGGATCGGCTGCTTGCAAGGCAAGCACCGCTATGCTATCTCTCCAGGCCTGGTTTTTGGTTTTGGTTTTTGGTTTTTGTTTTTGGTTTTTGGGCCATGCCCGGCGGCGCTCAGGAGTTACTCCTGGCTACCTGCTCAGAAATAGCTCCTGGCAGGCATGGGGCACCATATGGGATGCTGGGATTCTAACCAACCACCTTAGGTCCTGGATCGGCTGCTTGCAAGGCAAACACCGCTGTGTTATCTCTCCGGCCCCTCTTTTTTCCTTTAATTTTTGTTCTGCTTTTGTTTCTGAGTTTCTTTTGTTTCTGACACCTGACTGTGTTCCAGGTTTACTCCTGTGTGCTCAGGGATCACTCTTGGAAGCACCCTGGAGACACTGTGTGCTGAGTATCAAACATAGGTCAATCGTATCCAATGCAAGCACCTTGGCTACCTTTTATATATACCTTTTATATATCGATACCTATATATCTCTCAAGACACCCCTTCTTTTTTAATTTTTTTTTTTTTTTTTTTTTTTTTTTTTTTTTTTTTTTTTTTTTTTTTTTGGTTTTTGGGTCACACCCGGTAGTGCTCAGGGGTTATTCCTGGCTCCAGGCTCAGAAATTGCTCCTGGCAGGCACAGGGGACCATATGGGACGCCGGGATTCGAACCGATGACCTCCTGCATGAAAGGCAAACGCCTTACCTCCATGCTATCTCTCCGGCCCCTTAATTTTTTATTTATTTTATTTTTTGTTTTTTTGGGTCACACCTGGCAGCGCTCAGGGTATACTCCTGGCTCTACATTCAGAAATCACTCCTGGCAGGCTCGGGGGACCATATGTGATTTGAACCACGGACTTTCTGCATGCAACACAACGCCTTACCTCCATGCTATCTCTCCGGCCCCTAATTTTTGAGCCAAAACTGGTGATGTTAAGGGCTGACTCCTGGCTCTGCACTTAGGAATCACTCCTGGTTTGCTTGGGTAGTCCAGAAGGACTGATAGGTTGCTGAGATCACACCTGGGTTGGCCATGTGCAAGACAAAAACTCTGTCCATTGCTCCCCACTCTGGTTTTTGGCCATACCCAGCAGTGCTCAGAGGTTACTTCTGGCTTTTCACCCAGGAATCACTCGTGGTGGGCTCAGGAGACCATTTTGGATGTTCCTATCAAACCTGTTTTGGCAGCATGCACGGCAAATGTCCTACCCACTGTACTATCACTCTGTGCCTCTCTCTCTTTTTAGTTTGCAATTTTATTCTGAGCTGTGCTCAGAGCTTTGTCTTGACTCTGCACACAGGGATAACTTCATATGGGATGCTGGGATCAAATCAATGCAAGGCAGGTACCCTATTGGCTGTCCCATCTCTGTTTTTATCTAAGTTATTTGAGATTGTCACATACCTTTGATATGGGGCCGGAGAGATAGCATGGAGGTAAGGCGTTTGCCTTGCATGCAGAAGGTCGGTGGTTCAAATCCCGGCATCCCATATGGTCTCTTGAGCCTGCCAAGAGCAATTTCTGAGCAGAGAGCCAGGAGTAACCCCTGAGCGCTGCTGGGTGTGACCCAAAAACAAACCAAAAAAAAAATGTTCTGATAATAGAATCAAGGGATCTAAGCATTAGCAATCTAGACTTAAAGGGGTCTGTTATACTGGAAGGCCAGGGGGCAAAGGGTGGTGGTATAGGATGCCCTCTGGAGCTATTGGGGGAGGGAGGTTGACACTGGTGGTGGGATGGCTCCTGGCTCATTGTATATCTGAAAGTCAACTATGAAGGACTTTGTAGATAACAATTTTTGTTTTGTTTTTTTTTGGTTTTTGGGCCACACCCAGCAGTGCTCAGGGGTTTCTCCTGGCTGTCTGCTCAGAAATAGCTCCTGACAGGCACAGGGGACCATATGGGACACCGGGATTCGAACCAACCACCTTTGGTCCTGGATCTGCTGCTTGCAAGGCAAACACCGCTGTGCTACCTCTCTGGGCCCGTAGATAACAATTTTTTTTTTTTTTTTTTTTTGGTTTTTGGGCCACACCCGGCGGTGCTCAGGGGTTACTCCTGGCTATCTGCTCAGAAATAGCTCCTGGCAGGCACGGGGGACCATATGGGACACCGGGATTCGAACCAACCACCTTTGGTCCTGGATCGGCTGCTTGCAAGGCAAATGCCGCTGTGCTATCTCTCCGGGTCCTGATAACAATTTTTAATAAAATAAAATTAAATTTAAAAAAATAACATTTTGATGGTAATTAACTTCAGGGAGACCCACACTTCAGGCGAGACCCACACTGACAGCTTTCCTACTGTCTATGCCCAGGCAGAACAGCCCACTTGGCGATGTCCTTATAGCACTTGTTTTCTTCCACTAGAGGCTGCAGTGATCGTGTCACAGTGACTTTTCCTTTCATCTCTTTCATCTGCAACAGTTCCTGAGCCGTTCTTTGTCTTTTTAAACACAATGACAGTTCTGAAGAATACTGGAAGAAAACATTTTACTTTAAGAAAATGAGCCTTCTAAGTTTCTAGGATGAATTTTTTTTCCCTCTCAATGTGTAATTCTAGAGAACTGGAGATACTGTACAGCAGGAAGGGCTCTTGCTTTGTACTTGACCAATTGACCAACCAGTTTTCAATTACCCCAAATCCCCATGTGGTCCCCAGGCCCTGCCAGGAATGATTCCTGAAGGCAAAGGCAGGATTAAGTCCTGAGCATTGCTGGGTGAGGCTTATAACAAAGAAACAGGCCAGAGTGATAGGACAGCGGGGAAGGTGCTTCCCTTGCAGGTAGCCAACCAGAGTTTGATCCTTGGCATCCTATATGGTCCCCACTCACCACCCTGGCAGGCTTAGACGACCATGTGAGATGCCGGGGATCAAACCCAGGTTGTCTGTGAGCAAGACAAACTCCCTAAACGCTGTGCTATCATCACTCCAGCCCCCAACACTCACTTTTTTGGTAACTGTACTCATGCTTATGTTCAGGTGATGGGTATCCAGTGGGACATAGTATCAGTGAGCTGTTAAGGTTGTTTCACGTCTAAAGGCACCTGCACCTATTTGGTTTGTTTAAAGTGAGCCAGGCCTGGAGGTGCTCAGGTGCTACTCATGCTCTTGGGGGTCAGTCTTAGCAGTGCTTGGGATCAAACCTAGGTCTCCTCAGGCAGAGCATGAACCCTCACCCTTTGGGCCACCTCTTCCACCCCATTGTGAGTGTTTGAATATGGGATATCTGTGTTGGTGGCAGGTTGTTGATACACAATCTGACAATTTGGGCAAGGTATTACTGCAATTTGGAGGGGGATTTGGGTCATACCTGCAGTGCTCAGGGGTTACTCCTGGCTCTGTGCTCAGGAGTTGCTCCTGGCAGGATCAGGGGACCATATGGAATTCTGGGAATCGTCCTGGGTCAGCCAAGGCAAGGCAAACACCCTACTGCTGTACTATTTCTTCGGCCCCTACTGCAATTTTTCTACTACAAGGGAGAGAAGTTATTTTTAAATTTTTTTGGCTCTTGAGCCACACCTGGCGACACTTGGGGGTTACTCTTGGCTCTGCACTCAGGAATCACTCCTGCCAGGCTCTGGAAACCATGTGAGATGCCTGGGATGAACTCTGCCACATATAAGGCAAATACCCTCCCAACTGTGCTATTGCTTAGGTCCCTCTTGCTGGTTTGTCTTTGGAGTCCCTCACAATGAGCCTTCCAAGGCACTGACCACATCATGTGTCCGCATGCCACTGAGGTGGTGGGTGATGATGTGCACAATGGGGTAATGACTGGAGACAGGTTCAGCTGCCATGCCTCTGGCCCCCTGATGCTAGCATGGACCACCCATGCTCATAACTCTCCAGAACATTCTCAAACAGTGGGATTTCCCAACGCTTGCCAGGTCCACATTCGAGATGCCTCTGTGTGGGCAAGTTACTTCTGGAATAGGCATGGATCCCTGTCCTATGGTAAGGCACTGCTGTCTCCAGAAGCCTATCTTCACACACTGACACAAGTGTCGCTGTTGGTGTTCATGAAACTACAGTCAAGTGTGAGTCACCCGGTGCCAGTATGGCTCGGTATAGGCTGTGATGGCTTGGTGCAGGATGTGATGACTTGTCACCGAACATGGAGTGAAGCCATCCTTGCCCAGAGCTGAAATCAGTGAGCATGTCAGAGAAGTAAAAGAGCTGAGTATTGGGGCCAGAGGGACAGCACAGCAGGGAGCTGCACAACTGCATTGCACGTAGCTGACCCAGGTTCAATCTCTAGCATCTCATATGGTCCTCTGAGCACCACCAGGAGTGGTTCCTTAACTCAGAGCCAGGAGTAAGCCCTGAGCACCTCAGGGTATAACCCCAGAACAAAACAAAACAAAACAAAAAAACATAAAAGGACTGAGCACAGTCTGCATGTCTTAATGAACTCATGAAAATGAAAAGGCAGAAACTCACCCTCACAAGCATTCTCTACCTTTATTTTATTTTATTTTTGGCCACATTGGTATTGTTCATGATTTACTCTTGGCTCTGTACTCAGGTATTACTCCTGGTGGTGCTTGGACGACCATATGGGATGCCGAAGATTGTATCTGGGTTGGCCACATGCAAGGCAGGTGCCTACCCTCTGCAATATTACTTCGACTCCTTCCTTCCTTCCTTCCTTCCTTCCTTCCTTCCTTCCTTCCTTCCTTCCTTCCTTCCTTCCTTCCTTCCTTCCTTCCTTCCTTCCTTCCTTCCTTCCTTCCTTCCTTCCTGGATTTTGGGCCACATCCAGTGACACTCAGGGGTTACTTCTGGCTCTGCACTCAGAAATTACTCCTGGCAGGCTTGTGGTACCATATGGGATGCTGGGGATAAAACCTGGGTCAGTTCGAGTTGGCCACCTGTGTACAAGGCAAAAACGCTTTACCTTCTGTGCTATCGCTCTGGCGCTCTGGTCCAGAAATTGAGTTGGGCAATTAATCTTTTTTTTTTTTTTGGCCACACCCAGCGGTGCTCAGGGGTTACTCTTGGCTGTCTGCTCAGAAATAGCTCCTGGCAGGCACGGAGGACCATATGGGACACCGGGATTCGAACCAACCACCTTTGGTCCTGGATCAGCTGCTTGCAAGGCAAACACCGCTATGCTATCTCTCCGGGCCCCTGGGTAATTATCTTAAAGAACTATTGGCAGGTGTCATTGAGATGGATTAGAATGAATGAAATAGTTTAGGTGGAGTGCAAAGTGTACCATTCAAGGTTGAATTCCTTCAGGCTACCACTGCAGGGACAGGCTGCCTTAGGGAGTGTCAATAAATACCTAGGCTTATTCTGGTAAGCTGCTTCTCTACTGGGGTTTTAGGGCACAGCTGGATTCCAGCTGTTGGTTGGCTGGCTTGGGGTTATCCTGGGTTGGTACATTTAGAAGGGCATGGCACTGTTGGGTGCTGGTTTGGGTTTAGTGTGGACTGTGGTAATAAAGGTAGGAGAAATGATGATAAACTGCAATAAACTGTGAGCAAGGCAATTGCCTCCCGCCCTGTCTTATGTTGAGCCCTAGCAGCCCTAAGTTGACTCTCATTGCCCAGCTCATGATAGCAGCGCTCTGCACCCCTTTATTTCTGGGATGGGGTGCCCAAGAGAATGTGCAGACTCTCCACTGACCCCATCCTTCTTGAAGGTTGGTCTCTGAGCCCAAAGTTGGTGACAAGGCCACTCTCCATTTTAAGGGACTATTTTAAGGTAGAGTGGTTCCACACTCTACCTGAAACTATAGGGAAATGTGGAGGGTAAGGAAATACTCGGGAAACAGAAGTTTCTCCCACAGTGGTTTTCATGAGGAAAAAGTTGTATGAGAAAAAAAAGTAGACAGGAGATCCTATCTAAGGAAAGGTTAGAAAGGGAAAGAAGGGGGAAAAAGAGTTTTCTGGGGAGGCAGGGAAGGAGTGAAATCCAGTGGATGTATTTTTACTTGGTATTTACTTTGTCAAGAAAGTTCTGCAAACATTTTGTTTATATCTTATTGGGCATTTGCCATACTCAAATTTATACTTCTCCATCATTCTTGGCTTTGTAACTGTCTGAAGATAGTTGTTGGGGTACTAGAATGATAGCATGGAGGAGGGTAGGGCCTATGTCTTATATTCAGTCTTCTCAGGTTCATATGGTCAGTCCCCTCAAGCCTGTCAGGAGTAATTTCATTTTTTTAGGGGGGGGTCACACCCGGCAGTGCTCAGGGGTTCCTCCTGGCTCTATGCTCAGAAATCGCTCTGGCAGGCTCGGGGGACCATATAGGATGTCAGGCTTCGAACCACCGTCCTTCTGGATGCAAGGCAAATGCCTTCCCTGCATGCTGTCTCTCCGGCTGGAGTCATTTCGGAGTGTAGTGCCAGGAATTAGCCTTGAGTACAGTCAAAACAAGAGCCAACAAATTGGAGAAGCCAGATAGTACAGCGGGGAGCGCATTTGCTTTGCATATATGTGACTCGGGCTCAATTCCACCTAGGGTCTCTGAGTCCCATCCAGAATAATCCCTGAGCTCAGAGTAAGGAGTAAACCCAGAGCACTGCTAGGTGTGGCCCCAAAACAAAACCAAAGGAAAAAAAAAGACTGTTGGAAAAACAATAAAACGGCTCAAAGCAAACACCCTAAAGCTAGATAAAGGAGAGATTAGACAAGACTGGTACATTGTGCATTTATTAAAAAGTTTTACCTTGAGGCACTGTGGTTGACAATGCTGGTTGTGAGTTGTGAGTAGGGTTTCACAACTAGCAGGATTCAGCACCATGCCCTCCCCGAGATTGCCCACCCACTGCCCCTCTCCACATCCCCTTTCATCCTATCCCCCGCCTTTTCACTCCCCTGTGGAAGCTTCCAGCTTGCTGAAGACCAGCTGTTTTGTGATTGTAAAATATTTCCATCATGGGCGATGAGAGAAGAGGACAGGGTCAGGCATTTGTCTTGGGGGGGGGGCAGAATTCAGTTTGATCCCAGGCTGGCAGGCTGGAGACAGCAGGGAGGTCACCACTGCTCCTAGACTCACAGGCCTCCCTGGAGCAACAGGGTGGGGGGAACTTTCCTCTCTCTTCATTCCTTTCCCTAATATCAGCCCACATGTCCCTGAAGGCGGCCCAAGCCTGTCATCCAACCGAGCTGCACCATCTCTGAGCCTCTGCCTCTGGAATACGCAACATACAGAATCCAGCCAGGGCTTTAAGTTCTGGGAAAGGTCAGACATGATACAACTTCAGGTCCTTGAGCTGCACCAAGCTCGTTGAAGAAACCGCCTCCGAAGGCAGCAGCCAGAAAACCGCTGGTCTGAGTTAAGCAGCGTGGAACAAGTAGCTGTCAAAGTCTGGCTTCCAGGTGGTCCTATCCTCTGTGGGAGCATCTGGAGCCGGAAAGCGGCATATAGGCTGGTGGATTTGCATAGCACAGCTGTAGGGAGTTTGCCTTGCAAGCAGCTGATACAGGATGGACAGGCTTTCGAATCTTGGCATTCCATATGATCCTTCCTCTCACCCCACCCCCGTGCCTGCCAGGAGTGATTTCTGAGTGCAGAGCCAGGAGTAAACCCTGAGCACCGCTGGGTGTGGCCCCAAAATCAAAACTAAATATAAAACAAATAAAAAAGATAGTCATGCAAGTCAATTTGAGAGTCACTAAACTTAAGGAGATTTTTGAGGGCATTTGAGAAGAGAAGATTGTTTACAGTCATACCCCTGAGCATGCACAATTTCGGAGGCAAGGAGAAATAATGACAGCCCAGGGCGCCCCCCCCTAAAAAACACCTGTGTGAGGTCCAACAGGCCAGTAAACCACAACAGAACAAAGGGATCAGAGTCTTCCAGCGTTCATTGCGTTGTACTTTGTCTTCTTCTAAATTATTTTCAAGGACTTGAGAGATAATATAGGAGTTAGGTCCTGAACTGGAATGCAGGCGACCCACATTTGATTAATCCCTAACACCATACAGGGTCTGTGAGCACCAGTAGGAGTAATCCCTGAGCACAGAGGCCAAGAGGAACCCTTGAGAACAGCCGGGTGACCCAAAACAAGCAAAAAAAAAATGCATTCAGGCCTCTAGAGCGGGCGACAGTCGAATGCACCGAGATGCCTGTATTCCGGGGTCAGCGGGGATGGTTGGATAGATGAATGGAAGGGGCGAGTCGCGCTCCCTGGACCACTGAACGCCGGGGAGTCCGCTGGGTCCCAGCGCCGGCTTGTTCCTCGCCGCCCTTTCGCAGCCCGAAAGCCAGCCGTGTCTCCCCCTTCCCTCCTCCCGCGAGAATGTGGGCGTGGTCTCGCGCTCCAGGCTTCTGATTGGTCGAGGCTTTAACACACCCCCTTCCCGCCCCTCTCCGGCGGGGTGAGAGGTCACGGCACGCTGGGCTGCTGGAGGGTGAAAATGGCGGGACTGTGCTTGGGGGCTCTGATCGCGGCGGGGCAGCGAGGGCGGAGGGCGCCGCTGTGGATCCTCAAGGTGAGCAGCAGCCGATCGGAGGGCTGGAAACTTCCATATGCATCCCCGGGAGGGCCAGTCCGGTGTCCCTTGGCTGTGTCCTTTGTAGTTGCCCATGGATCTGGGGACACTCCTTGGGGAGGTGCCCCCAGCGGGGTGCACTGAGATCCGGGGTCCCCCAGAGCCCTGATCTCCGAACCATCGTCTTGCATCGCTAACTCCTCCAGGGTCCTTTGGAAGAGGAGGCTCGTGGCTCTGTGGGGTCCCCGGGGTGCTGCGATCACCTGCAAGGGGGGTGTCCCCTACCCTGTAGGCCGATTCCTGGAGCCTGGAGCCTCCCAGGCCTGCCCGGTTTGGCCCCGAGCTCGCCACGCGCTTCCTCGTACTTCCAGTTTCCTTTTTGACTCTCTTCTCTTTCCTGCTCCAAGGGATCGCCCATAGGACAGCTGGGTTCAGGGTCACGCGTGCATCTGCACTCAAGAGTGGTCCAAGGAGAGGCCCCTGCCTGTTTCTGCCTATAGGGCTACGGGGGATAGACAGCCTGCTGCAAAGATATGACAGTCTAGCCCTGTCACCCGTACACCCCGGGAGCGGTTCTTTCCTGCTTGGTTCTAAGTTTCCTTGCTTAAGCCTGTTCTGGGTATGCCCAGAGACTTTAAAATTTTGGCCTGGCAATGGTGTGTGTGTGTGTGTGTGTGTGTGTGTGTGTGTGTGTGTGTGTGTGTGTTGTCTGTTGACTTTTTGCATCAAGAGTCTCGTTATTTCTGAGTACAGGCAACTTAATTTGCTAGGGCTCTGTGTGTGTGTGTGTGTGTGTGTGTGTGTGTGTGTTGTCTGTTGACTTTTTGCATCAAGAGTCTCGTTATTTCTGAGTACAGGCAACTTAATTTGCTCCCCACCCCATGCATAAAGTCTTTAAGAGGGCTGTCTCCCTGCAGCCCCCAGTACAGTATTACTCTTTTACTATTACTATTATTTACTATTATTACTACCATGATTACTGGATTTTTAGGCCAGACTCGGCCATGCGTGGGGCTTTCTCCTGGCTCTCCACTTAGGGATCACTCCTGGCAAGAGTCTGGGAGACCATATGGAATGTTGGGGATCGATCCCTGGTTGCCTGTTTGCAACGCCATCCTGGTACTATGGCTCTGGCACCCGAACCTGCCTTTTAAAGACCGTCTGTAACCTGACTCATTGTCACTGAATTGGAGAATTTGGAGATCCTCTTTGGAGGATCTGGTCCATCTTTTTGGAGAGAGGAAGATGCTGAAGCCTAGGTGGGCATTTGGGTGAGCTAGAGCCCCCAGAAACAGGAGTCAAGTTGGTGTGCCGCTCTATGGCCTTTGCTGCCATGCTTTCCAGAGTTCCTAGGCTCTTTATACAACTCATTGTTTTGATTTACTTACTTGGCTTTGTTTTGGTGCTTGGGGTGCTGGCAGTGCTGAGGTTCCAGTCAGGGGCTCCCTGAAGCAAAAAACGTGTTCTCCAGCCCTTTGGGCCTCTCTCAGCCACTCCTCTTCCAGGTTAGTTTCTTGGAAACTGAAATTGCTAATCCAGGCTGAGCACATGTATGAGTCCTGGGTGTAATTCCCAGTACCATATGGTTTCCCCAAGCACTCTAGATATAATCCCCCTCTAAAGAAAGGTGGATTTATTGTTTTCAGATCTCTTTGGGGGAGGCTTCGGGAGGAGATCAACCCAGGGCCTCTCACATACAAGACATTCATTGCACCAGTGATTGGAGGGGAGAGGGAGAGGGAGAGGGAGAGGGAGAGGGAGAGAGTGAGTTTATGGCTCTGTTTTGGGTCTTGTTGTGTTTTTATTTGGAGGTACTGAGGAAGGAAGGGAGAGGGAGAGGAGAGAGAGACAGAGACACACACACACACACACACACACACACACACACACACACACACAGTTTATGGCTGTGTTTTGGTCTTGTTTGTGTTTTGGGTCACACCAGGTAGTGCTCAGGGGTTACTCCTAGCTCTGTGCTCAGAAATCACTCCTGGCAGGTATGGGGGATCATATGGGATGCTGGGATTTGAACCACTGTTTGTCCTGGATCGGCTGCATGCAAGGCAAATGCCCTACCGCTGTGCTATTTCTCTGATTTTTGAGTCACACCCGGCAGTGCTCAGGGGTCACTTCTGGCTCTATGCTCAGAAATCGCTCCTGGCAGGCTCCGGGGACCATATGGATGCTGGGATTTGAACCAATGACCTTCTGCTTGGATGGCAAACGCCTTACCTCCATGCTATCTCTTCAGCCCCAAATCCCCCATTTATTCTTAATCTCGCTTGTTCTTTAATCTTTTTTGGCCATGTCAATTGCAAGACTGAAGCCTTCATAAATGAACTGCCCTGGAAAAGCTTGTGTTTCCGACTCACACAGACTTCCGTGTCCTCCACAGCGTCCTTTGTTGGCACTCAGCAGCTTCTTTATCTCCTCTTTATCTTTTATGTGTTTTTGAGCTACATCAAGCAGTGCGCAGTGTTTACTCTTGACTGTGCTCAGGGATCACTCTTGGCAGCGCTACCAGGGCTCAAACCTGAGTCGCTGTGCTGCAGACATGAGCTTTATGTGCTGTACTATCTCTCTGATTTTTTCGGGTTCTTAAAAATGCTGATCTTGGGCCAGAGCCATAATACAGTGGTTAATTTTGCATGCGGCCTACTTGGGTTTAATCGCTGGCATCCCATATGGTTCCCCAAGCACTGCCAGGAGTAAGCCCTGAGCCCCAATAAACCAAACAGAACTAAAACCAATAATCTTCATGGGCTACATCCTAAGTTCGGAATCTAGGGAATGAATATAGTTTCTGTATCTTTACTGAGCAAGAACAAGTAGGTGTAAAATACTAATTACCAATTGGTGCTATAAAAAATAAAATAGGGCCCGGAGAGATAGCACAGCGGCGTTTGCCTTGCAAGCAGCTGATCCAGGACCAAAGGTGGTTGGTTCGAATCCCGGTGTCCCATATGGTCCCCCGTGCCTGCCAGGAGCTATTTCTGAGCAGACAGCCAGAGTCACCCCTGAGCACTGCCGGGTGTGGCCCAAAAACCAAAACAAACAAAAAAAAAAATAAATAAAGAAAAAAAAAATAAAATAGGTGGTTGGATCATAACAGCTTATAAGATGGGGAGGTTGAGGTACAGAGTGATGTGCCCCAAAGTACAGAACACAAAGTGACAGGGGCAGGGTTGGGCCTCCAGATCTGCCTTCACTTATGGCCATGCTCCATAAGTGGAGCTAAGGGCCTAAGAGTTCTCCTTTCAGAAGTCAAAACTGAATCATGTTTTGGAGGACCCTGAGTTCTTTGTCAGTAAAGAGAATGGCAAAGCTCCAAGGCTAGGAATGGCCCATGCAAAGGTCCTGCGGCCAGCAGGAGTGGGCATGCATGCTAGAGGACTGGGAAAGACCCCATGGATGCTGTTTGCCCTTTATATTCAGCCACACATAGACTGAAAAAATCCCTTATATGTTGCGAGTCCTCACATGGCTGTGTCTGTATGGATCATGCCGAGAAAAGTATGTTGTTCAGATCTGGGGTGTCACGAAGTGTCCTCTAACTGGTAGAGCTCACTGGTAGAGCCAGTAACACATCTCTTCTCTGGTAGGGATGGGCCTGGGCGGTGCCAGAGATCACACTTGGGCCCAAACACTTGCCAGACGTGCCCTGTCCTTCTGATCTCCTGATCTCTGGCAGGCCCTGCGGTGTAGTGACTAATTGGGAAAGCTCCCCTGCTTAATGGGCTGGAATCAGATCAGATCTGTCCTCTACACTTATGGGCTGGAATCAGATCAGATCTGTCTTCTACACTAAGGGGAAATAGGGATCTGTGACCTCCATGGAGACTAGGACCTGGCCTGTAAAATCAACCCCCCCCCCCCCCCCCCCCCGTATCTCCAGCCCAGGTGAACCAGTCTGAATTAGGATCACATGAAATAATTTAGACCAGGCCGAGAGTGAAACACATGTAGTCTGGCAGTCTTCTCCCTCGTATGGAGCTCCTGCCTGACTGTTTTTTATAAAGTACAGAAATTACCCCTCGGTGGGGCAGTAAACCCATCCAGGTTTACAAGTAAGACAATCTTTGTTTTGGGTGTAACCAAGTTGTAAACAAACAGATACAAAGAAACCAGAGATAAACTTTTTTTTTTTTTTTGGGTTTTTGGGCCACACCCTGTGACGCACAGGGGTTACTCCTGGCTATGCGCTCAGAAGTTGCTCCTGGCTTCTTGGGGGACCATATGGGACGCTGGGGGATCGAACCGCGGTCCGTCCTAGGCTAGCGCAGGCAAGGCAGGCACCTTACCTCCAGCGCCACCGCCCCGGCCCAAGATAAACTTTGTTTCAGGTAAATAAAGGTGTAACCCAACACTGCCCCTCATGGACTCTGGGGTCTGTAGGCAGCTGTGAGCCTCAAGCAAGTCAAGTTCAGATCCTTGAATTCTTATTTTTTGGGGGAGGGGCACACCCGTGACACTCAGGGTATGCTCTCAGAAATGGCTCTTGACTTGGGAACTAACTGTATGAGATGGCGGAAGATCAAACCTCGGTCTGTTCTAGGTCAACGCATGCAAGGCAAATGCCCTACTGCTTTTGCCGTTGCTCCCAGCCCCAGATCCTTGAATTCTTTTTTTGTTTGTTTGTTTGTTTTTGGGCCACATCCGTTGACGCTCAGGGGTTACTCCTGGCTATGTGCTCAGAAATCGCCCCTAGCTTGGGGGGACCATATGGAATGCCGGGGATCGAAGCCGGGGGAATCGAACCGCCGGGGGATCGAACCGCATCCGTCCTACGCTAGCAAGGCAGACACCTTACCTCTAGCGCCACTTTCCTGGCCCCAGATCCTTGAATTCTTAACATTTTTATTAAAACTGATCAACCAAGTTGTTTCTAATACAGTCATTTCAGCCATAGCATGTTCCAGTGCCAACTCCATTGTCATTGTGACCTTCCCTCCACCAGTGTTGCCAGTTTCCCACTCCCATGCACCAAATCAGCTTGCCTCCCCAGCAGGCACAAACACATTTACTTCATATTGTTTGTTAGAACACAGAGGCAAATGGAATGGTCGAAACTTGGATTAACTTGAAATGACTATCCTATTGCTCCATGGTGTTACTAAAGTCAGTGTCTGAGGCTTTACTGGGTGATGCTAGCTGAGCTTTCCATGTCACTGAGCTGGGTAGGGTGGTCTTCTTTGGAACTTTAACACCAGGTTTGTTGTGGTCCTATTTGAATGATAGTACTGTGGCCATTTGTTGGTAGGCCTTTGGGTTGTTGCTTTCTCATTAGATGTCTTTCAATTGGTTCCTTTGGTTTTCTTGTTAAAAGATGTTTCCCCATTGCCTCCTCATCTCCTCATCTGGCTTTTAACCTCCCTTGGGGGTGGGCTTTGTTTTTCCTGGAGGAGGAGCTATCATCTTGGTTCATGGTGCTTGTGATGGAGCGGCTGGCTTGTGGGTGAATAGTTTGCGGTGTGAGATCCTGGCCTGCTATTCATTTCCAACTGTGTGTGGATTATTTCCTGCATCAGAATTGCTGCCGGGCCTGCGTCTCTTATCCTACCTGGCCTTGGGGCATTGGATTCCTCTCCCTCTCTGGGGATTGTGGGACAAACAACCCACCATTTTACAGACATTTGTGTTTGAGTCTTGTATCCATAGCCCTGGGTCAATCTCTGTACTCCATCTACCCATTCTGACTTCTCCTGGTGTGCCATCTTCTTTTTTTGCAAAGACAGTTGTCACTAGATGAAGAAGGGTCACAACAGGCTCCCAAATGCCTTTGTCATGAGAACCCTAAGTTCTCCTTACTTACCCCTTTCTTGTGAAGGTCTCATTTGCCTGTTCCGGGGCAGAGAAGCACCGGCCTGCTGGGGTGAGGGCCGGGCCTGGGGTGTCCCTGGGATGCATAAAGCCATGTTCAATGAGTGCCTGGTACTTGGGCTGGCGGGCTCTAGTGGCGTTGGTGTTGGGGCTGAGCGGTCCCTAAGGAACCCAGAGAAACACAGGTAGGGGCTGGGCTTCAGGCACTGAAATTGCCCCTTGGGCTTTGGATCCTGGTGAATCTGGGAGTGGCTAAACACACTGGGTCGTGTGATTGTACCTGGCATGTGCTCAGCCTTTTACGGAGAATAGGGGGTTCCTAGCAGCCCCCAAGAACAGGGGGAACAGCTGATGATGGCACTTCTGGTTTGGGGTGAACAGCTGTGAAGTATGTGAAGTAGGGGTTCAGGCTGCAGTTGAGAGGGGGAACTCCACCCTGCTGTGAAAGAAAACCCAGTTCTGGAGATCTTTGGAACCAGGGGCCTAAGGTTTTGCTGGTTCCAGGGCCGCTGCCCGGGGCTGAGTGGCTGGAAGCTGGATCCACGTTTAATGATCAAACCCCTCAGTTGAATGTCAGGGGTGTAACTGAGGTGAGGAGGCTCTGGAGGGAAGGGGACATCCCTTGTAGCAAAAAAGGACCCATTATTGCATTGGGACTAGCTTGAGCTTCAGCATAGTCTTGGATAAAGGCCCCTGTAGCACAGGTTGGCCCATCTTTTTTTTTGTTTGTTTGGTTTGGGGGCCACACCTAGAGTGCCGAGGGTTTATTCTTCACAGGACTTGGGGGGGGGGTACTTTTGTGGTGCAGGTTCAAGTTAGGCTAGCCCTGCCCCTGCCTTTTGATAAGGAACATGCATATGTAATACCATATTTGCCGGCGTATAAGACCACCAGGCGTATAAGACGACCCCCTAATTTTGCAGTTAAAACATAGGTTTAGGCCTATATTTGCTGTATCAGACAGAACGTTTCTGCACTGCATGTGCTGCATGTGTTCCTGTGCTCATGTACCACAGTGAGCCAATCCCAACAAGCAAAGGTTCAAAGGTTCTACTGTCATAGACTTCCTCTCTGACTCTGGCCAATCTGAGCAGGATTTTTACAGTGTAGATTCGGGTCCAGAACATTGTCTAATTTGCATGCATCAAAAGCCTGCTTGGATTGGCTGAGTCAGAGAGGCGGTCCGAGCAGCCTGGTAGTGATTGGTGCAGGATCGAGTTGGAAAATTCGTTTTGTGGCAATATTCAGACAATTTTCATTTAGCGGCATATTGAAACATTTTTTGGGATATACTCGGCGTATAAGACAACCCCCGCTTTTCGATGGACTTTTTTTTTTTGTTTCAGAAGTCGTCTTATATGCCAGAAAATACAGTAGGTATGTAGTCACAGAGAAATAGTCTTTGGTCTTTGGGCCATCCCCAAGCTCAGGGCTTGTTCCTTGCAGGCCTCAGGGAAACACGTAGGAGGTGTTGAGGATCAAACCAGGTCAGCCACCTGCAAGTCACAGACTATAGCCACTGTACTATCGATCCTGCCCAGTATGGAATCTTTTATTGGAATAAACGAACCTTGTTCTAGCCCCAACTGTATGTAATAAGAATGCTGAGCAGGAGCTGGAGAGCTAGCACAGCGGTAGGGCATTTGCCTTGCATGTAGCCAACCCAGGATGATGGTGGTCTGAATCCTGGCATCCCATTTGGTCCCCTGACCTGCCAGGAGCAATTTCTGAGCACACAGCCAGGAGTAACCCCTGAGTGCCGCTGGGTGTGGCCCCCAAACAAATAAACAAAAAAGAAAGCTGAGCAATGAAGTTCCTTTAACTTGCTTAGTAAAGGGCTGTGCTGTTTCCCACTCGCCTTGGTTGCACTCTCTCCAGTGCCAGTTGAGCCAGGTGGCTGGATCACAGAATTGTTCCCATGCCCTTCACCCCGTGCACCCCTGGCTAACAGGAGTGTTTAGATTTGAGCTGGTAGAATTTGCCGGCTGGTTGACTTGCCAACTTGGGCTGGCCCAGCTGGTTATGTTGAGATTGTGCAAGTGCAGGCTGACCTCTCCTCTTGTGCTGCAGGGATGGAAGGGCGAGCCTTGGTTGACAGTCAAGGGTGCCATTGAGCCCCTGGCCTTTTCCACCTGCCAAATTGCTGCAATTCTTTGTACATTCTCTCCTTTCCTTTTTCTCCTCCTTCTGCCCCTTTTCCTTTTCTTCCTTCCCTCCTCCTCACTCTTTTCTTCTTTTCCTTGTTTTCCTTCTCCTTCTTGTTCTTTTTTTGTTTTTGTTTTTGTTTTGGGTCACAACTGGTGATGGATTGGGGAACTATATGGGATTTCAGAGATTGGACCCAGGTCTGCCAAATGCCAAATGTAAGGCAAATGCCCTACCCACTGTGCTATTACTCTGGTTCCAGAAGATGAATTTTTTTGTTTGTTTGTTTTTGGGTCATATCTGGCAACACTCAGGGGCCACTCCTGGCTCTATGCTCAGAAATCACTCCTGACAGGCTCGGGGAACCATATGGGATGCTGGGATTCAAATCACCGTCCTTCTGCATACAAGGCAAATGCCCTACCTCCATGCTATCTCTCCAGCCCCCAGAAGATGATTTTTTTTGGTTGTTGTTTTTTTTTGGTTTTTGAGTCACACCCGGCGGTGCTCAGGGGTTACTCCTGGCTGTCTGCTCAGAAATAGCTCCTGGCAGGTACAGGGGGACCATATGGGACACCGGGATTTGAACCAACCACCTTTGGTCCTGGATCGGCTGCTTGCAAGGCAAACGCCACTGTGCTATCTCTCCGGGCCCAGAAGATGATATTTTTATTTCAGCAGACGGAGTGGTGATTTTCTCTTGATAAATTGTGGGGTTTTTTTTTGGGGGGAGACACACCTGGTGATGCTTAGGGGTTACTCCTGGCTTGTGCTCAGAAATCACTTCTGGCTTGGGGACCATATGGGACGAGAAGATTGAACCAAGGTCTGTCCTGGGTCAGCTGCGTGTAAGGTAAATGCCCTACCGCTGTGCCATCACTCTGGCCCCTAAATTGTGTTATTTAATTTAATTAAAAATTTTTTAAGGGCCCGGAGAGATAGCACAGCGGCGTTTGCCTTGCAAGCAGCTAATCCAGGACCAAAGGTGGTTGGTTTGAATCCCGGTGTCCCATATGGTCCCCCGTGCCTGTCAGGAGCTATTTCTGAGCAGACAGCCAGGAGTAACCCCTGAGCACCGCTGGGTGTGGCCCAAAAACAAAAACAAAAAAAATTTTTTTTAAGGGGGCCCAGAGAGATAGCATAGCAGTAAGGTGTTTGCCTTGCATGCAGCTGATCCAGGAAGGACAGTGGTTCGAATACTGTCATCCCATATGGTCCCTTGTGCCTGCCAGGAGCTATTTGTGAGCACAGAGCCAGGAGTAACTACTGAGTGCTGCCAGGTGTGATCCAAAAACTACACTCAATGATGCTCAGGGATGATTACTGACTCTGCACATTGGGATTACTCTTGATGTTACTTGGAGGACCACATGGGATGCTGGGGACAGAACCCAGATTGATTGCTTTCAAGGTGAATGCCCTTTATTTATTTTATTAACTAAGTTATATCTTTGCAGGGAGGGACCACGGTATGTAGAATGTGCCATACTTCTAACGATCACATAGCAAAGATTTCTGAAGAAAAAAAATCACTTAGCTTGTGTGTGTGTGTGTGTGTGTGTGTTTTGGGTCACACCCGGCAGCACTCAGGGGTTACTTCTTGCTCTATACTCAGAAATCGCTCCTGGCAGGCTCAGGAGACCATATGGGATGCTGGGATTCGAACCACTGTCCTTCTGCATACAAGGCAAATGCCCTACCTCCATGCTGTCTCTCCGGGCCCAAAAATCACTTAGCTTTAATATATCTCTGCTGAGAGAGAGAGAGAGAGAGAGAGAGAGACAGAGAGACAGAGAGAGACAGATAGAGAGAGAGACAGAGAGAGAGACAGACAGAGAGAGAGACAGAGAATATCAAGGGGCACTTATGGGCCATGGACCTAATTCGAAAGAGAGAGAGAGAGAGAGAGAGAGAGAGAGAGAGAGAGAGAGAGAGAGAGAGAGAGAGAGTGAGAGTGTCAAGGGGCACTTATGGGCCATGAGAGAGAGAGAGAGAGAGAGAGAGAAAGAGAGAGAGAGAGTGAGAGTGTCAAGGGGCACTTATGGGCCATGAGAGAGAGAGAGAGAGAGAGAGAGAGAGAAAGAGAGAGAGAGAGAGTCAAGGGGCACTTATGGGCCATGGACCTGATTCGAATGCATGGACTTGATTCGAATTCTTAGCATAAAGGGCATGAGTGTTCATACTGGGTGTTACCCGCCAAATCAGACATTTTTTTATTTGACCATACCCAGTGATGCTCAAGGGTTGCTCCTGGCTATGTGCTCAGAAATTGCTCCTGGCTTGGGGAAACCATATGGGACTTCCGGGCATCGAACTGTGGTCTGTCCTAAGATAGCACGTGCAAGGCAAACACCCTATGGCTTGCTCCACTGCTCCAGCCCCCAAATTAAACATTTTTCATACTCAGGTTTAGAGTTTTTAAGATGGGGGGGACACTTGATGGGTTTGGGTCTTTGTATTTTTTTTAATTAAACAACTTCGTGGAGGGGCAATTCCCTGTAACCCAAGATGGCTCCCTGAGCACCAGCTGCAGTACCTGGTCAGAAAGTCCTTCCTTCAAACCGTCCACCCTTTGACCCTTATTGTGAGGCCTGTCTGGAGGTGGTGCCTGAACCTTGGGTTTCTTTCCTGTGTCAAGGGTGAGTGTTGCTACTTAGGATTCAGTCCTAAACCTCAGGCCTGTTGCTTCACCTGAACTCAGCAATTGCTGAGAAATTTTTGCTGAGAGCCTCCCAGAAGGAGTTTAGTAATACAGTCTTCTTGGATAGTAATGATAGCATTTATTTATTTATTGGGTTTTGGCCAGCAATGCTCAGGGGTTACTCCTGGCTCCGTGGTCAGGAATCACTCCTGCTTGGGAAATGATATTGGATCCCAGACATTGAACCCAGGTCTGTTGCATGCAAGGCAAGTGCCTAAGCCCTGTTTCCATCTCTGTCTCTATTTTGGGTCTGTTTGTTTGTTTGTTTATTTATTTATTTATTGCCATACACGGCTGTGCTCAGGGCTTACTCCTGGCTCTGTGCTCAGGAATCACTTCCCGTAGGCCCCCTGGATGCGGGGATCGAACTTGGGTCAGTCACATACAAGGCAAATGCCCTCCCAGTGTGTTGTTGTAGTTGTAGTTGTAGTAGTAGTAGTAGTAGCAGCAGCATCCATGTCCCCTAAGTGTCAACCCTCAGCCAGACTGTTTCCCTCCCTCCCTCCTCCCTTCCTCCCTCCCTCCCTCCCTCCTTCCTTCCTTCCTTCCTTCCTTCCTTCCTTCCTTCCTTCCTTCCTTCCTTCCTTCCTTCCTTCCTTCCTTCCTTCCTTCCTTCCTTCCTTCCTTCCTTCCTTCCTTCCTTCCTTCTTCCCGCCCTCCCTCCCTCTCTCGCTCTCTTTCTTCTTTCCCTCCCTTCGTCCCTTCCTTCTTCTTTCTTTTTTATTATTTTTTGTTTTGGTTTTCGGTCACGCCCAGTGGTGCTCAGGGGTTACTTCTGGCTCTGCACTCAGAAATTGCTCCTGCATCTCCTGAACTTGCCAGGAGAGATTTCTGAACCCAGAGCCAGGAGTTTCCCCTGAGCTCCACAGGGTGTGGCCCTACCCATTGTGCTCTCGCTCAGCCCCAGGTTCTGTTTTCTGGAAATTCAGGCACTGTGGTTGGCAGCTCTCTTGCCCCCTTCCCTTCTGGCACCCCATACTGAGTCTTCTGTTCCCCCTGCCATGGAACCCACATTTCTTTCCCTGTCTTGTCCCCTTGGACCCCTCTTCCTACCCAAGACCACACTTTTCAGGTTCTTGGGTAAAGAGTTTTTTCTTTTATTTTTTTGGGCCACACCCGGTAACGCTCAAGAGTTACTCCTGGCTATTCGCTCAGAAGTTGCTCCTGGCTTGGGGGACCATATGGGACACCGGGGGATCGAACCGAGGTCCATCCTAGGCTAATGCAGGCAAGGCAGGCACCTTACCTCTAGCGCCACCGCCCAGCCCCAAGAGTTTTTTCTTTTTTAAAAAGTAAATCCAGGGGCTGGAGAGATAGCATGGAGGTAAGGCATTTGCCTTTCATGCAAGAGGTCATCGGTTCGAATCCCAGCGTCCCATGTGGTCCCCCGTGCCTGCCAGGAGCAATTTCTGAGCATGGAGCCAGGAGTAACCCCTGAGCACTGCCGGGTGTGACCCAAAAACCACAAAAAAAAAAAAAAAAAAAAAAAAAAAAAAAGTAAATCCAAGGGCCCAGAGAGATAGCACAGCGGCGTTTCCCTCGCAAGCAGCCGATCCAGGACCAAAGGTGGTTGGTTCGAATCCCGGTGTCCCATATGGTCCCCCGGGCCTGCCAGGAGCTATTTCTGAGCAGACAGCCAGGAGTAACCCCTGAGCACCGCCGGGTGTGGCCCAAAAAACAAAAAAACAAAACAAAACAAAAAAAGTAAACCCAAGTTTACTTCAGAGACATTTAGAAAGGGGAGGGAAAGTATGACAGAGAGAGAGAGAGAGAGAGAGAGAGAGAGAACGAGAGAACACAGCTTTTGCAAAGGAGGAGGTTTGCCTTGCACGTGTTCAACCACCGGGTTTGATCCCTGGCATCCCATATGGTCCCCCAAGCCTGCCAGGAGCGATTTCTGAGCACAGGGCCAGGTCCACCAGGTGTGGCTCCCCCCAAAAATAAAGGTGTGGGGAGCCCCAGTCCGAAGCCAGCAGGAATTTCCCCATCTCAGGAGGGGAGAGGTGGACGATGTGTTCTTGGGTGTCAGGCACTCTAGTGGCACATGTTGTCCCAGAGAAAACATTTCCAGTTTTCGTCCAAAAGCCTAAAGTTCATTGCATTCTTGTTCTTTGCAGCATGTTCCTCGCTGCTCCAGAGAGTGTGTTCTGGTGTCCCGGAGTCTGGCATCAGCAGTTCCTGATCCAAATGAGAAGGTCAGTGTGTTTGCTTCTCCAGGCCAGCCTTGGGTCTGCTCTGGGCTTTCCTTACCTGGGCGGGCAAGCTCCATGTCCTTCACATGTGGCTGAGGCTCTGATCTGCGTCCCATTCTTCTTCTTTCCCTTTTCACTGTGGGGTTTCATCTTGGTTTCTGTAACTTTACAGTGAAGGGAATACATTTCTGATGTTGTCTTTATATATATATATATATATAAATATATATATATACATATATATATGTATATATATGTATATATATGTATGTATGTGTATATATATATGTATGTGTGTATATATATATATAGGTTTTTGGGCCATACCCAGAGGTGATTGGGTTACTCCTGGCTCTGTGCTCAGAACTTGCCCTTGGCAGGCTCAGGGGACCAAATAGGATTCTAGGAATCAAATCTGGGTCTATCTGGGGTCGGCTGTGTGCAAGGCAAACACCCTACTACTCTGCTATCTCTCTGCTTCTGATGTTATCTTTAACAGACAGAAATTCATTTTAGACATTGGCTGTTGGCCACAGAGGCAAGACAGTGGGTGGGGTGCTTGCAGTGTGCGCCTGAGCCCTGAGCAATGTGAGTGAGCCACTCCCAAACAAAATAGCAGAGCATTAAAAATGGGCCATTCATTTTTTTCCTTGGATATTGGGCCACATCCGGCAGTGGTCAGGGCTTCCACTTGTTTCTGTGCTCAGAGATCACTCCTGGCAGGACTCAGGGGACCACCTGGGATACCTGGGATTGAACCTCCTTTGGTCTTTTGCAAGACAAATACCCATCGTGCTGCACTATCACTCCAGCCCCCATTAAGAAGTTTTGTTAAACTATTAATGTTAAACTATTAAAAAATGTAAATTGGGGGCTGAAGAGGTAGCATGGAGTTAAGGCGTTTGCCTTTCATGCAGGAGGTCATCGGTTCGAATCCCAGCATCCCATATGGTCCCCCGTGCCTGCCAGGAGCAATTTCTGAGCATGGAGCCAGGAGTAACCCCTGAGCACTGCCGGGTGTGACCCAAAAACCACACACACACACACACACACACAAAATGTAAATTGACTTATTTATATGGTTTCTACTGATTGAAGGTGATACAGTATATTATAACTTTTGTGGAAAAGGGACTATGACTGTTGCTGAAGGGATAGATAGCACAGCTGGAGGGTGTTTGCCTTGCATGTAGCCAAACTAAGTTTGATCCCTGGCAAATATGGGAATATAGTCCGAAGAGCCTGCTGGGAGTGATTTCTTAGTACAGAGCCAGGAGTAATGCTGGAGCACTGCTGGGTGTGGACCAAACACAAAAACAAAAAAGGGTGGACTATGACAGGAAGGGCCCCCAACCCTCCCAGAAAATGACTGGGATGAAGCAAGAATGTGGAGAAGGGAGTTGCTTTTCTCTGGGGCATATAGATAACCCCAAGTGTCAGCTGCTTGGGTCACCTCAGCAATTCAGTTTTTCACTTTTGGAAACCAAGGCTCAAAAAGGTGGCAAGAAGTAGGGGGAGATAACCCTGCTTCTGAGCAGCCGGCTTGCCTCCGAGCTCTGCCTGTTTTCATCTGTCTGCTAAGGAGCCCAGGCTGGACTTAGGCTGTCACTGCGCCAGTGTGGGCCACCCAGGGACAGCTCATTTAGGGATTCTGGACAGAGTTGTGTGGCACCAGATCCCGCCAACTGAGTTCAGAACAGCCTGAGAGTAAAAGCACGTCTCACTGCTGTGTGATAACCATTCTGGGAGTCACCTTTTTAGGACCGTGGCCAGTATCACTGGTGAGAATACTGTTGATCTTTCATCTCACATCAAGAGTTAACAAACTTTGGCCCGAGCGGTGGCGCAAATGGTAGGGCATTTGTCTTGTATGCGTTAACCTAGGACAGATTGCGGTTGGATCCCTGGGCTAACCTAGGACAGATTGCGGTTGGATCCCTGGGCGTCCCATATGGTGCCCCAAGCCAGGAGCGATTTCTGAGCACATAGCCAGGAGTACCTCCTGAGCGTCCCTGGGTGTGGCCCAAAAACAAAACAAAACAAAACAAAAAAAGAGTTAACAGATTTTGTGTTTCTTCTCTCTTTAGACATTCGATAAAATTCTTATTGCCAACAGAGGAGAAATTGCTTGTCGGGTAAGTAGAATTTCACTCTTTCTTATTTGTCTCAGTGACTTTTATTTTCACCTATTTTTGGAAGATGATCTTGGTTAAGAAGTGACCTTCCTGTTTTCAATAACACAGGTCATTAAAACTTGTAAGAAGATGGGCATTAAGACGGTGGCCATCCACAGCGACGTGGACGCGAGTTCTGTAAGTAGAGCTTGGCTTTATTTGGGGCCAAGGAGGAAAAACGTCAGAGGTTTCTTGCACGTCTCAACTGAGGGGGGCCCTTCCAGGAAGGTGCTGGCAGCTCCCTCCTGCACGTACTAGACCCTCCGCTGGGTTCTGCCTGCAGTTTCGGGAACTTAGATGTGTGGATGGAACATTGGTGGGCTGTTTGCTGGTCCCCAGGCGATTCAAATAAAGCCCAGGAAAGTGAGAGTACACATGACAAGCTATTGGACAGGGTAATTTTGCCAGCTGCTTCCTCATGTCTCCCTTGGCAGACCTTGAAGCGCTGGTCATTTTATTGGGAATTTTTCATCCCACAAAAATGGAAAACATTGTTGATTTTGACTTTTGGGTCCCATCCATGATGCTCAAGGCTTATTCCTGACTCTGTCCTTACTGATCACTCCTGAAGTATTGACGTTAGGGATCATATGGATTGCTGGGATTGAACCTGGGTCCCCTGTGTACAAGGCAAGTGCCCTCTCTACTGGACTGTCATTTATCCTGGTTTAATTTTATTTATTAATTTATTATTTATTTATTTGGTTTTTGTGCCACACCTGGTGGCGCTCAGGGGTTACTCCTTGTTCTGCACTCAGAAATTGCTCCTGGCACGCTTGGGGGACCATATGAGATGCTGGGGATCTAACTGGGTCTATCCTGGGTTGGCTGCATGCAAGGCAAATGCTCTACTGCTGTGCTATCACTCCAGCCCCTCCTGGCTTAATTTGAAAATGAGGAGTTAGGGGGCGCTGGAAAAATAGTCCAGCAAGGAGGCCGCTTGCCTTGTATGCAGCTGACAAGGGTTTGATCCCGGCATCCTAAATGGTCCCCAGAGTCCATCAGGACTTACTTATCCCTGAGTGCAGAGCCAGGAGGAAGCCCTGAACATTGCCAGGTGTGACCAAATAATCAAAAACAACAGCAAAATTCCAAAACAAAGAAATTGAAATTCAAACAGGAATTGTTGGTAATTGAAAGGTTTCTTTTTTTTTTTTTTTTCTCTCTCAATTTACCCATGAAAATGTCTTGTGAAGGGCCAGGGAGAGAACTTTGTGCTGGAAGACATGTAGACCTGTGAGCACCTTCCCTCACAACATATATACACTCAATTTCTGGTACCACATGGTCCTTCAGAATGGTCAGGTAGGACTGGTGGCCCCCAGTCTGAGACCAGTGGTCATTAGGGAGCCCCCAATTAAAGTCACTAACAGATTCATTGAAAGTAAACAAGACAAGATGTTGCCTTTTTCATATCTTTGGTGAAGTGAATAGATACTTTCGTGTAGAAGTTTCTTGTTGAAATGCCTTCATTAACTGTTCTGGAAGTAGATGAATTTAATGTCTCTCTCGTTACTTTATGACCATCTTGTGATGACTATATAATATGCTACTGACACTATTATGGTTAAGGACAAATTATTAGTAAGGAAGCCAGAAATGTCTAATTTATAAAATGAGCTAGTGTATTTGCAAAACAAGTGGGATGGCTTGATTCATTGAGAAAAATAAAACTGATTTCACTTGCCAAGTAAGTCAAATATTTATTTAACCTTTATTTTCAGGAATTGATAGGAGCTTGCCGCGGTTTCTGTTTTGGTTTTTATTTGTTGGTGGGTTTTTTTTTTTTTTTTTTCATTTGTTTCTGACCCACACCCAGCAGTGCTCAGGGCTGACTTCTGACCTACTGCTCAGAGGTCACGTCTGGTCACTCCTGACTCTGCTCAGGGATTATTCTTGGTGGTGCCTGGGGGACTATATATTGCTGGGGATCGAATTTGGGTCGGCGTGTACAAAGCCAGCGTTCTACCACTGTTCTGGCCCTGTTTAGCTTTGAAAAAGGAGAGTCAGCGTAAGTAAGGCAAAAGGAACATCTCTAGACAAAAGGAATAACAATTTCTCATTGATAATTATTTCAGTGGAATTATCATATGTTAAGGCAGATAAGACCCAAGAGATCCCTTTATCAAAAGTTGCATGACAGAGTAAACATCAGTAATGTGCTACAAACTACAATTGTTTATATTTCATTCCGTACAGTTCCAATCACTTACATTCTTTGCCCATGAAGTCGTATTTTTTTCTACTACTGCTTCATGGTTTAAAAAAAAAGTTTTAATAAAATGAAAAATCCTGGGGCCAGAGAGATAGTACTTGCTTTGCATGTGACCGATCTGGGTTTGATCCCTGAACACTGCCAGAAGCAATTCCTGAGCATAGCTATGTGTACCTCAAAAAACAAAAACAAAACTAAAATTCTGTGGGGTGGGGGCCAGAGAGATTGCCTTGCATATACTGGACCTGGGTTTGATTTTCACCACCCCATATGGTCCTCTGAGCTCTCCACTAATGATTTCTGAGCAGAACCAGGAGTTACCCCTGAGCACCACTGAGCTTGACTCCCAACCCCACCCCCCAACCCCACCCCCCAAAATGTGTATGGGATGAAAAATCCCAAATAAAATTACCAGCACTCAATGCTCTACCTTCTGCATTCACATCCAATTAGCATCTTCCATTCATCCAACTTGCAGCCACACACAGCAGGAGCTGAGTGAGGCCAGACAGTGAGAGCCAGCGTGGCTGTAAGAAAAGGTGAAATTATGCAATTTGCTGCTAGGTGGATGGATCTGGAGAGGAGCCTGCTGAGTGAAGTGAGTCCGAGGGAGAGAGACCCACACAGAAATCTCTCTCTCTCTCTCTCTCTCTCTCTCTCTCTCTCTCTCTCTCTCTCTCTCTCTCTCTCTCTCTCGCTCCCTCCCTCACTCCCTCCCTCCCTCCCTCCCTCCCTCTCTCTTTCTCAGAGGCGGCCTAGAAAGGAACACAATGGTGGAATAACAAATGCCCAAAGACAATAGAGATGAAAAACATGAGAAATATGAGAAATGACCCTTGGGAGGGGGAAATGTGACTCAGAAGGGAACAGCAGAACAGTCAGTAGTCGTAGAGGGAAGGGGTCACTCATGAGGAGTAGGGGGTGCAGAAAGGTGGAAAGTATTGAGCATGAAGCCCTATCAAGTAAGTAAGATGTCAACCACGACCTCTAAAATTTATAAATTAAGAGTGTGTCATAGGGGCCAGAGAGATAGCACAGTGGTCCTGCGTTTGCCTTGTTTGCAGCCGACCCAGGATGGATGGTAGTTTGAATCCCGGCATCCCATATGGTCCCTCTTGCCTGCCAGGAGCGATTTCTGAGCACAGAGCCAGGAGTAACCCCTGAGTGCCAATGGGTGTGACTCAAAAACCAAACCAACAAACAAAAAAGAGTGTCTCGTAGAGGCAGGCTAGGGGACAGGAGGGACGTGGACACTGGTGAAGGGATGGGTGCTGGAACATTGGTTTTTGTTTTATGAGCCACACTCGGCTTAGGGGTGACTCCTACTTTGTGCTTAAGGATCATTCCTGCCAGTGCTCTGGGAAACCATATAGATAGGATGCTGGGGAAGGAAACTGGGTCAGCTGTGTGCAAGGCAAATGCCCTACCTGCTGTGCTGTTGTTCTGGGCCCTGGTTGCTGGGACATTGTGTGCCTGAAACTCAACCATGAATAACTTTCATGGTGACTAAAATAAAAAAATAAAAATCCTGGGGGCCGGAGAGATAGCATGGAGGTAAGGTGTTTGCCTTTCATGCAGGAGGTCATCGGTTCGAATCCCGGCGTCCCATATGGTCCCCCGTGCCTGCCAGGAGCAATTTCTGAGCCTGGAGCCAGGAATATCCCCTGAGCACTGCCGGGTGTGACCCAAAAAACCACAAAAAAAAATAAAAAAAAAAATAAAAATCCTGTAGGTTGTTCTCCCCAAAAGTATATCTACACTTTCCCATTATAATTCTCACTGGTCTAGGAGTAGGTAGTCATTTTCCAGGCCTTTATAATATTGAATTTCTTTTTTTTTTTTTTGCTTTTGTTTTTGGGTCATACTAGGTGGCAGTGCTCAGGGGTTACTCCTGGCCCTGAGCTCAGAAATAGTGCCTGGTAGGCTCAAGTGACCATATGAGGTGCTGGGGATTGAACCCAGTTCCATCCTGGGTTAGCAGTGTGCAAGACAAATGCCCTACCACTGTGCTATCACTCCGGCCCCTAAAATTGAATTTCTTTATTTCTTTTTTTCTTTTTGGTTTTTGGGCCACACCCGGTGACACTCAGGGGTTACTCCTGGCTATGCACTCAGAAATCGTTCCTGGCTTGGGGGATCATATGGGACGCTGGGGATCGAACCGAGGTCTCTCCTGGGTCAGCTGCATGCAAAGCAAACACCCTATCATTGCACCACAGCAGCAGCCCCTAAAATTGAATTTCTAAACAATTCTTTCTTTAATTTTTTCTTTCTTTCATTTCTACCATTCCTAAAAGAGGTAGTTTCTTCTCTCTCCTCTCTCTCTCTCTCTCTCTCTCTCTCTCCCCCCCCCCCCCATTTATTTTCTTGGCCACACTCAGATGTTATCCCTGACTCTACAGTCAAGAATTATTCCTTGAGGGTCAGGGGACCATATGGGATGCCAGGGATTGAACTTGGGTTGGCTACATGCAAGGCAGTTGCCCTTCCCACTGTGCTATCGCTCCAGCCCCATCAATCCAGTCACTGACCTGTAATAATGCACATCCGAAGCATAGAAAGAGTGCTCTGGAGTGTGACTTCAATTTAAAAGGGAAAAAAATGGGTCTACTGGAAATTCTGGTGCGTAATGTATTAGCCAATCATAGATATGCATTGAAGCAAGAACAATACATAATATGGTGCTTAAATCCAAACCTTGGATTTCCTGTGTGTTGCCCATATAGAGTACCACTGACTAAGCCACATCCAGGACCCATGTTTGCTGAAACAATGAGCAGAGGGAAGGAGGGCGCATGGCTGATGACTGGCCTGTATATTAATTTTGGATGTGCCACTTGCCAGCAGTTACAGCCACTTCATCTTCACTCATGGATGTGTGCGACTGTGTAATTAAATCTTACGTGTCATTTCTTTTTGCTGCTAAAGAATTTAAAAGTAAATCACACTGTGGCCTTTCACCTCCAAATGTGTCAGGATTCATTTCCCAGGAAGAGAGTGTGCAGTTCCATTAATTTCAGTCATACCAGATCAGACTCGAGAAAATGACTAGTATCATGATAGAATATGTGATCCACATGCAAGATTTGCCACTTGTCATCCAAATATCTTTTGTAGCATGTTTTCTTCGGTTCAAGGTTCACGGATTACATTTGGAGTTGATGGCTCTATTTAGTCTTTGAATCAAAAAGAATCTGTGTGTGTGTGTGTGTGTGTGTGTGTGTGTGTGTGTGTGTGTGTGTGAGAGAGAGAGAGAGAGAGAGAGAGAGAGAGAGAGAGAGAGAGAAGGGGGATTAGTTTTTGAATCTAAAAAAAATCCTCGTGTGTGTGTGTGTGTGTGTGTGTGTGTGTGTGTGTGTGTGTGTGTTTGTGTTTGTGTATGGTTTGTTGATTTGTTTGATTGTCATAATACGGCTTTTGGAGACTACAAGCCAGTGGACTTAAAGAGCTTCAGAGTTTGTGTGACTAGTTTCAAGTTAACCAGACTTTGGTTCTGAAACTTCTTCAGTGGGCCAAAGCAGAGTCCCATCGGTGGAACTGTGAGATTTGTATGAGGCTGGAGCCCTCCCAGCCCCGCACAGTTACCTAAGCAGCACCAGGAGAGGTCTCAGGTGTGGCCCCTCCGAAAAACAAAACCCAAACCCCAACCTCAACTGGAAATAGCGTTCTTGCTGTTGTTTCTTCTTGCCTGGGATTGTGCCATTCACGGTCATGCTGAGCACTGTGTCCTGGTTGAGGATGCTCCTCCTTGTGCTGCATCGTGGTTATGGCTGGGTGCCTTCCTTCCTCTTCCTCGTCTATTTATTTTGATTTAGTTTTTGGTCCATACTTAGCAGCGCTCAGGGGCTACTCCTGGCTTTGTGCACAGAAATCACTCCTGGCAGGCTTGGGGGACCACATGGTTATGTTAGGGATGAGAATTGGGTTGGCTGTGTACAAGGCAAACGTCCTATCCTCTGTGCTAGTGGGCCCTGCCTTCCACTTCTTAGAGTAAGTTTTGGGGGTCTTATGCTGGCCCCTGATAACCTCTAGTTTGTTTGTTTTTTTAGCTTCCTATGTGGTATTGAGGGGGTTTGGGGACCAACTGGCAGTTCTTGGCCACCTTCCCCTTACCTCCAACATGGGCTTTTGTGCATGCTGGCACACACACAAACATACAGACACAGAGACACACACAGATACAGACACACACACACTCTGTGTTGAATCAGTTCTTGGCTTCCAGTACCCATAGAACCCCAACAGAGAATAAATGTTGGTCTCCTTACTCCTCACTGGATGTCACCCTTGTCCCCAAGGATGTCATTGTCCAGTGACCTGGCTCTCCCAAGGGAGTTTTCCTCCCAACCTGTAAGTCACCCACACTTCTGCTCCATCTGACAGCTGGAACTCGGGCTTCTCCATCGTTTTTCTCCACCGTTTCCCAGCGTGGGCTCTTCTGAGTTGTTTTCTTTCCTGTGGCTCCTTCCTCTACCAATGGTTGCCCCGAGCCCCATGTTATGGTTGCCCCTTGATGTCACTTTCACTGGTGGCCTCCTTGGGTTACCCTGGGGGGTCTAGAGGAACTTCTTTCCCCAGTTGAGAAATAGTTCTCTTGATGACGACCACCATAGTGATTTGTCTTTTTTTCTTTGGGCCCTTCGCAGGGCTTGTGCCTGGCGGAGCTTAGGAGACCATTTGGGATGCCAGGAATCGAACCCGGGTTGACTGTACACATGTAGATGCCCTCCCCGTTGTTCTATCTCTGCCTCCGCTTGATTACTGACGTTGCCCAATTTCAGTCTTTGAGATGAGCTGGAGTGTTCATTCAAGTGGACACTCCGGGGTTTAGCTTTCTTTCTGTTTTGTTGTTTATTTATTTGTTTTCGTTTTTGGGTCACACCTGATGGCAGGGGCAGTGCTCAGGGGTTACTCCTGGCTCTTCACTCAGAAATCACTCCTAGCAGGCACGGGGGACCATATGAGATGCTGGGATGTCCTGGATCAGCTGTGTGCAAGGTAAACTCTCAACTGCTTTGTTCTCTTTTTGGCCTCTCTTTTTTTTATTTTTTATTTTATTTTTTTTATTTTCAGCCATACGCAGTGATGCTCAGGGGTTGTTCCTGGCTATTTGCTCAGAAATCGCTCCTGGCTTGGGGGACCACATGACCACATGGGACACTGTGAGATCGAACCGTAGTCCGTCGTGGGTCAGCCACATGCAAGGCAAATGCCCTACTGCTGTGCCATTGCTCCAGCTCCCCCATTTTTTTTTTTTTTTTTTTTTTAACTCACAGGATGTGGTTTCTTGGAAGCTAGGCTTTTCATGGATATGACTTTTGTAGTAATTATTCTAGGACTTGGTGAAATTTTGGGGAGATTTTGCACTTTCTCCACTGGGCTGAATGTCAGACTGTCTTGACACAGTAAGGCGTGCTGCTCTGTCTTGCTTGCTTGCTGGAGAAGAAAGACTGGTCTAGAACAGTCTACCTGTCAGACTGGACCCTAAAGACAGTGAGAACTTTGGCATAGACCCCAGGGCCGGGCCGCTAGCAGAAGTAAGCAGTTGAGGATTAAGGCTGAGGGTCAAGTCAGATTGTTTTTCTGTTTGTCCAGTTCTAGGCCCTTCTTTGTAGAGCTCCGTCCAGGGAGGTTGGTGAGGAGAAGATAGTTCTAGCAGAAGACACAGCATTCTGCCAGAATCTTGAGGGTTGATAGTGCTGTATCTATAGATGTAGAAAAGGGGAGTACTATCTTCTCAACATATTTGTTTGCCTTTTTGGGTACCAAAAATGTGCTCTGGGTTTTCTCTTGGCTTGGTGCACAGGGATCATTCCTGAGTCTCAGGAGACCATATGGGATGCCAGGGAATGAATCTGGATTCGCCTTGTGCAAGGCAAACACCCTGTCTTGTATACTATGTGGTCAGCCCTCATCTCAACACTTTTTTCGGAAAGGGGCACATCTGGCAGTGCTCAGGGGTTTCAGGAACCACTTCTGGTGGGGCTTCTGGTGGTGGCCTCTGCACTCAGGAACCACTCCTACAGGTGCACGTGGGACCATACAGAATGCTGAGGTTCAAATCCAGGTTGGCTACGTGCAAGGCAAGCGTCTTACCCAATGTACTATTGCACCGGTCCCACAAAAATGATTTCTGAGTTTTTTCCTCCATGATTGTTCTCTACTGTGCTTTGGACTATTCTTGGAGCTGTTGACTAAAGTTTAGTAACACTCTGAGGCTTATTACTCTGTACAGTAATATGACTTTGAGGGCTGTGAGGAGTCAGGTTGGCACTCACATGCCTGCTGATCTAGTCAGGTTCCCCGGCGAGTACTGCAGTCTGAGCCTTGTGAGTTGGTAATGAGATTGAGTGGGATTCCCTGCTTGGCCCCCGGGATGATGGACAGCGAGGTGAGGAAATCGGCACTTAGCAGGACACCCCCTGATAATATTGCCCTTCTGTCTGGGGAGCTGCTGAGGACAAATCGGACTTGGTGCTGTCTCTGTAATTAGTGTAAGTTGGTTCCAGTTGAACAGACTGGAGGGTAACGATCAGGTAAATGGAGATGGAATACATTACTGTGGACCCAACATACAAAAGGCCGCTGGGAAGAACTATTCCGAACATTTGTGGGGTTCTTCCACTATTGCGATATTTTTTTGCATCTTTATTGATGTAAATTTATATTTGTTTATGACTAGCTTCAGCTCTATCTCAAGTGTACCTGAAGATGAAAATCATTTATATAGATTAAAAACTAAACAGACCCCCATGCATTTCCATTTTCTCATTTACATGATAACTTTGCAGGATGTTGTTCAGTCTACCCCCTGGAAAGGAGTTGAAGATCTTCATTCAAACTCTTACAAAATCTGTTCATAAACAGATTTGATTTGTAGTCATTGCAACCTATTGATCTAAATCAGGTCATGTTTTTGAAAGCATTTGGGGTGGGGTGGGGGGACTGAAATAGCATTAGTTTGTGATGTGTATTTTTTTTCCCTTGTCTTTTGGGTCACGCTTGGTGACACTCAGGGTTTACTCCTGGCTATGCACTCAGAAATCGCTCCTAGCTCCGGGGACCATATGGGATGTCGGGGATCGAACCCTGGATTGGCTGTGCGCAAGGCAAATGCCCACTGCTGTGCTATCGCTCCGGCCCCTGATGTGTATTATAGTGTAGCAGGAATCATACTCCTGTCTCTTGGTTGTTTGTACTTAGGTCAGAACCATTTCTAGTCCTTTATATTTTGGCCAGAAAATCAATAGAATCGATTTTGTTGTCTTTATTCCATCTGAAGTTTCCTTATCAGTAACACAAAGGGTTTAACCACATGATAAACCCTCTATAGTAATAGTCTTACAGTTCATTTGCATTTAATGGTAAGGGAGGAATTGGTTTCATTGGAGTTGTGGAAATGAGGCAATTAAAGGGTTATTTTAAATGGCATACAGGCTTTAAAACTTGCTATTGCTTACTTTCCTCATCCAACTCCCCTTTCCACACCTTCATTTGGGATTGAATCGATAACAAATGCAGCACACTCTGCTTTTCAAGGAGACACTAAACTTCAGAGGATGAAGGCATTTCAGCGAGACTTTGTCCTGTGTTCTCCCCCCTCCCCATTACTGTCTTTGGAGAAACATATTTTGCAGAAACATTATACTTTATTAGCGGCGAAGGTCTTGATTGTCTTTGGCAGGGCTAAATTGCTTTCTCCAGGTTTTTAGGTAAAATGGAATAGGGTAGGATTCCTGGTAGGAACTGGTCCCATTAATACGGCTCATCAGGGACCTTGGATTTAATTGGCGAGACCCAGCAGAAGAGTCGCGGGAGGCAGCCGAGAATTACGCCGCATTAGCAATGGCTCGTCTGGGACTTGTGCCCTAATCAAGACGCTTGAGTGTTAGCAGTGGGGATGATGGGAACTATGACGATGATGACATGTGAGCCTGTCTGCGCGCGAACCGGACAGGCAATGAGTTAATCAAGAAGTATATTAAATGGCTCCCATGCTGATTGCTTATTATCTACCAGAGTGCCTGTCAGGGTGTGTGTGTGTTTTTTTTAACACAATGATTGCCGACTTCACTGTGTATAAAGTCAGCCTCGGTTTTTTGCTTTGCAACAAAATAACCTCAAATACCTAATATAAACATACGTACATACCTATACGCGTACATATATAATATATATAAATTATATATTTAAATAGATACAAATTTATTTATATAAGTTTATAGATATAAATTACATATCTACACATATACATATACACACACATACAGACACACATATATATATATATACAAACTCCCAGAAAAATGGGTTAACCCATGGTGTGACTCGTGCGTAGCTCATGCTTTGAACACACAAGCGAACCTTTCATTTCAGATTCATTGAAGGATTTGTTCTTTCCCAGAGTTACCCTAAAAACACTGATTAGCAGAGTTCCAGCGCATAAAGAAAGGGATTGGCTCCCCCAAACAGAATTTATGTATCTTATTTTTCAGGAGGTTAAAAAAATAAATCTCCCAACATTTCAGAAAGACATTAATATTTAACACATGAAGCCAGAGCCAGACAAATCAAAGCATTAATCTCTTCCACCATCAAAATGTACTAGAATTGGGGGGGGGTCTGGGAAGGGGGGACCCTGCTTTTGCTCTGGTGGCCGGGCTCCTTTGTGCCAGGTAGATCCATTCTGTGCCCAGCATGGGCACAGCCATCTGTCATGAAACTACCAGTTAGAAGCGCTAGAAATGTATATGTTTGGGAGAGGGAATCAAGGGAACCAGTAAATTGAATTCCTTTTAGAAAAATAAATTGAAATGCGGCATAAATCCATGAGCAGCCAGCGCTCGCTCTTTCTGCTGACAAGTTTATCAGGTTCCCATGTAGAACAACAGTTACTCTTCTTTTATTTTTCATTATTATTGTAAACACTGACAAATTTAATCAAAAAAATTTCTCCCAAACTGTGCCCTTTATGCATTAACTTAATTAAAGCAATATTAAGGGTGCCCCTCAAAGTGCTGACTCGTGGGGTGCTGGTTATTGCCATCTATTATCTGTAGGCTTGGTGGCAGTGGTCAGCCACCATCGGAGCTAAAAACTTGCAAGCAGCCCCCCTCCCTTGGGTGCTGTGAGCTCAGCAGGTTAAATGATCAGAGCCTGGCAAAGCTTCTTAAAAGATAGAGCTTGGAAGCCCCCACTCCCCGTCCGGAGTTAAAGGTAAACCAATCTGTCCAGCTACTGAGGATGGGCTCTGGGACTTTATTTAGCAGTGAGGCAAAAAATGATATGTGGGTAAGGAAAGAAAGATGGGTTATTAGTAGTATCTTCATGGATGGATTTTTATTCATAGCTAGGCTTGTGCGTCCTGAAGTTTAACTTGCATCCAAGCATTTCTACTACTTTGAACCTATGGAAAGTGACTGATGAAAAATTTTCCTAGTGTGTGCAGCTGGAGCCATAGGACAGCAGTAGGGCATTTGCCTTGCACATAGCCTACCCAAGGCGGGCCCAGGTTCCATTCTCAGCATCCCATATGATCCTCTGAGCCTGCCAGGAGCGATTTCTGAGTTCAGGGCCAGGAATAACCCCTGTGCACTGCCAGGTGTGACCAAAAAATTTTTTTTCCCAGTGAAATGGAGGGGATCCCCTTATCCCCTTAGACCTTTTCAATTTGACCCTACCCACCGCTAAGGTTTTAAGAACAGAAGTCAGTCAAATATTAAGAGGATATATATCTTTTGGTTATTGTCAATGAAAAAATAAATTTAGGTATCAGTGTAGTTTGAAGGAGAATATTAATAGTGTATGTCAGAGTGATTAGTATCTAACAATATACCAAAGGGTGGAATAGTGGATCTCTTTTTCTTGAAGTCTTACTTAAGAAGGTTTAGAATATCTTGCCTCTTCCTGAAAGGGAGGTTTACATGAAAATGGAAAATGTGTCTTATCTTCATCAGTTATTGATATTTCAGTGTTTGCTTGGTTCAGTGTAACTTGTTATTAAATTGTTGGAGCCTCATTTAAGACTGAAAGTTGAGAAAAAGGGTAGGCGTACTCTCAGCAGTGATTCAATGTACTGTCTGCGGCCAGCTCACTGAATGGGGATGGTGACCATCCAAAGAAGAGTGGCTGTGGGAGGGAAGATGGTTCACATGACAGTGACCTTATGAAGGAGGATGGTTCATATAACAGTGATCATGCAATGCAAGCCAGGCACAGGTATGCATCCCAGGAGTTATAGATCTGAAACTAATTGGGTGGCTTGGCAGTGAGGTTAAGTCATGGAGCTTGTGGAGCAGGGCTGTTTCTGAGGGAGTGTGGAGGGTGTGGTGCCAGACTGCTGTAGTTCATGCCGAAAGAGGAACCTGTTACTTCTTGTGATTAGATGCTCTGAAGTTATATACATAGTAGAGGATCATGTCTGCCATAAGACTTGACCTCTTCTTCCTCATGGAATGCCTTGTTCTAATCCCTGATAATGACATTTCCTACTTTAAAGTCTGCAATGCTCAAAATAAATATAGCACTTCCTTTGTTCAGTAAAGTGGCTGAGGCCACACGTGGCGGTAATCAGAGTTTCTGGCTTTTAGTTCTGTGCCCACAGGTCACTCCTGATGATGCTGTAGACCACACCAACGTTGACTGTGCTAAGCAAGCACTGACATTCATTATCTCTTTGACTCCATACTGCTGCTAGTTTCACAAGTGATAAGTTGCTATATCTTTCTTCAGCCATATACTTGCGCTCTATTCTTTTCTCTTTTTCTTGGAGGAGGGTGCACACTCAATGGTTGTGGCAGATTTCAGGAGACCCTATACTGTACTGGTTTGTCTGCATGCAAGTAAGTGCCCTAACCACTGTACTATCTTTCTGGCTTAAACTGTATACGTTTAAAATTTTATTTTTTGTTTTTGGGTGGCACCTGGCAGCGCTCAGGTGTTCATCCTGGCTCTGTGCTCAGAAACTGCTCCTAGCAGACTTGGGGGGACCATATGGGATGCCGGTTATTGAACTCAGGTCCATCCTGGATTGGATTGGGTGCTTGCAAGGCAAATGCCCTACCTCTGTGCTATCTCTCCAGCCCCGAGTTTTGTTTTTTTTTTTAATACGTAATGCACTATTGAAGTTTTTTTCTTTTGATCTGAGAAATTCTTTAGTTCAATTGGTGTATTTGGACTTATTCCTGTGCTTACTGGTCAGAGTTGGATTAAATATGTCATTTGTTACTTTTTTCTTATCTCCTCTTAGTTTAATGAATCTTTAGATATGACTCCATTTTCTCTTCTTTCTTTTCCTTCTTCTTGGATGGTTGGGAGACATTTGTGCTACCCCAAACCTTGACGGCTCAGGGATGCTTCTAGGGGTCCTTGCTGGATCTCATGGTCCTGGTGCTCGAACCCTGAGCTCGTGCACAAAAGCATACTTTTCATTCCTTAGAAATGCCTTTCCTTTCTTCCAAGAGCTGTGATACATCTACTTGTCTAATTGTCTTTCATCCCTTTGGGCTCTCTACTTTCTTTATTCATGACTTTATTTAAACACCTGGTTACAAGGTTGGTCATAATACAGTTGCTTTTTCCCCTACAGTTATAAAGTTGTTCATGTTTGAATTATAATCATACAACATCAGACACCCTTTACCAGTGCACATTTCCCACCACCAGTGTCCCTAGTTTCCCTCTCATCCTTTCTCCTCCTGCTTGCCTCTAGGGCACTCTCTCTCACCCTCCCTCTCTCTCCTTTTAGACACTGTGGTTTGCATATTGTTCCTGAAGGGGTAGCCTACCTATCATTTTCCCTCCTTTCATCACCCAGTTCTTGTCCAGAGGGATCTTTTCCAACTCTCACTGTCCTAGTGGTCCCTTCTCTGTCTTCACTGCACTCTTCGCTCTTTGTGGCAAGCTCCCAACCATGAACTGGTTCTCCTGGCTGTCTCTCCTTTATTAGCAAGGCCATGATTTATCTATATTTCCACCAGTCTTTCAGCTCTTTGGACTGTCTCTCCTTTCGTAGAGAGCTGTTATGTCTCTATATGTCCACCTGAATATTTTTAGTGGTTGGTTAGAGTTTACATTTGCGCCTTTGAAAAAGGAGAAAGGCTACTAGCTTGTATCACAAGATCGCCCTAATTCACAGCCCCCTACACACCATTCTCTTTTTAGTTTTTTTGCTTTTTGGGGCCACACCTGGTGACACTCAAGGGTTACTCCTGGATCTGCACTCAGAAATCTTTCCTGGCTAGGGGAACCATATGGGATGCTAGGAATCTGTTGGGACCTGAATTCTGAACAAGGAGGGACACCATGTTTTAAAAGCTACATGGCAGGCTTCTTCTTAGGTTCTGAGCAGGGAGAGACACCATTTTGTAAGGAGCCACATGCTGGGGCTTCACAATCCTATTTCTATAGTTCCCACCCCAATCTACCTGGCCATACCAGGTACCTTGTCAGGAAAGGACAAGGGAGCAATAGGAAGGTACCCCTAGACAAGAGCCAATCATTTTAAGGATCATCAGAAAGCTGGAACCTCCCTATATCTCTTCCCTATTTTATCTTTCTCATGACCTTGGGTGGGGCTCATCTCCTTCAGGGGATGGCTCTGGCTGGCCAGGCTGGGGGGTCTTGTTGGCAGATGGATTAAAGTATTAAACTTTATTCCAGTTGTGTTGTCTCTGTCCTTCTACTCTGAAACACTACAGGATCGAACCCATGTCTCTCCTGGGTTAGTCGCTTGCAAGGCAAATGCCCTACCACTGCGCCTCTACTTGGCCCCTTACATCATTATCTTGAAGGTTATTTTCCTTACATTGAAGTGTGCTGGATGAGCACATGCCCATGTACACACACATACACCCCTTCCCTCCTGTGGCTCCTTGAGCTACTGTGCTCCTTACTGTAAGTCTGACTTTGGACCTCTTGGCCAGCCATTAGCTCCCACCTTTTGTCTCCCCTCGCTCCAAGATTGGGGGATGAACCCAAAGTTCCAATCCTCTTGTTGTCTTTGGTCTTTTTTTTTTTTTTTTTTGAGGCCCAACCCCCATTCTGAAGCTGGCTAGGGGACCCCCCACCCCCAGCCCCAATCTCTCTCATTAGCATACAAAAAGGTTCTCTTATCTCTCCGGAGATTCCTTGAGTCTTAGAAACTCAGGAACTGGGGTCGGAGACTAAATATGAGAACAAAAGAGGTTCCTAGCACCCCAGTCTTTCAGGAAATTACTCGAGCCTAAGGAGCTCCGCGTCAGGAACCGGGGCAGAGACCAAATTTCTCTTTCTTCTTATGTCCCGGAGCATAAAAGCAAAAGGGACTTCCCCACCCTCCTGGGACTGCTGCTTCGGGGCAAGGCGGGTGGAGGGTTCACCTCCTGCTCAGACTTTGGCCCCTTCTCCAGTGTGGCCAGAAATTAGCATAAAGGTTCTAAAGTCAGGAGATTTGCTTCTCTATGGATGGATCTGAAGAGTAGGATGCTGAGGGAAATGAGTCAGAGGGAGAGGGATTAATAACACAGAATGATCGCACTCATTTGTGGGAAATTAAACAAAAAGGATGGGTATAATAATAATAATAACAATAATAATAGATAGCAATTTCTGGAGGACTGGTCCATGGTTGGAAGCTTGCCATAAAGAGCGAGGAGTGCAGAGAGGGCAGAGAAGGGACGCCTAGGACAACGACACAATGACAGTTGGGAATGATCTCTCTGGACCAGAACTAGGTGCTGAAAGGAGGGAGGAAAAGTGATAGGCATGGTACCCCTTCAGTCACAATGTTGCAACCACAACCAGTGTCTAAAAGGAAGAAGGGGATCAGGAGGGATGGGGGGAGAGAGAGAGAGAGAGAGAGAGAGAGAGAGAGAGAGAGAGAGAGAGAGAGAGAGAGAGAGAGAGAGAGAGAGAGAGAAAGAGAGAGAGAGAAGGACGGAGGGAAGAGAGAAATTTACCATTGAGGGATTGCAGGAGGGAAACTCACTGATGGTGTAAAATGTACACTGGTGAAGGGTGTTGGACAATGTGTGACAGAAATCTCAATTAAAATTTTACTTAAAATATATATAAGGGGCTGGAGAGATAGCATGGAGGTAGGGCATTTGCCTTGCATGCAGATCCTGGCATCCCATATCTCCTGTGCCTGCCAGGGGCGATTTCTGAGCACAGAGCCAGGAGTAACCCCTGAGTGCTGCCAGGTGTGACCCCAAAACAAAACAAACAAACAAACAAGCAAAAAAGATATAAAATAGGTGACTGGACCAATAACATCGCAGTAGGATGTTTGCCTTGCACGTGGCCAACCCTGGATGGACCCTGGTTCAATTCCTGGCACCCCATATGGTCCCCTGAATCTGCCAGGAGAGACTCCTGGGCATCTCTGGCTGTGACCTATAAAACAACTACAAAAAAAATAAGAGTCTTAGGAACTGAAATAGAAAATCCTTGCTAGATACCTGGCACCCCACCTTCAGCCCCCCCCCCAAAAGTCTGAAGCATGTTCAGGAGTCCCCTTGCCCCTTCATCTTTTAGGGATAGTTCCAGAGCCCTGGGGCTCCTCCCTTTCTTCTTCCCTGGCCCTGGTGTCCAGTGCAGAGTTTGTGAGTAGCTGGTTCATGGATTGTGTTCAGTGGGTGAGTGGGGTGACATCTGTCTACCTCCCCTCTGGGAGTGGAAAGCCCAGGGGCTGTGGGGTGATGCACCTGACAGGTGAGTGTCTGCGTAGTTGTCGTGGGCCCCATCTTAGAGCACAGGCTCAGATCTGTGTGTCCGAGGCTTGGACGGACACTCGTCCCAAAGCCATCCTGCTCGTTCCGAGGAGCTGGGCCAAGAGTGGCAATGGGTGGCCACTGAGCGGCTCCTCATCTCACTTCCAGCCTCCCTTAAGTGGCATGTTTTTTGTCCTGGAAGTGACAGTGAGAACCACTGAACTTCCTGGCTTGAGCCCGAACTTTTCGTTCTTGGGGAATGGGGGTCTTATCGGGCTACCCCCCTCCATACTCAGGATTACTCCTGCTTCTGTGGTCCCAAGTGACTCTTGGGGGTGCTCAGCTGATTGTGGGCAGCACCATGATTCAAACCAGGTCCACCACATGCGAGGCAAGTGCTTTTGTCTTTCCCAGTTCAGAGCTTCTCTGGGGTTCTGCGATATTTTCCCTCCATGCTGGGAACGTTCCCTTACCATTCATTCCCCTTCCATGGCCACAGTGTGATTTCAGGTGTCACCTGAGTACAGGTGAATGGGTGGGTGTTTCATTCATGGTCCCATGATTATGGCTGTGTGTGTGTGTGTGTGTGTGTGTGTGTGTGTGTGTGTTTCGTTTTGGGGCCACTCCTGGCTCTGTACTCAGGAATGACTTGTGGTGGGCTCAGGGGACCATATGGGATAGAGGGTCGAATCTGTATTGATTGCCTACAAGGCAAGTGCCTTATCCACTATACTTTCTCTTTGGACCAATTCTTCCTTTTTATTTAAGCTTTACTTAAATGCTGTGGTTTACAAATAGAGTTGTTCCAATACAGTTATTTCTGGCATGCAATAGTCCAGTTCCAATACCTCCACCATTGTCTCCAGTTTGCTATCCATCCCCAACCCTGTCCTATAGGCAGTCACCCAATTATTTATTTTATATTGCTTATCACAACTGAATGGCTGATGGACTTAATTGAAAATCACTTCAGTCAAAGAAAATATTTCTATCATACAGCTGGGTCATTAAGTCATTGTCTGAGGGTTTACTAAGCTGTGTGTTTCTTGTTGAGCCTTCTGTGGTATTGTGTTGTTTATTGAGAATATTTGGCTTCTGCCTTCCAATATTTGGCTTCTGCCTTCCTTTTCCCATCGAATCTGTTAAACTCCTGAGGGGTCAGTATTGAGGAAGTTGGAGGTATGTGTAGAACTGGGCTATGAGTTGACTTAACAGTGGCTGTCGTCTGTGGATATGTCTGCTGGGGCTTCCGGAAGCACAAGCATTGGATGGGAGGCTGTCCCCCTTCACTCCCAGAAGACCCCAGAAGCATTAGATGTGTTTTGTTTGTTAGTTTTTGGGGGCCACACCCACTGGTACTCAGAAATTACTCCGGACTCTGTGTTCAGGGGTCATTGATGGCGGTGCTCAGGGGACCTTATGGGATGCCAGGATCAAACTTGACAAAGCAAGTACCCTCCCTGCTGTACTGTGGCTCCAGCTCCTCTGTTAGGGTTTTGACCTGCAGAACAAGTAGCTTGTGCCTCCTGAGTGTCTCTACCAGTCTTTCCAGAATGTCCAGCCACTGGTCTTTGGTCTGAAGCTGGAAGAGTTGTTCACCTGCTGTGGCTGCCTTCCTGCTGTTCCCAGCATTCTTCCTTCCTCTTTCTCAACTTCCTGTTTGCTTAATGTAGGGCTGTGCTAGAGGGAAGAGTCTCCCATGCCAGCACCCCAGCTTTCTGGCTCTGGGGAGTGGGTTATGTGGATTCAGCCCCCCTAGGGCACCCCCCAGTATGGGTTGAGCTGTGGGCAGTGGGGCACTGTTTCCGCCGAGGTCTGCAGGCTCTGAATTGGGAGCAGTGGGAGCTGGCTTGGGGGCTTAGAGCTTTGGAAATGGGCCCCACCCCACCCTCACCCTCATCTTCTGGTCTAGAAATGCTTGTTGTTCTTTTTTTCCCCTCTCCTGGGAGAGGATGAGAAGAAAGAGTGTTTATTTTTCAAGGAGAAAATGTAGACATTTCCCAGACTTCTGGACCATTTCCTTCCCCGGGTAGAACTAGGCCAGAAGTTTCTGGAGTTTCCCCCCCCCCCAGTTGTTTCCCATTTAGGATGTTGAGTGGGGGGTGTCTGGAGTGGTCCTGGAGATCTCAAGATAAAGGGGTGCTGGCTGGCTGTGTGTTTTTTTTTTTTGGTGGGGGGCATTTAGGACCATACCTGGTGGTACTCAGGGGTTACTCCTGGCTCTGCACTCAGAAATTGCTCCTGGCAGGCACAGGGGACTATATGGGATGCTGGGATTCGAGTCACCATCCATCCTAGGTTTGCGTGCAAAGCAAACACCCTACTGCTGTGCTATCACTCAGGCCCTGGCTGGCTGGTCTTACTATTTGGAGTATTAAGCACCATGATTTTTAAAGTTGTTCCTGGCATTCTGTGTTCCAGCACCAGTCTCACCGCCAGTGTGACCTGCCCTGTTCCAGTGTCCCCAGTTCCCCCCACCCAACCTGTTCCCTACATAGGCATTAAATGATTTATTTTATCTTGTTATGATTCAATGGTAATGGAATTATTGATAGGGAGAGAAGGTGGAGGAATCTTGACTAAAAGAAACACAAAAATGGTTGTCTCACAGTAGGCTCATTGTTTGCTAGTTGCTTCTTTGTGCTGTTGTTCGTTTGTTTTTGGGCCACACTGGGAGTGTGTGTGGCTCTCAGGAGTTACTCCTGGCTCTGAGCTCAGAAATTGCACCAGGCAGGTTCTTAGGGGGCCTATATAGGATGCTGGGGATTGAACCCGGTCAGTTCCGGGACGTCCAAGTGCAAGGCAAACACCCTACTGCTGTGCTATTGCTCCAGCCCCAAGCCTTCTGTGTTGTTGTCTTTGTTTATTGAACTTGGTTAGCTTCTCTGATCCTTTCCCATCTAATTTGCTGTGCTCCTACTGGGTGTCAGTACTGAAGAATTTGGAGGTGTGGCTCCAGGAACCCCAGGATATGCAGAACTTCCATGGTGGCTATGGGGAGTGGCTGTGGCTGTTGGGGCTTTAACAAGGTGGAGACTCAGCCCACTCCCCTCCTGAAGGCTCCCCAGACTTTTCGGCCTGGGGAAGAAGACCCTGTGCCCTCTTCCTAGACTAGCACGGGTTTGTGGAGCTTGACCAGGCATGGCGGTGACTAGTATCTCTACTAATTTTGTTGCTGTAATTTTTTTTGGGCGGGTGGGGGCAGTCTCCCAAGCAGTGCTCAGGAGGTCAGGGAGCCTCCCCTGGGAACCAGCCACAGATTGCTGGTTCATTCTCAGGTCTGAAGATTGCTGTTAGGCACTCAAGGTTCCCGGGTCACCCCACTGTGCTCAGGGGCCCTTCTGGGCGGTCCCTGGAGATGCTTGGGTAGCAGGTGGTTGCAGGCATGGAACTGGGTGTGGCTAGGCGCAAGCCCTGTGCCTTCACCCCTGCATTAGCCTTCTGGTCCTGACTCATATTAGAAAATGGACAGTTTGGGGGTTGAACTCTTTCTTCTTTCTTTCTTTCTTTCTTTCTTTCTTTCTTTCTTTCTTTCTTCTTTCCTTTCTTTTCTTTTCTCTTTCTTTCTTTCTTCTTTTTCTTTCTTTCTTTCTTCTTTCTTTCTTTTCTTTCTTTCTTTCTTTCTTCCTTCCTTCCTTCCTTCCTTCCTTCCTTCCTTCCTTCCTTCCTTCCTTCCTTCCTTCCTTCCTTCCTTCCTTCCTTCCTTCCTTCCTTCCTTCCTTCCTTCCTTCCTTTTCTTTCTTCCTTCCTTTTCTTTCTTTCTTTCTTTCTTTTCTTTCTTTCTTTCTTTCTTTCTTTTCTTTCTTTCTTTCTTTCTTCTTTCTTTTCTTTCTTTTCTTTCTTTCTTTCTTTCTTTCTTCTTCTTTCTTTCTTCTTTCTTTCTTCTTTCTTTTCTTTTTCTCTCTTTCTTTCTTTCTTCTTTCTTCTTTCTTTTTCTTTCTTTCTTTCTCTCTTCTTTCTTTCTTTCTTTCTTTCTCTCTCTTCTCTTCTCTTTCTTTCTCTTTCTTTCTTTCTTTCTTTCTCTCTCTCTTTCTTTCTCTCTCTTTCTTCTTTCTTTTCTTTCTTTCTTTCTTTCTTTCTTTTCTTCTTTCTCTCTTTCTTTCTTTCTTTTTCTTTCTTTCTTTCTTTCTTTCTTTCTTTCTTTCTTTCTTTCTTCTTTCTTTTCTTTCTTTTTTCTTTCTTTCTTCTTTCTTTCTTTTCTTTCTTCTTCTTTTCTTCCTTCTTCCTTCCTTCCTTCCTTCCTTCCTTCCTTCCTTCCTTCCTTCCTTCCTTCCTTCCTTCCTTCCTTCCTTCCTTCCTTCCTTCCTTCCTTCCTTCCTTCCTTCCTTCCTTCCTTCCTTCCCTTCCTTCCCTTCCTTCCTTCCTTCCTTCTTCCCTTCCTTCCTTCCTTCTTTCCTTCTTTCCTTTCTCTTTCTTTTGGGGGGGGGGTCCACACCTGGTGACTCTCAGGGGTTACTCCTGGCTCTGTACTCAGAAATCGCTCCTGGCTTTGGGATCATATGGGATGCTAGAGGATCAAATCACAGTCCATCCTAGGTCAGCCATGTGCAAGGCCCTACAGCTGTGCCACCACTCTTGCCCCCACCCTGACCTTTTTCACCACACTGAACAGGTCTTCCCATCATGAGGACAGTGCCCAATTCTGCAGGACTAATTCAATAATTTATTTTTGTTTTTGGGTTATACCCCGCAATGCTCAGGGGTTATTCCTGGCTCTGCATTCAGAACTTGCTTCTGGCAGGCTTGGGGGACCATGTGGGATGCTGGGATTTGAACCATCATCATCCTGTGTTGGTCTTGTGCAAGGCAAACACATGATTATTGTGCTATCACTCTGGCCCTTAGTGATTTTTTTTTTTGTTTTTGTTTCTTGGGTCACACCCGGCAGCGCTCAGAGGTTACTCCTGGCTCTGCACTCACAAATTGCCTCTGGCAGGCACGGGGGACCATATGGGATGCCAGGATTCGAACCACCGACCTTCTGCGTGAAAGGCAAATGCCTTACCTCCATGCTATCTCTCCGGCCACCCCTAGTAATTTTTAAAAAAATAAAACTGAACCCTCCACAGAGTGTTTGGCCTGAGGGCCACTCAGCCCCTTGGTGCCCATAGTTAAGTCTTTATTTTGGCCGTGTGGTGCTATTTGGGACAATAGTGCTGACAGGAAGGGAGATAGGTCCTGGGGATCCAACTTAGGGTCTTGTGCTTGCAGTGCATGGAGCATTCCTTTGAGCTACCTCGGGGACTTGGGGGACTTTACAGGATACGGGGAATCAATCCCAGGTTGGCTGTTTGAAAGGCAAACACCCTCCCCACTCCAACTCCATGCCCTGAAATTTTGGGGGGGGGGGTTGGGTCACACCCAATGGTGCTCAGGGATTACTCCTGGCTCTGTGCTCAGAAGTTGTTCCAGGCAGGCTCCGGGGAACATATGGGATGCTGGAATTCAAACCGAGGTCTGTCCTGTGTTGGCCACATGCAGGGCAAACTATTGCTCCGGCCCCATGCCCTGAAATTTTTGCTAAGAAATCTGTCATCAAAGAAATCCTCATCTCTCATCCTGGGAGCCTAGGTGATAGTCCAGTAGGCTAGGTGTTTGTTTTGCATATGCTAACCCGGTTTGACCCCCAGACTCCCTAATAGGAGTGATCCCTGGGTGCAAAGACAGGAGTAAGCCCTGAGCACTGATAGATGTGATTCACTCTCCCCCTAAAATAAGAACAAAACCCCCAAACTGCCATCATGGAAGTACTTCCTTCGAGCTTGCTGACCTTCCTTTCTCTTCCCGTGTTTGGAAAGTGATTTGCGCCTGTGCACTGGTCCAGATCTGGTCTAGTCAGCCTGTTAACGCTCAGATACGGTCTGTGTGATAAGGAAAGGGCCAGGTTGATTATTTTTGAACCTATTTTAGGACTTCTCTGTCTAATGGACTAATAGGAAATTTTCCATTGCCTCAAAGATTTATTTATTTACTTTTGTTTTTTGGGGGCCACACCGGGCTGCACTCAGGGGTTACTCCTGGCTCTGTGCTCAGAAATTATTCCTGGCGCAGAGGACAATATGGGATGCCAGGGATCGAACCTGCATCCTTCCTGGGTCAGCAGCATGCAAGGCAAACGCCCTACCACTGTGCTATTACTTTGGCCCCTGTCTCAAAGATTTAAAAAGGGGCATGAGTGGGGCCAGAGCAATAACACAGTGATAGGGTGTTTGCCTTGCATGTGGCTGACCTGGGTTCAATCCTGGTGTCCCATATGGTCCCCTGAGCCAGGAGTGATTTCTGAGCACAGAGCCAGGAGTAACCCCCGAGTGTCATCAGTGGCCCCCAAACAAACAAACAAACAAACAAAAAATAGGGGGGAGGAGTGATAGTTACAATGGGGAGGGAGCTTGCCTTGCATGTCATTGACTGGGGTTTAGTACCTGGCATCTCATATGTTCCCCTCACCCCTGAGCATGTCAGGAGTGATTCCTGAGTGCAGAGCCAGGAACAACCAACCCACCTGATGTGACCCTAAAACATAAACCGACCACCGAGCAAAAAGGATGGAGTCTCCCTGAGTAGGTTTATGGTTGAATGAGCGTGAGTCTTTGATCTGATAGGAGGAGTGAGCACCCAAATGTTTCACTGAGTCTCTGGTCTCTAACCCTATGCCTCGCCTGGGGCCCCCACGCTCTGTGCTCTGTGGGGGTGCTGTGGGGCCCCAAATCCCTCCCTTCAGTCCCACTTCCTGGGGAGCCTCTCACAGCCAGACCCTGGTTTGCTGTTAGAATAAGCCTGTAGGAACTAGGCTTGCTTCGGATCGGAGATTTATATCTCCAAATCTATTTCTGTACCCAAAGGGGATCCAAAAAGTAGTCGTACTGCGCTTTTAATACTTAACCGAGCTGCCAGGAAACATTTATGGAAATGCCTGGGTTAGACTTTATTTGTTCGAAGTGCAGTCGGGCTCGACATCGGCCTGTGCTTCATTGTTAACTGTGTTATTTATTTATTTATTTATTTATTGAAGTCAAAATGGGTTTTATTGGAAGGGACTGAGGGGGTGGGAGAGAGAGAGAGAGAGAGAGAGAGAGAGAGAGAGAGAGAGAGAGAGAGAGAGAGAGAGACATGCTTAAGAGAGAGCTTAGGCTTCTCCAAAGGTGGACAGATCCTCAGTCCACAACAACCCAGCATAAAAGTAGGAAAGTCTCCATTTCAGGAAAGGGGGATGCAGGATGCAGGTACTCAGGCAACATGGTTGTTTTATTTATTTTATTTAATTTTATTTAACTTTTGGTTTTTTGCGTCACATCCGGCGGTGCTCAGGGCTTGCTCCTGACTCTGCGCTCAGAAATGGCTCCTGACAGGCACGGGGGGACCATATGGGATGCCAGGGATTGAACCCGTGGCTATCCTGGGTTGGTAGCGTGCAAGGCCAACGCCCTACCACTGTGCTATCTCTCCGGCCACAACATGATTATTTTAAAGTGAATATCTCTCTCCAGTGGGACTGACTTATCCAAATTTCTCCTCGCAGCTACCAGGTTTGCATCTGGGAATCTGTCGGTGCAGCTTTTTTTATTTTCCCCTTCTGGAAGCAGCTGTTGATGGTGCTTTGTCTCCTCAGGTGCACGTAAAGATGGCAGATGAGGCCGTGTGCGTGGGCCCAGCTCCCACCGCGAAGAGCTACCTCAACATGGAAGCCATCCTGGAGGCCATCAGGAGAACCGGGGCCCAAGCTGTGAGTCTGAATGAGCCCCTCCAGGGCAGCTGGCTCTTGTGTGCCTGAGTTGGTGTTTAAAAAAAAAAGAAAGAAGAGGAGGGAGCCGAAGGAAGGATGATTGAAAAAGCTCTTGGGGTTGGTTCAGGGCGCAGGAGTTCAGTGTGGGCTGGCTGGCTCCTGGAAATCAAAGGCTTCCAGCATCTAGCGGGCTGGGGACTGATCCTGCAGGTGGTGGCTGGATTCAGCAGGCGCTCCAGGAGCAGTTTCAGCTCATTGCCAAATCTGCTAGGTGGGGTAAAGAAAAGAAAAGAAGAAAGGGGGTGGGCAAATTTAAAAAAAAAAAGGAAAGAAAGAAAAATAAAGAAAAAAGAAAGAAAGCTCAATGAGTCTTGAGTATTAGGAGTGGGAGAGAGAAAGAAAAGAAAGAAGAAAAGGAAGGGAAAGAAAGAAAGAAATCACAATGAGTTTTGAATATTAGAAGTAGGAGAAAGAAAGCAAGATAGAAAGGGAGAAAGAAAAAGAGGGAGAAAGAAAGAAAGAAAGAAAGAAAGAAAGAAAGAAAGAAAGAAAGAAAGAAGAAAGGAAGAAAGGAAGAAAGAAAGAAAGCACAATTAGTTGAATATTAGTAGTGAGAGAAAAAAGAAAGGGAGAAAGAAAGCAAGCAAGCACAATGAGTTTTGAGCATTAGGAGTAGGAGAAACAAAGAAATAAAGAAAAGGAAGAAAGGGAAACGGGGCCAGCTGGAGCAGTGGCACAAGTGGTAGGGCATTTGTCTTGCAAGCAGCTGATCCAGGACAGACCTCAGTTTGATCCCCTGGCATCCTATATGGTCCCCCAAGCCAGGAGCGATTTCTGAGTGTATAGCCAGGAGTAACTCCTGAGCGTCATTGGGTATGCCACAAAAAAACAAAAAACAAAAAGGGAAAGAAAGAGAGAAAAAGAAATCACAATGACTTTTGAATATTAGGAGTGGGAGAAAGAAAGAAGGAAAGAGAAAGAAACCACGATGAATTTTGAGTATTAACCCTTACCATGTAATGCGAGCATTAAAACAGTTCCTCTGTAAGTATCATCAGGATTCCAAAGGCTTAAATCCCATTGTAATTGTTGTACCAAAAAAAAAAATGATATATACCTCTTGAGATCTCCAGAAATAGAAATTGATAGTTCAATAGTGTCAGTAGAATTGCAGGGAAGGCCCATGAGATGTGCATTTCTCTCTGGCGCCAATCTGGTTGGAATTCATGGAGGAAAACTGGTTTCTGAGGAGTTTAATCAGGATCAGTGATTTTGAAAAAAAAAAAAAAAAAAAGAAGAAGCCAGGTAACTAATTGCATATCATGTTAAAATCATGCAGGATTATCCCTTACGATGGAGGATGCAGCCAGCAATTAGCCTGGAGCGCTCTGATTGCTCCCCTTTCTCTGCAAAGAAACGTCTGAACTGATGCTTAACTGAAAAACAGAAGCTGTGAACTCAGAGCTGTTTATGGTTTTATTAAGCAGAGTTAAAGGACATAAAACGCTTAGTTTTTTGTTCAGTTTGTTTTTGGGATCATACTCAGCTGTTTGCTCAGTGCTTTATCTTTGTGGTTTTTTTTTGGGGGGGGGCACCCCTGGCCTCACTCAGGGGTTACTTCTGACTCTGATCAGAAATGGCTCTTGGCAGGCTCGAGGGACCATATGGGATGCCAGGGATCGAACCCAGGTTCGTACCAGGTTGGCCACGTGCAAGGCAAATGCCTTACTGCTGTGCTATCACTCCAGCTCCTCAGTGCTTTGTCTTGACTGCTTGGGGATGGTTTCTGGTGGGGTTCGGGGAACCATATGTGGTGCTGGGGATCAAACCCGGGTCAGCCTTCAAGCAAGGCAAGTGCCCTCCCCACGTTAATATCGCTCTGGTTCCCAAATCTCTGAACCTTTTAAGTAGAGTTGATCAGAATATTATCTCTAGTTGAATGTTAAATACCCTGAAATCAGAGGAAAGAAGTTCTCTCTACTCTGACGTAGAAGGTTAAAATCTGTACCATGTTTCTAATTTATTTTTTGGTGTGGAGATTTGGTTCACACACAGCAGCCCTTAGGGATCACTCCTGGCTCTGAGCGCAGAAATCGCTCCTGGCAGGCTCAGGGGACCATATGGGATGCAGGGATCGAACCCGGGCCTGTCCCGAGTCGGCTGTGTGCAAGGCAAACGCCCTACCACTGTGCTATCGCTCCTGCCCCTGTACCCTGTTTATAATTCAAAGCTCAGCTCGGCATTGAAAAGTCTTCAATGTGTAGCTTCTCTTGCAAGGCCACTGAGAGTCACATCTGAAGTTTCTCTCTCTCCTGCCTGCAGAATTATTTATGAAATGTGCATCCCACACCAAGTGACTACATCTATGTTCAGCCAATGTTGGAGGCAGGGCCAACCCATTCGAACAAGAAGGTGGAATCAGCTGTGTTGCTAGGTGCTTGTGAATGGTTAAAAATGAGGGGGGCCGGAGCGATAGCTCAGCGATTGCGGTCAACCAGGGACCTGGGTTTGATTCTCAGCATCCCATCCTGGTGCAAAGCCAGGAGTAACCCCTGAGTGCCACCTGGATGTGCCCCCCCGCCCCCCGAAAAAAAGGATGCAGGCAGAGTGGGCGGGGCCTTTACCTTGCGTGTTACCGACTTGGGTTCCATCTCTGGCATCCTCTAGGGTCCCCTGAACATTGCCAGGTATAATTCCTGGGCTCAGCCAGGAGTAAGCTCTGAGCATCGCATGGGGAGGGACTAGAGTCCACCCGTTGGGCAGAGTGAGACCTTCATGCAGGAGATGCAGGTTTCATCCAGCGTACAGCATGGGATCCCCCAGTTCCCACAGAGAGTGTCCCCACTTCTGAGCCCTGAGTAGCTCCTGATTACTGTTTGTTGTGGCTGCAGAAGCATAGGGTGAGATGGAAGGATGAATGGATATTAAAAGACAAAAAAAAAAAGGTGAAACCAGGACTCCCCTTGAGTGAGGAAGCCCCAGAGTGAGGTCTTTAGGAACTAGACAGATTTGGGGTCAGAGCGATAGCACAGCGGGTAAGGCATTTGCCTTGCACGCGGCCTAACCAGATTTGATCCCCAGCATTCCATATGGTCCCCTGAGCCTGGTATAAATTCTTTCTTTCTTTTTTCTTTTTTTGGTATTTGGGTCACTCCCAGCAGCGCTCAGGGGTTACTCCTGGCTCTACGCTCAGAAATCACTCCTGGCAGGCTCGGGGACCATATGGGATGCCAGGATTCCAACCACCGTTCTTCTGCATGCAAGGCAAATGCCTTATCTCTATGCTATCTCTCCAGCCCCCGAGCCTGCTATAATTTCTGAGTGCAGAGCCAGAAGAAATCTCCAGAATGCCAGTGGGTGTATCCTATAAAGCCAGCAATAACAATAACAAGAACCAGAAAGATAGAAGATAGACAGTTTGGAAGGTAGCAGTTTCTGGAACTTTAAAGGGGAGATAGAATTTTAAAAAAAATGTTTTGCAAAGGGTTTCCAGGAACTTTTTCTTTTTCTTTTTTTTTTTTTTGGTTTTTCAGTCACACCCGGCAGCGCTCAGGGGTTACTCCTGGCTCTACAATTAGAAATTGCTCCTGGTATTTCTTGCTGTGTTTGCCTGGTATGTTGGGGGCTCTGGGCAGGACAGCTAGCCATAGGACCCCTGGGCTGACCACTTAGTCCAGGGGAACAAGATTCCCCCCACACCAGGCCGGTCTTCAGGGCCATGCCTGCTTAATCGGGCCCTGGGGGGAGGGGGTGAGAAATTCCTCCCTAGGCATCCAAGAATTACAGAGGCTTGGCTGGGCTCAGAACACTCCACATGCCAGGATTTCGTGGGCTTTTGACTGGTATGTTGGGGGCTCTGGGCAGGACAGCTAGCCATAGGACCACTGGGCTGACCACTTTGTCCAGGCGAGCATGATTTCCCCCACACCAGGCGGGTCTTCAGGGCCACGCCTGGTTAATCCGGCCCTGGGAGGAGGGGTGAGAAATTCCTTCCTAGGCATCCAAAACCTACAGAGGCTTGGCTGGGCTCAGAACACTCCGAATGCCAGGATTTCTTGGTGTGTTTGCCTGGTATGTTGGGGGCTCTGGGCAGGACAGCTAGCCATAGGACCCCTGGGCTGACCACTTAGTCCAGGGGAACAAGATTCCCCCCACACCAGGCATCCAAGAATTACAGAACCGCGCGGGGCTCACGCCCCCGCGCGTACTTCATGTACTTCATGTAATCAGAATATTCCTTATTCTTATGTTATGTTTTCCGTATACAGAATGTTTATTTTGTATTCTCCCCTTTCCCACTCCCCTACAAAGCTCTTTTTTACTCCTTAACTCTCTAACCCCCTCTCAAACATCACTAACCTAGTTTACTCTTTTTAACTTCAGTAGTGTACAATCCTAATCACAGTCCAAAGCTGTGCATTGTGTGTGACAACCCCAAACTGTTTCAAGATACATAAAATGGACACGTATTTCTTTAGAATATTTTGTGTTTTTTCTCTGACAGCTATAATTCTTACTAAATGTTGTCTTATACAGTGATGATTCTAACCACTTTTTATCTTCTCTTTTGAGCTGTTTAACAAGGAATTTTGGTGGAAGAGTCCCCCAGTTTAATGCTTATGATTGAACCATGTATTGGGAATCATTGTAATTGTTCTTATGGCCCCCATATGCGCCAATAACACCATGTGGCATTGCTTCTTATTTGCATAGGCACATTAAAATGGGAAAATAGTATAAATACAAATAAGATCCTATCTAATAGAGATTGGAACACACAAATCTTGTAGTGCAAAGGGACCTTACACCCTGAACACTGACATAACGACCTGGCACAGACCTCAGAAGAAAGGGCATATTCCATTCTCCCCTGAACCAGGAAAGCCATCCACGAAACATCCAGGCTGGTCTATAACATCACCTGGAAGCAATCCTCTACCACGGAAGACCTACACTGCTCAGACCTCGACCTGCTCAAAAAGACTTCCCTTAACACTGAGAAGACTTAACAACAACAACGACCTGCTTACAGGACAGGGCTCCCTGCATTGCCCTTTGATTGTGAGGTGAAAGGAGAGGATGCTCCACATCCTGACTTCAATGTAAGATATGCAGATTCCAGGATCTTTAATACAGAAACATGATACCAGCAACAGAGACTGTGTGAAAAATAAAAGTGTGTTGGCACTACAGACAATGTATTGGATTGGACGATCTAGCTTGCCTGGAGCCTAGACTTCGTCTTGTGCCAAGAAACTTCAGGGGTCTGGTCTCTTTGTACTTAGGCCAAGGTTATTTCTTTCCATGTCCCTCATATTTTGGTGGGCCTATGCAAACAACAATTGCCACTCTAACACCATTTTTACTGTGCTCCTTTGACTCTAATCCTTAAAAAGAACTCACTTAAAATTTGAGGTTAACTTAAGCTAATATGCATGTATATGGAAATGTAAGAAAATACTATGCCAGTAATGTTTAAGGAGTTACGTAAGTTTTATGGCTTTAGATTGCCTTGTGTACTGTTAAGAAATATTATAATGTGTTACAATCTGGGGACTTGAGGAACAAAGTAATTGTACATGGATTCTGTCTTATTTATCTTAATGTTCTTTGGCTGAAATTTCAAAGTTAAGATATCAGCAAGGGGACTTCTGAGAATTATGTTATGGGTGATTGTCCTTCCACTGTAACTTTACCTTGTCCTCTTTCTTTGCACCCTTGTTCTCATAATTAAAAATAAAAATTAAAAAAAAAAAAAAAAAAAAAGAAATTGCTCCTGGTGGGCCTGGAGAGATTGCACAGCGGCGTTTGCCTTGCAAGCAGCCGATCCAGGACCAAAGGTGGTTGGTTCGAATCCCGGTGTCCCATATGGTCCCCCGTGCCTGCCAGGAGCTATTTCTGAGCAGACAGCCAGGAGTAACCCCTGAGCGCCGCCAGGTGTGGCCCAAAAACCAAAACAAAAAAAAAAAAAAAAAAAAGAAATTGCTCATGGCAGGCTCGGGGGACCATATGGAATGCCGAGATTTGGTCCATAGTCTTTTTGCATGCAAGGCAAATGCGTTATCTCCATCTCTCTCTCTCTCTCTTTCTCTCTCTCTCTGTATATATATATATTTTTTTTTTTTTTTGGTTTTTGGGCCACACCCAGTAATGCTCAGGGGTAACTCCTGGCTATGCGCTCAGAAGTCGCTCCTGGCTTGGGGGACCATATGGGACGCCGGGGGATCGAACCGAGGTTCATCCAAGGCGAGCGCAGGCAAGGCAGGCACCTTACCTCCAGTGCCACCGCCCGGCCCCATATATATATATATATTTAAGGGGGCCAGCCATAGCTTGTCTTTGTTCAAGGTCATTCACATCCCCGACTATGTCTTGATTCTGGCAGTGCTCCAGGGATCACATAGTCCCAGTGATCTTGTCCAGTGCTCCAGCCCTGCCAGCTCTCTCTCAGGTCCCCTCGCCCATGACCTGATGGGTCAGCCATTGTAAAGCTCAGAGAAAGACATGGAGCAGTTTAAGCTGAGTCTGGAAACACGCAGGGAACTTATGTAGAGTGCAGAAGCCCTGTGTGTGGATGGACCCCATCAGAGTGAGAATATGCGGTGTGACAGAAATGTGGAACTTGGAAATTTCTGGCATCTGGGTGAAAAAAGGCCCCTTTCCACGGGGCCCTCAAACAGGAAACACCCCGAGAGGCATGGGTGAGAAATTGAATGTACGTTCTGTCTTCTCTCTTAGGTACATCCAGGCTACGGGTTTCTCTCAGAAAACAAGGAATTTGCCAAATGTTTGGTAAGTTCAGAACAAAGCGGATACTGCTCACCTACATTTCGGAAAGCGTCATGTGGTATGACTGGCACAAATGTGGGCTGTGACAAATGACAGAGCTGTGACTGTCCCAGCAATTCTTCATCCCTTTTTTTGTATTGGGGGTGGGGCGCAGTGCACCATGTATTGCTGAGAAGTTAACTCCCATCCTGGTGCTGGGATTTAAGGGGAACCCTGGCAGTGCTGGGGCTCCTGTGAGGAGTCTCCCATGCAGATCCTGCGTCCTAGGGCCCTTTGAGCCGTCTCCATCTCTTGGCCTTGAGTAGGTGACTGAGGGTGTCAGAGTGCAGTGCCACAGTAGTCAAGCTTGGGCAGGGCAGATGGAGGCACAAGTCACGTCTGTTCCCCCACTTTGCTGTGTTTCTGTGGTGTCTCTGATCAGATTCATCACTGCCTCTGGACTATGAATATACATATATATATATTTTTTTTCTTTTGTTGTTGTTGTTGGTTTTTTTTTTTTGGCCACACCTGGTGACACTCAGGGGTTACTCCTGGCTATGTGCTCAGACATTGCTCCTGGTTTGGGGGACCATATGGGATGCCAGGGGATCGAACCTCGGTCCATCCTAGCCTAGGGCGCCTTACGGTTTGCGCTACTGCTCCAGCCCCTGAATTTTTTTTTTAAAATCATCTCAGTATCCTTCTTGATTAGGTGAATTAACCTTATTTCATTTTATGGCTTTGATTGCTTTTTTAGTAATTTATTTGGGGCCACAGCTTCCTGGAAGGACCATACCTTGACCTGGGATTTGAAGAGGGTCAAAGCTGTGTGCTGGGAAAGTGACTTTCCTGGTACGATTTAAGCCCTGATCAGTTCATCCATCCACCCACCCACCCACACACCCACCCACCCACCCACCCACACCCCATCCATCCATCCATCCATCCATCCATCCATCCATCCATCCATCCATCCATCCATCCATCTATCCATCCATCCATCCATCCATTATTTTTGGATCACACATGGCTCTGTGCTCAGAAATCACTCCTGGCAGGCTCAGGGGATCATAGGAGTTGCCGGGGACCAAATCCGGGTTGACCGTATTCAGGGCAAACTACCTGTTGTGCTATTGCTCTCACCTTTGTTTTATATGTTTGGTAGCTACACTGAAGAAGGTCACACAACATTAGTCTTCAGGCTCTAAAGTAGGATTTTGGAGTAATGTTTGTGAACTTTTTGTTTATTAGATGAGTTATCCTTGGTATTAAATGATCTTTAGTGATACCTTTTGCTCATGTATTTATGTTTTGTCTTTTCAGTTTGTATATTCAGAGTTATTTATAAATTACCTTCAATTTTCTGGATAAGAATTGCCACTTAAAATTAATAAATTTGACTTGGTCCTCTTCTTTTTTGCCTTATTTGGGGTGGTGGTGGTGCTTGAGGCTTATTCCTGGGTGTCAGGGGTCAGGGTTATTCCCAGCAGACTCCAGGGCCATAGGTCGTGCTGGGCGTTGAACTCAGGTTGGCTATGTGTAAGTAAGACAAGAGCCGACCCCACTTTCCTATTGCCCTGGCCCAACTTGGTCCAATCGTGAAGACAGCAGAATCCTAGGTGAAAACGAGTGAGCTGAGGAAAAAGGGGAAACTGAGGTGTGGGGCTGGGGTAGAAATGAGAGCAGCTTCTTCTTTGGCTCTTGGCCCAGACTGTCCAGGCGTAGGAAGGTCGAGGTACCCACACCTCAACCCTGACCCCTAGTTCTGACCTCAAAGGCCCACACCATGCCTGAATGTTACTGGGACTATCTTTGGGGCCCCTCTTTCTGCAGCAGTGCTGGGGTGCTCCCCCAGATTACAATCCCAGAAACTTCCATTCTCCCCTTACAAATCCAAGGCCTAAAGAGGGTGTAGCTGAAAGCCGCCTGGAGGGCCAGTAGTGACCAGTGTCACGAGAGGACAGTGAAATTGAATGCATCCAGAGGACCTTGTTTCCTTGGTAAAAGAGGCATCATTACTGTTTCCTCCTTAGGCTCCTCATTACCTCTCTGCTTTGAGCTCTGGACTCTGAATTAGTCCTTATGGAAGATGGCTTGAGGGGCCAGAGAGGTAGGGCAGTGGGCAGGGCCTGTGCCTTGCACATAGCCAACCTGGGTTGGATCTGCAGCACCCCATTCAGTTCTTCCTGAGTCCCACCAGAAGTGATCCCTGAGTGCAGAGGCAGGAGTGAGCTCTGAGCATGGCTTGGGATGGCCCCCAAACAAGCAAATAATTTGTGTTTTTTTTTGTTTTTTTGTTTTTTTGTTTCTTTTTGGGCCATACCCAGTGACACTCAGGGGTTATTCCTGGCCATGCACTCAGAAATTGCTCCTGGCTTGGGGGACCATATGCGTCGACGAGAGATCAAACCTCTTGGTCCGGCCTAGGTTAGCATGTGCAAGGCAGATGCCCTACTGCTTGCGCCATCACTTCAGCCTAATTTGTGTGTTTGAGTCAATAGATAGTGCTTTACACTCAGGTTACATGGAGGAGATCTCTCTCTCTCTCTCTCTCTCTCTCTCTCTCTCTCTCTCTCTCTCTCTCTCTCTCTCTCTCTCTCCTCCCCCCTCCACACACACACACACACACACACACACACACACGCACGCACGCACACAGGCACAGGCACACACACCTCTGGGGCCAAATGCAGCTGCTGCCTGCTTGTCGCCAAGTCACTGGAACTCAGCCATACACCTCCGTCTCCATGTTGTCTGGCTGCTTCTGCTCTGCAAGGCCCACAGAGCTGAAACTACTCACTTCTCCCTTTCAGGCCCCTTGTAGGCAAAGCCCACCAGCGCTGATGTAGACGGAGAAATCCTCAGGCCGCAGTGACACTAGAAACTGCTCCAGTGTGCCCATTTGTGCGTCACTCACTCCTTTAAAGATGCTTGTCTGGGGTCTGCGTTGGTGGCCCAGGGGAAAGACAGAAAAGGGAATCACAGTCCCAGGAGGACTGTGGAGATGCTTGTGCTATGTCAGAGCCATGCGTGGTGTCAGTGACAGAGGCATAAGCCGGTGGGCCCAGATCGCCTGGAAGTGAAGACGGGAGGGACTTTCCATCTGGGGCTTCCCACTAGCGAAGGGGCTCTTTACCCTCTGGGTTTGCTTTCTAGCTTCTCTTCTTCTATTGCCCTCTATTTTCCTGCATGGCTCTGCCCCCACTTCGCCTGGCTCTGTGCTCTACCTGTTATGGCTGCTCTGTTCTGGTGGCCACGGCTTGATGACCAGCAGTGGGTGGGTTGGGGAATCATAGAGGGAGCCGGGAATCGAACCTGGGTCTGGTTCGTCTTAGGCAAGAGCCCTCCTCACTGGATTATCATTCTGGCCCCAAGAGATGCTCATCTATCTGTGGAGTTGGGGCTTGCACATGGGGGGAGAGGGGGTACGCAGCCAGACATTTAAAGCATGGATTGAATCCTCCCAAGCACACCCTGCTTCTACCAAGATAAGATCCAAACTGATCCTTTTTTTTTTGGCCACATCCGGTGAGGCTCAGGGGTTACTCCTGGCTCTGCGCTCAGAAACCGCTCCTGGCTCAGGGGACCATATGGGATGCTGGGGATCAAACCAACGTCCGTCCTGATCAGTCAAGTGCAACACAAATGCCCTACTGCCGCGCTATCGCTCCGGCCCCCAAACTGCTCATTTTAAGGTGGTTAGTAAGAGCCAACTCGAGAGACAGCTCAAATATTTCTCCTGGTCAAGCAAGAAATCGATGCGGAAGATTAGCAACCATGTATGTCAGGCATTTAGCGCTGAGTCTGGCACCGCAGAACCGAATCTGATGGATGTTAGCGCTGTGACTTCAGTGTAAATTCATAGCAGGGTTTTAGGGGGCTTTAGGGGGCTGTATGCATATATAGTTTACAGAATTCCTTGACGTCTGTGATTTCATTTAGGTCATGCTGCTCATGGAGCTGGGTGTTAATTTTATCTGACAACAACAACAACAACCAAAAAACAAGCTCTTGTCAGGACATGGAGAATTTGTTCAAGAAATTACATCGTAGTCTCTGACTGTAAAGAGGGCGTGTGTTCAAGGAGTGAGCCAGGGATCCCCTAGAGGAATCTTTCTCGTGTTTTCCTCAGACATAGCCCCGGCAGCACGGGACAAGGGCAGGAGAATGTGGCATGGCCAGGCCCTGAATTAGCACTGAATTGATTTATGCTGGCTGTTATTTTGGATTAATGTAAGGGAGTTTTCTCTTGTAAGACCTGAGGTTTATCCACTCTGTCCACAATATTATTCCACAGTATATATGTTGGTTTAATTTTTCCTCTTGATCCATACCTAGCAGTTCTTAGGGGTCATTCCTGGCTCTGTGCTCAGGAATCACTCTTGGTGGTGCTTGGGGGACCCTATGGGATACTGGGAATTGATCCCAGGTCAGTCATGTACAAGGCCAGCACCCTACCTGCTGTTCTATCACTCCTACCACTCCCAGTGGGCCTTTATAGACGATGATGCTTGGGTTATGCGGGACAGGGAGACACAAGCCATCCCCTCGCGTTGCTGGGGTTGTGGAGTCACACCACCTATGCTGGGTTGTGGGGGGCACTACGTGATGCAGAGATTAAATTGAGGTTGACTGCGTATAAAGTAGGCATTTCCGCCCTGTTCTATCACGTGGAAGACGACACTGTTTTCCTCTCTGTGCTCACCTTCCGCCAGAGGGACGTGCTGGAATGTTCCTGAGCAGACTCTACTTTTCTGCCTCCGGCCCCCTGGAATTCAGAGGCTTTGCTTGCATGTGCTGACATTTTTTGTTTGTTTCATCTTTGCGCCACACCTGGTGATGCTCAGGGGTTACTCCTGGCTCTGTGCCCTGTGATCACTCCTGGAAGGCTGAGGGACCATCTAGGTGCCAGGGATTGGCCCTGTGCTGAATTTCTGAATGAACACTCCAAGTACACAGTCTCAAGCACCGAAACTGTAACTTTTGCCTGATGTTCTTGTATTGAACGACTTGAGTCTTCTGAGTCTTCTGGATTGGTTTATTTCTGGGTGAATGGGGAATGGAGCATGGGGTACCATCTGAGGTGCTGGGGATTGATCTTAGGTCTGTTGTGTACAAGGCAAATGCCCTCCCCACCTATTATACCATTGATCTGTATATGCGTCCCCCCACCCCCATTTTGAAAAGACTTGCATCACTCAGACTTTGAGTATTTTTTTTGGTTTTTTTTTTTTTTTTTTTTTGGTTTTTGGGCCACACCCGGCAGTGCTCAGGGGTTACTCCTGGCTGTCTGCTCAGAAATAGCTCCTGGCAGGCACGGGGGACCATATGGGACACTGGGATTCGAACCAACCACCTTTGGTCCTGGATCGGCTGCTTGCAAGGCAAACACCGCTGTGCTATCTCTCCGGGCCCAGACTTTGAGTATGTGATTATTCTTGCTTTTTGGGAGAAGTTGCTGAATTTAAAGCTAGAATTCCGGAAAGAAATATAATAAGACTTGACGAGGTCAGCCTCTTATTTTTTTCTGGGCAAGTGCTGCCTTTAATGGAGAGTGACTTCGTGTTCTCTTTCCATGTACGTCATTAGCTTTCTTGTGTTTGGCCCCACCCTGCCCTGTGCTCGGGGTCATGTGCTCCAATCCAGCTCATTCATCTCTCTCTCTGCCTTTTTATTATTTATGTCACTGCTACACTTAGAATTCAACAGGAAAGGTTTTCTTTTCTGGCGTGCCTGTCTGCGTTCTACTAGAGGTAAATAGATCAAGGACTTCGTTGGGTCAAATGAAATACCGTTAATTATCACGGTCACATTTAGGGAATGATTCTTCCTGCTCAAAGGCTCTAAAATTACACTTTTAAGTGCATGCTTTCTAAAATGGGCAGAGAGGCAGAAATAACGAGAAGATTGCTCTGGCTTTGTTTGGGACTGGACCTTCTCTAGTGACGTTACTACCAGTTTTCTTCGACGTCATGCTGATGCACAGGCTGAGGGATGCCAGAAACTCCACAGAGCTGATTTCTGTGGGTTGCGCAGTCTTACCTTGAGAGTGTTTGCATGCACCATTGTATGTGTACGTGTGTGTATGTGTGTTTTGTTGTCCTAGTCAGGGCTTTACCTGCTGGTTGGCTGTTGGGCATGAACAGAAATGAAAATGTACTGTTTGAGAAAAAAAGATGTTCTTCTTTCCTCCCTCTGCTTTTCCTTCCTTCATTTGTTTCTTCCCCCTTCTCATCCTCCCTCCCTCTCCCTCTCCTTCCCTTCCTTTTTTCCCTCCCTCCCTCCCTCCCTCCCTCCCTCCCTCCCTCCCTCCTCCCTCCCTCCCTCCCTCCCTCCCTCCCTCCCTCCCTTCCTTCCTCTCTTTTTTTACTTTTGGTTTTTGGGTCACACCTGGCAGCGCTCAGGGGTTACTCCTAGCTCTATGCTCAAAAATCATTCCTGGCAAGCTCAGGGACTCCTTGCTTCTGCCCTGCCCAGCATTAAGAACATGAGTTTTGCCCCTTTCCTGGGCATCCTCCTCTGGGAAGGAAATCTCAGGCCTGAGAAGGCACTCCCGAGTTAAGGCAATGTCTCCCATCAGGCCCTATACCCGGAATTGCATCTGGCTTCCCAATTCTTTAGGGGTGATCCCTGGGCACCACTAGGCTGTCTCAAAACTTCCCTCCAAGAAGAAACAGGGGGGCCCTAATACCCTTCCTTCCCTTCCTTTCTCTTTCCCTCTCCTCCTCTTCCCTTTCTTCCTTTCAATAGTTGCTACCGAATTTGAAATGTCTGTTTTCAGGGTAGACTTGAGAACCAAGAACCTTCTTCATTTGAGTGAGTCTCACATATGACTCAGATAGGAAGATCACACTTTGTAGGAAAACTGGATGCCTTAAAGCAGTTTTGAAGTTTGGAACTTTGTTTGAGTCACCTCTTGCCCTGATGAAGTTGGCCATAGGAAACAGCAGTCTCGTCATCATCATCTTCCTCTTCATCATCTTCCTCTTCATCATCATCATCATCATCATCAATCATTATTTTAAGCACAGTTTATACAGTACAGAGTTTCAAAACTCTGTGCTGGAGTTTTGTACAGAAGAGCACCCTGGTGCAGTGGTTTTTGGGGGGCTAGGAAGATGGAGACCGGACACCTAGAATCTAAGTTTAGGAATTGCTTCTGATCACTATTTCATAGCCTTTGCAAAAAAGACGTAGCGAAACATTTCTCTTCTACATGACTACTTGGAAAATGATTCTTTCTGGAGATTTTCCAGATGAAAAAAAAAAAAAACAACCCCCCCCCATTAAGTTTTGGAAAATCTCGTGCAAAATTTTGGGGTGAGGGGAGTGGAGGTGGGCTGGGGGGGAGTATCAGTAACTCTGAATATTTTAACTGTCCAAACTGTCATCTGCTCATGTTCTGTCTCTGGATTAGGTGAAAAAAAAGAAAGCCCAAATAAAGTTTGTCAGCCCGTTCGAATGAAAGGTGACATCTGCTTTTAATTGGTGTTTTATTTTCTTCCAAGTCAGTAAAATTCGGTCAGACACATGAATTATCAAATTTTGCAGCGCTAAGCAACTTGTCAGGTGACAGTCAGCACTGCCCTGAGCCCCTGTACAGATGGGAAGTGTTAAAATGGGGATTAATCTGCCTGTGTTGGATCGAGGTTTTCGAGGGTGCCAGCATCTGTAGGCACTGCCAGATCCTACTGTCCGAAGGGCCTTCATCTTGTTTTGCAGGCTTGTTCCATTCTCCCGGCAAATTGCTCTTTGGTAATGAAGAATGAACTAGTTTTCATGATAACTCGCTCTGTTAGACTTCAGATCCAGAAGTCAGTCGTCACAGGCTTCTGCTTTCCCAGAAAAAAGAGAAAGAACTGAGGAATATATATAAAATATAAATATTTTATATAAACACAAATTATATACAAATATATTTTATATAGATATAAAACTATATATAAATATATTTTATGTAAACATAAATATTTATATATAAACTATTTATATTTATGTATATATGTTTATCTATCAATATTTATGTATAAATATACAAATATAAATTTGTAGAAATATTCATTTCTATTTTACAGTATATGAATAATATTATATTTAGTAAGCATCTTAAAATTTCTTTGTAGTACAAAAATTCATCTTAAAGAAAAACCTCAAAGTGAGTTTTCAGAGATTACTACTTTACCCCCATTGAGGCTGATTAAATAAATTGGATATTTGATTTATGGCCCCCCCGGCAGGCCTGGGGAGGACCATATGGGATGCTGGGATTCGAACCAACGTCCTTTTGCATGCAAGGCAAACACCTTACCGCTGTGCTGTCTCTCCAGTCCAATCTCTTCCCTTTAAAAAAATCTTTTTTTTTTCCAAAACATTTTGAGATCTAAACCATAAGGATAAAGAAATCAGTTCTTTCAAGAAGACCTTATAAAAATAACTTGACTTCTGTCACACTCAGACCTAAAAAAAGATTAAAGAAAATATTCCTATCCTGCTGATTACCTTTTCATTTTCTTTCTTGAAAATTTAAGCAAGTGACTAATTAGTTTCTTTATGGAAATTGCTTGTAAAAATTCAACGTTAGGTTTTGCTTTGCTCATATCAAAGAAGACCTGTTTTCTATTTAAGTAGTCTTTATAGGAAAAGTATAATTCAGTTTTCATGGAGGTTTTGGATTGGAGTAACATTTTTTTAGATGAATTTCATAATGTGGCCAGATTGAAGTTTAATCTAGATTTCCCCCTTTATTTATTTATTTTTTGGGGTGTGTTCTGAGTATCTGTTAAATGCTTTAGGTAAAAGTTTTGCTACCAGGAATTCTTTGGGTCATTAAATTGGTTGGACAGAACCTGGCCTGTCTAGTGACTTGGGTATTTTGTCGATTTTTTTATTTAACTTGAAAAATATCCAGAAAAGCAGCTACATACATTCACTGACTAGTGTTACCCGCAGTCGATAAATTATGTCTTCAATTCGAGGCCAGTTCTAGCAGTTCTTACACCTTTTTATAGGAAATAGTTGAAAAGTTAGAAGAAGTTAGAAGATTTAGATCTTCTAGTCAAACCATACCGACCACTTTTCGAGTCATTTTGCTGCCTGATAACTTCAGGGTTCATTGCCCCTGTACATTTTTCAAATTATTTGCTTCTGAGTGCATAAGGCTTTAATTTACCTCCTACTGGCAGCCCCCAAATGGGCTTGTAAGAATTTTGAAAGCGAACCATGTTCTTACCGCCCCTGAACTGGCTTGAGCTGCTGACATAGAATCCCTCAGAGCTCACCTCCCAGTTCAGAGGAATGAGGGGTGCCAGCAGGATCTTTGGGGGGAGGGTGCAGATGCTAAGGCGGTATCATTTTAAAATTAATGATATTTTTAAGATACAAAGTGACTGTTTTAGATAATATTTTTCTTCGAATCACGTTTCAATGCCTGGTTATGTAAACCAAATTTTTTTTATCAATGTTAAAATTTAGTGGTTTTTTTTTTAAGTTTTTTTTTTTCTTTTATGAGGGATCAAGGGTTTATGTTAGGGAATCAGGGTTGGCTGCATGCAAGGCAAAGGCTTTAACTTCTCTGATCACTCTGTCTATTTTATTATTATTATTATTATTATTATTATTATTGTTATTATTATTTGGTTTTTGGGTCACACCCGATGGCGTTCAGGGGTTATTCTTGGCTCTGTGTTCAGAAATCACTCCTGGAAGACTCGGGGGATCATGTGGGATGCCGGGATTCTGTCCTGGGTCAGCTGCGTGCAAGACAAATGCCCTACTGTTGTGCTGTCTCTCTGGCCCTTGTTTTATTTTTTTAATCTTGAAATTTACATAATATTAAAGTATTTTGGTCTGGAGAGAGATCATAGTCTGATCTGGGTGTGTCTGTTCTCCCTCCAACCCCCAGTTCTCCAGCACCACCCACAGTGATGCCTGAGCACAGCTGGCATCCTGACATTTTTTTTTGGTACAATAATTGTTTGTGTAAATAGCATTGATACACAGATACAGAGAAAATCGCTGATGAAAATGTGCATGTGGTGCCAGAGAGATAGCACAGTGGGTAGGGTGTTTGCCCTGCAGGTGACTGACCCAGGTTTAGTCCTCATTTCATATATTCCCCGGAGCACATCCAATAGTGATCCCTGAGTCCAGAGCCAAGAGTAACTCCCAAGCAGTACCAGGTGTGGCTCTAACCAAACACCTGCCCCCCCCCCAAAAATAAAAAAGAAAAAAGAAAAGAAAAGAAAAATATGCATGAGTGGTAATCTCAATAATGCACTTGTGTCTTAGAGCTGTTTAAAGTGACTTTCATGTTATTCTTTATGCTCCCCCCTAATTTTTATTTCTAATGGGGATTGAACCCAAGTTCAGCCTTTAACTGGTAAGCTGTGTGTTGTACCACCATCCATCTTTTTTTTTTATTTATTTTTTTATTTTTTTTTTTTTTTGGTTTTTGGGCCACACCCATTTGACGCTCAGGGGTTACTCCTGGCTATGTGCTCAGAAATCGCCCCTGGCTTGGGGGGGACCATATGGGACGCCGGGGATCGAACCGCGGTCCTTCCTTGGCTAGCGCTTGCAAGGCAGACACCTTACCTCCAGTGCCACCTACCCGGCCCCTTTTTTTTATATTTTTTATTTAAGTGACATGATCATAGTTGGGTTACAGTCACAAACAGAACACCCCCCTTCACCAGTGTAACATTCCCCCCTCCCCCTTCCCATCCCCTGCCTGTATTCGCGACAGGCATTCTACTACAGTTATTTGTTTTTAAGTTCAGTAAATTGTATTTTTTTTCCTTAAAGGTTAAGAGTAAAAAAATATAGTAAAGGTGTGATAGTGGCAATTGCCGTTGTTTGGATCTTTTATGCCTTTTTTTAAGGCATAAGAGGAAGTTGGTAATTTGTTGGGAAGATGACCAAACTTCCACTGAGTTTATTAATTAATTAATTAATTATTCAAAAACTGACCAAATTGACAAGAAGTAAAGTACATTTGCAAAAGGTCAAAGAGGAGGCTGGAGAGTTAGTATAGCTAAAAATCTCTTTGCCTTGAATCTGAGTCAGGTTTCATCCCCCAAGAGTAAGCCTTGAGCACTGAAAACAAAGCAAAAAGCAAACCAAAAATGCCAGATCATTTTCTTTGGGAGTCTGGAGAGGAAGGAAAGATGAGAGACTAAGAGAAGCAATGAGAGAAAGACCGAGATGGGGCTCACTCGAGTGCCTGCAGCTGCTGTTTCAGTTGGAGTAACAGTCTGCTGTCTTCCTCCACAGGCGATCTGGGCCAGAAGGGCCATGTGTCTGGTGTGGGAGTGTGGTGGGATGGTCCAGAAGGGCCCATGGCTCTCGGACATGGAGACATGGGCACTATAATACAAGGGCTGGAGGAGGCACAGTTGTGGCTCCATAGCTCAGACATTGAGGTCATAGCCTCATTGACTTGAGATGTTCACTAATTAGGGTTGGGAACTGGGGCCTGGAGCTGGGCCTGGAGAAGGCACTTGGAGCAGGGGTTGTTTAGGACTTTGGGCCACTTCCAGTGGTACTTGGGGGCTACATCTGGCCTGGGGCTGTGGGGCGTCTGTGCTGGCTCTGTGCTCGGGGATCACTACTGGCTGGGCCCTAGGGACCTTAGAAAGTGCCAAAGATGGTATTGGTTATTCTGGGGTATGTAGCCCCCAGGATCAAATTGGGTACTGGGGTATAATATGCAGTGTTGAGGATTAACTGGGTACATGGGTATATGCAGTACTGAGATGGAACCCAATACTTGAGTATACGCAGTACTGAGGAATGAATCAGGTACTTGAGTGTATAAAATACTGAGGATTGAACTAGATACTTGAGCATATGTCAAGGATTGAACCAGATACTCGGGCATAAATGTGAGGACTGTGTCAGGTACTTGGGTCCATGCAGCACCAAGGATTGAACCAGGTACTTATGTATATGCTGAAGATTGAACTGGTACTCGAGTATATACCTAGTACTTGGGTATATATTTAGTGTTGAACTAAGTACTCTGGTCCATGTAGTGCTGAGGATTGAACAGGGTACTTGGGTATATGCAGTACTGAAGATTGAACTGGGTCCTCAGGTATATGCTGAGGATTGAACTGGGGCCTTAATTGCTTGAAGTGCTGTGAATTAAACCAGGCATTCTGGCCCATGTAGCACCTAGGCTTGAACTGGGTACTTGGAAGTGTATATAGCACTGAGGATCAAACTCCCATTCTCTCTCTGGCTGCTCAGCATGCTCTGATGGGGAAGAGGAGGCAGAGGGGTGCTCCAAAAGGGGGATGTTGCCTTGGTCTCCTGCATACTCTGATACCCCTCATCTCGTTCCCAGGAGTCCAGGCCCTCGAATTGCCGCCTTCATCTCCCCTTTCTAGCTGCTCTGCCCTGTCTTTGTCTCCTGTCCACTTCAGTGGGTTTTGGCCTGGATCCTCTGGACTCACTGTTTCCTTGCCACGAGCACCAGACCTCAGTGGTGCCATATCTATATCTATATCTAATCTATATCTATATCTATATCTAATCTATATCTATATCTATATATATTGGCTTGGAATGAATGAATGAATGGATGTGCAAGAGTTGCCTCCTACTGTTCTGTGACTCGCACTCTCCAGTTGTCACTGATGGACCTGTGGGTCCATCCTCTTTTTCTCTCATCTTCCTTTCTCTCTTTCTCTCCCGGGTCAGCTTCAGCACAACATGTTCCGGGTTTCTCTCCCTCGGACCCATCTCCCTGGTTCTGGAACCGTAGCCTCCAGCATGCCTGTGTTTTCTCTGCACCAACTGCAGTCTAGGAGGATATAAAGGTTTCTTCATGGGCCCCTCATGACACGGAAGTTCCTCCTGGGCCATCATCTCTGCTGGGGTCACATGCTCCTTCCATCCTGGCAGCTTGCATGGCCCTTCCCTCCACTTTGCTGTCCCCTGCCAGAGGTGTGTGTATGGGGCTGAAGATTCCTGCCTGCAGTGAGTGAAGAATGAAGGGATGGAGTGTGGCACTGAAAACTTTGTGGATGCTAAAATGAGAATGGACCATAATTACAACAGTGAAAAAATGTTTCTATTCTGTTTTTAAAACTATTCAGAAAAGTAAGGATTGGACAGAAATGTATTGCTCAGAACTAGAGCGATAGCACAGCGGGGAGGATATTTTCCCTGTATGCAACTGACCCAAGCTTGATCCCTGGTATCCCATACCGTCTCCTGAGCCTGCCAGGAGTGATTTCTGAGCGCAGAGCCAAAAGTAAGCCGTAAGTGCTGCCCATTGTAGTCCCAAAATAAAAACAACCAACTCCCCTCAAAACAAAGGAAATGGATTGCTTTCTGATGTGAATATACATATATAAAATTTGTTTTGTTCTGTTTTGCTTTGGGGCCACAAATGGTGATGCTCAGGGGTCACTCCTGGCTCTGCACTTAGGGATCACACCTGGTGCTACCCTGGAGACCACAGAGGGTGCCAGGGATCGAACCCAGATCAACTACATGCAAGGCAAGCACTTTACCTGCTATACTAGATCACTTTAGCCCTGATCTGGCTATTTGTTTGCGATGTCTGGCTCTGTGTGTGGTCAAGTCGTGATGGTGGATTCAGAAATGCAGTGAAGGAATTATTTTTAGAGCCCCAACTCGTTCATCCATGACAGAAAATCCATCAAATGTGAAAGCACTTAGGAAATATAGTGGGCTATGTAAACATGCATGTGAGATTAGATGGATGAATCTCTCAGTTTTCCCAAAAGATTCAAATTAGGTGCTTTGTTTGTTTATTAGGGGGTAAATTAGGTGCTTTGTTTGTTAGGGGGTCACCCTTCTGGTGTTTGAGGATTACTCCTGACTGTTCAGGATTCATTCCTGGTGATGCTCGGAGGAACACAGGGGATGATGGAGATCAAACTCGGATTGGCACATGCAAGGCAAGCGCCTTCCCTGTTCCGGCTCTTGAAGAACCCAGGGACAGGGCCACAGACCTGGGGTATAGAGAAGCCCTTCTCAGGTGTCCCACAAAGCCATGTCTGTTGGTTGTTCCCCCTGAAATGTACAGATGAGGTGTCATCCTATGGGAAGAAGGAGGAAGAGGGTGAGTGAAGAAGGGAGGAATCAGAATTTAATGCCTGGTTATTTTTTGTTGTTGTTGTTTGTTTTTTTCTTCTTCTTGAAAATGACCCCAGAACCTCATGCAGGGACACAGATGTGCTGCCACCCCCGGAGACCACCTTACAGGAGTTTTTGGGAGAGTTAGACGGGGCTGGGAGAGAGGCTGGCGGTGTGCAGGCGGGCTGACTAGGAATTGGAGCTATTTTGAGTCTTTCCTTTTTTTTGAGGTGGACCCCGGAGGGGCGGTGGCGGTGGTGGTGGGGACCGTGCACACAGTGTCTGGATGACCCGCGACACCATTCCGGTGGTTGCCATAGAAACCAGCTATTTTAGACAGCACGTGTGTGTTTTACTTAGACCTTTACAGATGAGCAGACTTAACACAGACGTGCACAGGCTCCCGCGTCACCCTCCGGAGAGTCTTAAAGTTCTTTGGTTTGCTTCAGTCATTTGTTCATGCTTACATTTGTTTGTGCATTCATTCATTCATTTGTCCACTCATTCATTCTTTCATTCATTTATTCATTCATATGACTATCCTGTCTTCACCTCTGGGGCCAGCTAGATAGCATGGAGGTAAGGATGTGCAGAAGGACGGTGGTTCGAATCCTGTCATCCCATATGGTCCCCCGTGCTTGCCAGAGGCGATTTCTGAGCGTAGAGCCAGGAGTAACCCCTGAGTGCTGCTGGGTGTGACCCAAAAAACAAAACAAAAAAAAAACCAAAACAGTCTCCCCTCTTTTCCTCTTTGCAGTAGCAGGGACTGGGACTCATCCCCTACGCATGCTTGTGGTGCTCCTGGCCATCATGTTTCTGTGGCCTCATCCTCAGCTATGGTGTGTGTGTTTTTATATGTGTGTCTGTTTGTGATGCACATGCCCACATGCAGTCCCAGACACCCCAACCAACAGTGTGCCAGGGCCAGGCAAATGGGTGGACACAGGGACTCGAACTCACGGTCTCCCTCCAGGGTGGGTCCGTTTTTTGCTCAGCTGCCCCTGCACCTTTGGGGTTACTCACTGGAAGGGTTTCCTGGCGACAGATGGTTCCCAAGCAGTTCCCAGAAGGTCCAGTGGCCATTGAGGTGGGACTCCTTTCCCTGTGCCTGATACTCTGATGCTCAGGCCCTGCCGGGGATGCTGAAGACCACACCCAGTGGGACTCGGGGTGCCCAGGCTGAACTCAGAATCTCTTTGTTTCTTTATGCTCAATTCTTACTCCTGGATTGGTGCTCGGGGCATGCTGGGTATCAAGGCTGGGCCAGGCATGGTCGAGGCAGACTCCTGTCGCAGTGCTTTTCTGGCCCCTGAGCTCGGAACCTTTAGGACCATCTTTCTTTCCCACCAAGTTCTTGTTTTATTTTATTTATTTTATCTTATTTTATTTTTGGCTTGGGGAAGAGAGTGGGGAGGTTGGCGGGCTGTACCTGGTAGTGCTCAGGGGCTGTTCTTGGTTCTGTGCTCAAGAGTGACCCCATAGGGCTGGACTTTGGGGGCTGTGTTCAAGGCAGGTGCCTTACCCTGGTAGAAACTTTCAGGCCCCAGGATATGTGACTCTCTTCCTACAGGCCAGTTAAGGACATTAACTCTCTGTCTTCCTCCTTCCCTCCCCCTTTCAGGAGGGTCCTTCATGAAGTCCCCTGGTCTTCGCTTTTGCTTTCACCATCTTGTTCCTGATAGAGCTGTAGGAGTCTGGCGGGTTCTCTCCTGGCTGTTCATCTCAGTTGACAGGAAGCCCCCAGCTCTGCCTTCTCAGCTTTCCAGCCAGTGTTCGGAGTTGGCTTTGGCAGGGAGCTCTTGGATTGAGGTCAGCAAGCCCTGGTGCCCACAGACCACTCCAGGTGCCCAGACTGTGCCCTCCTACCTCAATGAGTTTCATACTCTCGGGGAAAATTTGTGCTGGAAGCTCCCGTCACACGGGGAATGTGCGAGGACTTTTATGTGTCATAAATTTAAAAAATATTTTCACAAATATTTTCAAAGGGAATAAGAAATACTGTGGAACTCGAAGAAGCACCCAAGCCAAGTTATGAAAAATCAGATTAAAAAAAAAAGAAAAGAAAAGAAAAGAAAAATCAGACTTTCTGTCTGTCATTTGGACTAAGCCAGAAGCTTTCTGGTCCTTTGCCAATTTCTCCCCTTTCTAGTTTAAGGCAAATTGGAACCCACAGAACTTCATGGGTGCGGGGTCTCACAGGTCTCTGGGCTCTGTTTGGGGTCCCCTCATGTTTATGGAAGGAAGTATTGTAACTGCTACTCTGAGGTAACCCCCAAATGAAAGCCACACAGTATTTTTGTAACCCCAGAACACTAATGTCGCAGCTCCTGAAATGGTAAAAGTAATTGGACCCAGAAGAGGGTGTGGGGGACGGACGGACAGCTAGTTTTTAATAACCAGATGGTGGGAATCTGAAATAATCTCCTAAAACGCTCAAGAAAAGGCAAAGAAGGAAGTGATGGTTACACCAACCAAGTAATTACTGCCACTGCCACAGGGAAGAAAAATCTCATCTGTAGGTAAAGGAAGTGTCGGTCCCATCCTCTGAATCCTCTGAAAAGATGCATCGAAGGGAGAACTTTAAAATTGTGCTTTATTTTGGGGCCAGAGTGATACTGCAGCAGTTAGGGCACTTGCCTTGCAGTTGGCTGACCCAGGTTCGATCCACAGCATCCCATATGGTCTCTGGCTACCGAAGTTGTGATTCCTGAGATCCGAACTAGGAATACTGAGCCCTGCTGGGTGTGGCCCCCATAAAAACCCCAAACCCCCAAACTAATAAGCAACAAACCCACCTGTGTCTTATAGTAAGTAAATTTCACCTCTTGAAAATACTAGTTGCCATTCAAGGAAATTTTATGTCCTTCACTGATTTTCAATATTTAGGTAGGGTGTTTTCCTAAATGTTCTGTATTTTAGAAATTCTTTAATTGCTGGAACCAGTGATAGCACAGCGGGGAGGGTATTTGTCTTGCATGTGGCTGACCCAGGCTTGATCCCCAGCATCCCACATGGTATCTGGAGTTTGCCAGTAGTAATTTCGAGCCCAGAATAACTACTGACTACAAAAACAATGTATGAAATTTTGTTTTGACATTTTCATTTTGCTTTGTTTATATTTCATCTGAGTTTTCCTGCCTGATTTCTTGGTGCTGGGAATCCCAGCACTCTGGCCCCGGGCATGCTCCAGCCTTACTGCTATTCCAGTAGAGAGGCTCCTTCGGAAACCATTGGCCTCCAGTCATCTCTCCCCTCCCTCCCTCCCTCCCTCCCTCCCTCCTCCCTCCCTCCCTCCCTCCCTCCCTCCCTCCCTCCCCCCTCCCCCCTCCCTCCCTCCCTCCCTCCCTCCCTCCTTCCTTCCTTCCTTCCTTCCTTCCTTCCTTCCTTCCTTCCTTCCTTCCTCCCTCCCTCCTTCCTCCTTCCCTCCCTCCTCCCTTCCTCCCTTCCTCCCTTCCTTCCTTCTTCCTTCCTTCCTTCCTTCCTTCCTTCCTTCCTTCCTTCCTTCCTTCTCCCTCCTCCCTCCCTTCCTGCCTCCTTCCTCCTCCCTTCCTCCCTTCCTTCCTTCCTTCCTCCCTTCCTTCCTTCCTTCCTTCCTTCCTTCCTTCCTTCCTTCCTTCCTTCCTTCCTTCCTTCCTTCCTTCCTTCCTTCCTTCCTTCTTTCCTTCCTTCCTTCCTCTCTTCCTCCCTCCCTCCCTTCCTCCCTCCCTTCCTTCCTTCCTTCCTTCTTTCCTTCCTTCCTCCCTCTCTTCCTCCCTCCCTCCCTTCCTCCCTCCCTCCCTCCCTCCCTCCCTCCCTTCCTTCCTTCCTTCCTTCCTTCCTTCCTTCCTTCCTTCCTTCCTTCTCCTCCTTCCTTCCTTCCTTTCTCTCTTCCTCCCTTCCTCCTCTGAAGTGGGGCTCCAGAAGTCAACTGGTGCCCAACTGGTGCTCAACTGGAATGCAGTGTATAGGGGACTCCAGGGCTCTCTCCCTCCCCCTCTTCCCTCTCTCCTTCCCTCCCTCCCTCCCTCCTTCCTCCTTCCTTTTCTTCCCTTCCCTTCCCTTCCCTTCCCTTCCCTTCCCTTCCCTTCCCTTCCCTTTCTTTCCTTTATTTCCTTCCTTTCCTTTCATTTCTTTCTTGGCCACATCTAGCAGTGCTCAGAATGCCCTCCTGGCTCTGTACTCAGGGATCACTCTTGGTATTGCTTGGGGATAACCCTGTGGGATGACTGGTATTGAACCTGGGAGAGGAGAATGCCCCACTAACCGCCAATCAATGTGATATTTGTTGTCTTTGTGTCACCCACATGTTGAGTCATTGTGAATTGCTTGCAACTGTCTTGGTTCCTGATAAGTGCCCCCTTCTCTGCACCCATCTGAAGCAGAAGCTTCGGGCCTAATGCAGAGAATGGGGCAGATGTCGGTGTGGAAGCAAATGCCAACATAGGAAATAATCCACACATGGTTATGGAGATAAAACAGGTCCAGGGGCTTCCACTGCAAGCCAAGCCCTCTGTTGAGCAGTTAGCTCAACTGTGGAAAACCAGACCCACCAGCCATTTCTCCCTGAGACCTGGTGTCTTTATTGGGAACCGAAAGACCACACACACCCAGGGGAGGAGAACAGGTAGGGTAAGAGACCAGTCCAAAAGATGAATCAATCCAAAGGTGACTCCATCCAATGAGTAAGGAGCACCAACAAAAAGAACGATCCTAAATAGAGTGAATACTAGTTTTTCCAACACCCATCCTCAAATTGGGCTTTTCCACCTCAAATCCTTTTGCCTCTTTGCCAGGTTCCTTTCGTTTTTTTTTTTGGTTTTTGGGCCACACCCGGTAACGCTCAGGGGTTACTCCTGGCTATGCGCTCAGAAGTCGCTCCTGGCTTGGGGGGCCATATGGGACGCCGGGGGATCGAACCGCGGTCCGTCTCCTAGGCTAGCGCAGGTAAGGCAGGCACCTTACCTCCAGCGCCACCGCCCGGCCCCCTCGTTTTTTTTTTTTTTATTTGTTTGTTTGTTTTTGTTTTGTTTTGTTTTTGGTTTTTGTGTCATACCCAGCAGCGCTCAGGGGTTACTCTTGGCTCTATGCTCAGAAATCGCTCCTGTCGGCTCGGGGGACCATATGGGATGCCGGTATTCGAACCACTGATCTTCTGCATGCAAGGCAAACTCCTTACTTCCATGCTATCTCTCCAGCTGCCAGGTTCCTTTCAAGGTCAGAATTCCAGGACATTGGGCTATGCGGTCCAGTGACTTTCCACTGCCCTGGCGTCTAATTCTGCTTGCCTGGGCTGCCCAGGTAGGCTTTCCTGGTGTCTGTAAACGTCTGTAAAAGCCAAAAAAAAAACACCAGCTGTTCAGAGTCCAGCAGTTGACTGACCGCAGCAAGATTTCTAAGCATGTTTTCATTCTTCCAAGTGATCACTATTCCCTACACAAAGCCAATTGTCAGTGAAATCACATTATAACCCCAACCCCAGCCCATTTTCCCACTCTATCAAAAAAAAAAAAAAATCTCACCAGAACCATAAACTCACGAGCTTTGGCAAATGAAAGAGATCTTAGAGCTGTAATCGCGCCCATAATTTTCCTGATACTGTGTTTTTTTTTTCACAGTTTCTGTGCTGGGTAGCTACACAACTGAAGTGCTTTCCAATTGGCGATGAAAATTGCCTGCCTTATCTTACCACCAGAAGACACTTGAGTGGCATTCAGCTATTATAGTTGTCATTTATGTTCAATTTAAAGGGCCTTCACTAACATATCTTTAGAGTTGAATTTTCTTGTTTAGGCACATGAAGATGAAGGAACTGGCTATTTCAGTGGACCACAGAAGACCAAGGGTTAACAGAGATCATGAGCGGGTGGAGAATTTCTGGCCTTAGTTCCAAATCTCTCAGAAGGATCTAGTGAAACTGGGGGCCATTGGAAGCTGCTCTGCCCTTGGCTGTCCCAACTACCCCCATGATCGAGTCGAGACCTTTTTCTGGTCAGAGAATTATGGGGATTTGGAGCTAGGCTAACACTTCCCTCTTTTGCTTTAATTGCATCGAATTACCTCACTCCGGGGGTACTGCTGGCACATCTACTAGGTAAAGAGGAAATTAGTCCATGGAAACATCTGTTTGATAGTTTACCCAGATTACTGCAGGCGCTGTTGGCTTCTGTGTTGAATGGGACAGAATAGGTCACTAAATTCTTGATGTGAGTTGGGTTTTTGTCTTTTGCGGGGGGGGGGGGGTGGGGTGGGTTAACTTTGTAATTTTGGACTATTGATTTTCCTCAAAGTAGATGCATAAGAAAAATCTGGGGGTTTTTGGAGTGGTGAGGTTTTCCCCTGTACTTCTCAGGGTTTACTCTTGTCTCTGCACTCAGGAATTATTTCTGATGGTGCCCAAGGCTCATCCTGGCTCTGCACTTAGGAATCACCCCAATAGTACCCAGGGGTCCATATGGAATGCTGGGGAGTAAACCCAGCTTAGCCTCATGCAAGGTAAACAAATGCCCTGTGTACTATCATTCTGGCCCCATGAAAGCTCTGATTAACTCAATATTATTCTGTCTGTTATCACACACTGGAAAGAAGACATTATACTCCCAGGTCTCTCTCTTGCCTTCGCTTCGGGCATTAGGGAATGTGATCAGTCTGAGCTGCAAGATGAAGATGTCTAGGATCATGCCTACATTTTTGGGTCACACCCGGCAGCGCTTAGGGATTACTCCTGGCTCTATGCTCAGAAATCGCCCCTGGCAGGCACGGGGGACAATATTGGATGCCGGGATTCGAACCACCATCTTTCTGCATGAAAGGCAAACGCCTTACCTCCATGCTATCTCTTCGGTCCCTTTTCCTTCGTTTCTTTCGTGAGCATAGGGGAGATGGACTGGGGAACACCGTGGGGAGTGGACTCCATGGGGACTCCATGGGGGCCAGTGTTTGAGTTTGGTATTCCCCCCCCCCACAGTTAGCACCTCCTGTCTGGGCTGGGAGAAGTACTCCTGGCCAAGTGCTCCGTGGTCCCTTCCATGGACCCTGATCACATGCTTGTAGGAACTTTGAGCTGGGGAACTATTAAGTGTGATTGTCGCAGAATAGTTTTAGTGGCAAACACAGCACAGTCCTTTCTGCTTACTGCAAGTTGGACTTAGGTGGTCCAGGATCGTAGCATTTTGCCCTCCCTCCCTCTGTCCCTTCTGAGCACAGCTGCAATGCTCGGGGCCAACTCTTGGCTCTGTGCACAGGGATCGCTCCTGGTTGTGCTCAGGGCACCAGATGGGATCAAACTATGGTTGACTGTGTGTAAGGTAAAACTCTACCTGTTGTACTCTAACATGGCAAGTATTTTTCAATTTTAGTTTATTTTTTTATTTTAATGTTTTTATTATCACACCAGGATTTACTAAGTTTTTCATTCTACCTTCATTTTAGGCATGAAATATGTTCCAACACCAACCCCAAACATCAGTGTGACCGTTGCTCCACCACTGTCCCCAATTTCCCACCTACCATTTAGCCTGTAGGCACAACCAAATTCAGTTTATATTGCTACAGCACAAAGCCTAGTAGAACGATCAAAGTTGACAAAGGTTAATTTAAAATGATTGTTATCTCCCTTCCTGATGTTAGTACAGTTATTGTTTAGGGATTTACTGGGCTGTGGTTGGCACTAGTCGCGCCTTCTGTGCCACTGCTTAGGCTCCCTGAGCTTGGGAGATTTTTCTGGAACTTTCCCATCAGCTTTTCTGGGATCCTACTGGTCTGACGCTAACTATGAAATTTTGAGGTATCCAGCATCTATAGATCTGGAACAAATTTGGTGGCTTGGCCATTTGCAAAGGTCATGTCAAGGAGCTGGGTGTTGGGTGTGGCGCTGGGCTGCTGTAGTCATGCAGAAAGGGGGATCCGCTCCCCACCCTTCCGAAAAGGCCCCATGGGGATCATTCTGGACCAGATTTACCTGGAAAGTGCCACCATCATTTGGTGGAGGAGTGGGTGGGGGCTGATGGTTTTCGAGTGGTGGTTGTGTGTGTTTTGTCAGTTTACCTCCTGTTCTGAAAATAATTTCAGTTTTTAACTCATCCACTTATATTATTTTTAAGTGGATCGGCACCGATGCTAAGCTTTCAGTTTGGGGTATGTAAGTATTAATAAATATGCATTAAGGTTTTTCTTTCCACATGCTCCGGACTCAGGCCCTGCCCTGTGTTTGTGTTTCTCCACAGGCAGCGGAAGATGTGACTTTCATCGGGCCTGACACACACGCCATTCAGGCAATGGGTGACAAGATTGAAAGTAAATTATTGGCAAAGAATGCAAAGGTGAACACAATCCCTGGCTTCGATGGAGTCGTCAAGGTAAGCCTGGGCGCTGTCCTGATCTTAACAGTGCCTGCGGCCAGACCTGTTGTGACTGGTGCAACGTAAGACACAGGTGTGTGTTAAAAAACTAGCCACAGTGATCCCTTGGATCACTCTAAATGGTGTCAATTGAAAAAGTGCCTGAAGCCAGACTTATGCCTTATTTCTAGGAAAGAAATCTGCCCAGGTTTGTATTTGTTTATTGCAAAAACAAAACCCAAAAAACCTGATTTTAAAAGACTGCTGTTTGGGGCTGGGGAGCTAACTCACAGGGTTTGCATGCTGCAGTCCTGGGTTCGATACCTGCCACCGCATGGTCCCCAGGACTAGGAGTAGTTCCCAAACTCTGCCAGGGGTGGCCCCAAATATGCCGGGCTTCATTTAGTGGCTGTGCATGCGGAATATGTATGCAAGCATGGTGCTGGTCGCTGTCGACTTACTCTGGCCAGCTGTGGACAATGCTGTGTTCGTGGTGCAGAGTGAGATGATGAAGGATAATCCTACTTGTCCCTCGGCAGCAGCTCTGGCTACAAGAATGTCTGCAGCGGATGTCTTTTTTTTTTTTTTTTGGTTTTTGGGCCACACTTGGCATTGCTCAGGGGTTACTTTTGGCTGTCTGCTCAGAAACAGCTCCTGGCAGGCACGGGGGACCATATGGCACACCGGGATTCGAACCAACCACCTTTGGTCCTGGATCGGCTGCTTGCAAGGCAAACGCCATTGCGCTATCTCTCCGGGCCCTGCAGCGGATCTTCTGAGGGAAAATGGCAGAATGGGGGTGTGGCTCCAGCTCCCCTTGAAACTCAAGCCCTTTCTTGTCCTGAGAAGGACCTGCTGCAGACAGGCATGAATGAGTCTCATGGTTGGAATGGATGCTCTGCTTTGTGCTGTGGCTTTGCCGGGCCTTGTGGTATTTGGGCTTGGCCGCTCCTCGCTCGCTTCGTGGTTCCGCTTTAAGCACTGGAGGGTGAGTGCAGATTCGACCCCATTCCTGCTCTCGGGTTCTGTCCATCTGTTCAGCGGGCTGTGTTCTGTCTCACCTGCTTCCCTGCCTGCCTGCCTCTGATGTCCTGCCCTGGTCGAACACCTGTTCTCTCTCTCTCTCTCTCTCTCTCTCTCTCTCTCTCTCTCTCTCTCTCTCTCTCTCTCTCTCTCTCTCTCTCTCTCTCTCTCTCTCTCTCTCTCACCTTTCCTCTCTCCTTTCTGTCTGTCTGTCTGTCTGTCTGTCTGTCTCTTTTTCTCTCTCTCTCTCTCTCTCTCAAGTGTGGATCCTGGGGACCTGAGAGAACACAGCAGTGGGGTGTTTGCCTTGCATGCAGCCAATCCAGGACGGATGGTGGTTTGAATCCTGGTATCCCATATGGTCCCCCATGTCTACCTGGAGTGATTTTTGAGTACTGAGCCAGGAGTAACCCCTAAGCGCTGCCAGATGTGATCCCCCCATAAAAGCGTGGATCCTCGGACTTGGAGGAACCCTGTGGAGAAACCCAGGAAATGTGACCCAGGCTGTCCAAGTGGCCAGCTTCTTGTTCTCACTATAAAGTCTCAAGGTCCCCTTATACACACCCTATATGCCACCACCACCCACCACCAAATATCATAAATTATCTTCACTCCATTTTGTGTCTTGATTGTTTAGTTTGGATTTTGGGTCCCACCCGGCAGCACTCTGGAGGTCACTCCTAGCTCTATGCTCAGGAATCGCTCCTGGCTGGCTCGGGGGACCATATGGGATGCCGGGATTCCAACCACTGTCCTTCTGCATGCAAGGCAAACGTCCTACTTCCATGCTATCTCTTTGATCCGTTTCTTGATATTTTTTGATTTGGGGGCCACAAATGGTGATGCTCAGGGGTTACTCCTGGCTCTGTGCTCAGGGATCAGTCCAGGCCATGCTCAAGGATCCATATGGGATCCTGGATCCACCAATTGCAAGAGAGATGCACCCTGCCCGCTATGCTATTGCTCCAGTCTCAGTTGTTGTTCTTTAAATATTGGTTTTATTCTGGATTTTGAGTAGGACCTTTTCTCAAAATTGGCCAGATTTGCCCTGGGCTATCTAAATGAACTAGTCCGTAACTGCTCTTTGTGAGACGTTTTCAATCTGATATATATTTTTTTCTAGATAGCCCTGCTGAACTTTGTTTGAACTGCATACCTAGTATCTATTCTGTCTCTCTCTCTCTTTCTCTCTCTCTCCCTTCCCCTCCCACCTTGTTCTTGGGCTACTCCCAGCTATTTTCAGGGTATAGTCTTGGCACAGCTTGTGATCAGATAGAGTCAGGCATTGAACCAACCTTTCCACATGCAAGCCAGGAACATTCACACCTTCACGCTGTCAGGCCCTGGCTGTGACCGCCGGCCTTTGGCAAGTATCTTTGGAACACAGGCCGCCCTCTGCTGCCTTTTATCCCCGACTGCCTTTCCCCTACCATGTCAGAGTTGTTCCAGGCCCCAGAACATTCCACAGAGTGACTCTTCGGAGTCCTGCTCTGCCCAAGAAATGGGGTGGGGGGGCACTTCCCATACTGCGTCTCAAGTTGGGAATATCAGTCATTCTTCACAAACATTCCTTGGGAGAATTCAGTTCCGTGTCCTTCTGTGCCACTGACCTCTTGCCATTCACTGACAGTGGGTCTAGGTCCCGCCTGGGTCTGGGGTATTGGCGCCTTTGCCTTCTCATCAGGTGCCTTGCTCCTTCCTGAAACTGCAGCTTGAGGCAGCCTCAAAAATCTAGACTGAAGGGTCTAAATGATAGTGCAGAGAGGAGGGCGTTTTCCATGCCGATATCCTGGGGGGGTTCCCTGAAGTGCAGAACCAGGAGTGATTTCTGAGCGCAGAGCCAGGAATAAACCCTGAGCACTGCCAGCTGTGGCCCTCAAATAATGGAAAATCCCAACCGATACCTATGGACTAAGACTTGGGGAGATGGGCCCCTCTGGGAACTTGGAGCAAGTCAGCCTTTCACAACAGCACTGTGCTGATTCCTGTCTGTCTGTGTCTGTATTTCTATGTCCCCATCTGTATTCTGCTATGTGGATTGCCGAGTCCCTCCTGTCTGTCTCCACTTATACACAGCATTTCCCGCCAAGGTGTGCCAGCTACCAGATTAGATTAGGCCCTTTCTTTCCCACCTCCCTGCTGCTGTTCAGTCCAACCCCATTTTAATCTCTCTCCGATCTGTTCAGTAAACACCAAAGTCCCTTCACTCTGCTGACCTTGCCAGATGTACTATGCACCTCTCGGAATGGATGGGACAGATCCAAGCCACCAAGTCCTGCCCTCACAGAGCTCGTGCTGCTGAGGGGAAGTCAACAGTGTGGGGATGGGCTAACAAACAGCACTTCAAGGAAACCCATAGTTTGTGCTTGGGCGAGGCAAAATGCGGGGTGCCCTTCTGTACCAGCTTTGAGGAGGCATGTTAAGGGGCAACACAGGACAATAGGGAGGTTCCTGGCCTTGCACATGGCTGACAAGTTTTTGATCCCAGGCAACCCATATGGTCTCCCGAACCCCCAGCTGGGTGACTTTTTTGAGTGCAGAGCCAGGAGTCAGTCTGGAGGCTTGCCTGCTATGGCCCCCAAATGAAAACAAGGTTGACAAAAAAAAAAAAAAAGACTAAAGCCACGTGCATCTGCTTTCATTCTGTGTTATCCTCGGGCTGAGCACTTGTTTGCAGGTGGAAGGTGCAAGTGTGAAGCCCAGGTACTACGGGTTCCTCCAAGCTGTCCTGAAAAGCAATAGCAGGGGCCGGGTGGTGGCGCTAAAGGTAAGGTGCCTGCCTTGCCTGCACTAGCCTTGGATGGACTGCGGTTCGATCCCCCGGTGTCCCATATGGTTCCCCAAGCCAGGAGCGACTTCTGAGCGCATAGCCAGGAGTAACCCCTGAGCGTCACCGGGTGTGGCCCAAAAACCAAAAAAAAAGAAAAGAAAAGCAATAGCAATCCACAATCAGCAAAAAGCAGATTAGGACATGAAATTTTTTTTTGAGGGGTGGGTGGTGGTCTTTGAGTCATACCCGGCAGTGCTCAGAAGTCACTCCTGGCAGGCTCGGGGACCTTATGGGATGCTAGGGATCAAACCTGGGTCCACTTTGTACAAGGCAAATGCCCTCCCTGCTGTGCTATCTCTGGCCTTTTGTAAATTTGTTTTGTTTTGTTTTGGGGTGTGCTCAAGGGTTGCTCCTGGCTCTGTGCTCAGAAATCACTCCTGGAATTAAACCCAGGTCAACTGCTTGTCCCCACTTTGCTATCGATGAGGCCTCTAATGAGGATATGAAATTGAGTTTCAGATGGAATGCTTTGCTGCAGGATATGAGAGTGAGAGAGAAAGAGAGAAAACAAAAGTTGAGAGAAAGAATAAAAGTTGAGAGAGAGAGACCCTTTGCTGCTTTGTTAACTGTGAATTTGACAAGAGAGAGAGAGGGAACCGAGAGAGAGAGAGAGAGAGAGAGAGAGAGAGAGAGAGAGAGAGAGAGAGAGAGAGAGAGAGAGAGAGAGAGAGAGAGAGAGCTAGTTTGCTGCTTTGCCAATTGTGATGATGTGGTGAGCAGGGCAAGACTCTTTCCCAGGGACCAAGTTCTCAAGGCTTTGAAGTGGTCCAGCTTGGGCATTCTCAAGTGTGTGCCAGACTATGGAACTTTCTGCACCTGGTGCTAGAACCAGCAGGAAGAGAAGACAGAAATTCTAGGCTGATTTTCTCTGGGAACCTTGTTCCAGGGCCTTAGCTGAGGATGTCCCGCTGTCCAGAAGGCCTTGGTTTCTTCCCATCATAAGAGTTTTCAGGTCCAGTTAGAAAATGAGAGTGGCTAGGCCAGAGTGATAACACAGTGAGGAGGATGCTTGCCTTGCACGCAGCTGACCCGAGTTTGATCTCTGGCATCCCATATGTTCCCCGAGCAACACCAGGAGTACTTTCTGAGTGCAGAGCCAGGAATAACTCCTGTGTGCCACCAGGTATGATGACCTCCATCCCCACAAAATGGAAAGGGTTCCTTATTCTTTGGGTACCTATAAAGGAAATTGAAACCTGACCCAATAGAGAGACTCAGCTCAGCCCTGTTTGCCATTGGGGCAGTTTTGTGTTGAGTTTGAACTGGGGTGTCAGCGGGGCCTCATTCTTCCCTGGGAGAGGACCCTGGCCATTGAGTGAGGCTTCTCATGACTGGATCCATCAACTTCTCAGGAATGCTGCACTCACTTGTTGCCTGTGACTTTGGAAAATGGAAGTAGAAGTAGAAAATGGGGGAAATACCTGTTTATCTTTTGTCTTATAAGCTTTAGGTGATTTCAAAGATCTGTTAGACTCACAGATAACGTTAGCATTTTAGAATCTGGACAAACTTTAACCATGTCATTCATTCCTAACATCTGGTGTTAGAATTAATTGATTGGCTTGGTCCTTGTAGGTTTTTTTTTTTAACATTTAAAAAGATTTTTAGGATTTCTGGTTCTGGAGTGATAGCACAGTGGGTAAGGCACTTACTTGCCTTGTATGTGGCTGACCCGGATTCAATCCCTGGCATTCCATGTAGTTCCCCAAACACCATCAGGAGTAATTTATTAAAACAAAGTCAGTAGTAATCCCTGAACAACTGCTGGTTGTGACCCCCAAAACAAAAACAGAAACAAAAGATTTTTAGGATTTTTTTTTTTAGGGGGTTAACTCTAATGCTAATTCCATTTCAGGTTGATTTTAATTCTGATTAAGGCCATATTTATTTTTTTTTAAGTTTGAATATATGAATTTCTTTTTTTTTAATAAATTATCTTTATTTAAACACCGTGATTACAAATAGAATTGTAGCTGTATGATTACAGTCATGTAAAGAACACTCTCCTTCACCAGTGCAGGATTCCCACCACCAATTTTTCAGATCTACCTACTCCCCACCCCACCCACACCTGTACTCGAGACAGGCTTTCTTTTTCCCTCATTCATTCACATTGTTATGATAGTTTTCAGTGTAGTGATTTCTCTTATGTACTTATCACTCTATGTGGTGAGCTTTATGTCATGAGCTGCACCTACATGGGAAGATGGGGGGAAATAAGGGTTGGGACTGAAGCAGTAAAATATTAGAAATGAGATTTGTAGGGCAGTATCAAGGTCACAATACAAGATTAATGTTATGGATATATAAAATATATGCATACAATACTATCAATAGGAAAACAAGGAGAAAAAAATTCCAGTGACTGTCCCAACATAAACCAGTACTAAAACGGCCCGCCCTCCTCCCAAAGCGCATTTCCATTAGTGTAGGGAGAGGTAGTGGGGAAGCCTGAGGGCCACTAAGAGTCCACCTGAACCCACTTCTGGCCATCTGAGCTGGCACCCAGGGGAAGGCCTGGAGTCAGGAGAAAGAGACAAGGACGGCGGGGGGCCTTCCAAGCCTCCCAGCACTCCCCAGGCCAGGGAGAAGGGCTCCGTTATGGGGCCTCCCCAAACCCCATACCTGGCAAGAGTTGGTCTCCAGAATCAAGGAGGAAACCAGAAGCCAGATGTCTGCCCGCCCTCCTCCCGAATATATGAATTTCTTATGCAAGCATTTTATACTCTTTCAGAATTGTATGGCTTATCAGGTTTTGCAGCGTAGCTTGGTTACATTAAAGATTGCATTTTAGAAAAAACAACAACAACAACAACAACAAAAAATGATTGCATTTTAGGGCCACACCTGCCAATGCTCAGGGTTTCCTCCTGGCTCTGCACTGAAGGTTCTCTCCTGGCAGTGCTCAGGGGAACATGTGAGATGCTGGGTATTTTTTTTTTTTTTTTTTTTTTTTTTTGGTTTTTGGGTCACACCCGGCGGTGCTCAGGGGTTACTCCTGGCTGTCTGCTCATAAATAGCTCCTGGCAGGCACGGGGGACCATATGGGACACCGGGATTCAAACCAACCACCTTTGGTCCTGGATCGGCTGCTTGCGAGGCAAACACCGCTGCACTATCTCTCCGGGCCCGAGATGCTGGGTATTGAACCCAAGTTGGCTGCATGCAAGTCAAGACCATACCCGCTGTACAATCCCTCTGGCCCCTCTAGCCTCTAAATCAAACCTTATTTATTTATTTATTTTATTATTTTGGGCCACGTCTAGTGACTGCTCATGGTTTACTCCTGGCTCTGCGCTAGAAATCACTCCTGGCTTGGGGGACCACATGGGATGCCGAGGATCAAATCAAGGTCTGTCCTGAGTCAGTTGCATGCAAGGCAAATGCCTACTGCTGTGCCATTGCTCCGGTGCCAAACAAGACCTTTTAAATTGTTTCCTGAAATTTTTTAAAGTCAAATACTAAGGAGAGATTTTAATAGTTACTTTCTTTTTTTTGGGGGGGGGCACACTTGTTTGATGCTCAGGAGTTACTCCTGGCTAAGCGCTCAGAAATCGCCCCTGGCTTGGGGGGACCATATGGGACGCTGGGGGATCGAACTACGGTCCTTCCTTGGCTAGCGCTTGCAAGGCACACACCTTACCTCTAGCGCCACCTCACCGGCCCCTAATAGTTACTTTCTTAATGTAGTTTTCTATTATTTGTATCTATATACATGTCGTTAAGGGGTTGGAGTGATTGCACAGGAGGAAGGGCATTTACCTTGCATGCGGCCAACCTAGATTCGATCTCTGGAATCCCATGTGGTCCCCTAAGCATACCAGGAGTCTGATTCCTGAGCTGAAGCCAGGAGTAACCCCTGGCTCAAACACCCACCCCTCCCCAAACAAACAAACAAACAACCCAACAACCCATGTCCATAGGATGACTTCCTAAACATGGAGCAGCTGGTCAAAAGGGCAAGTCTCATGGTTTGGGGGTTGCTACTACCAGGAGTAAGTCCTGAGCACCTCCAGAAACAAAAAGATCAAAGAGAGAAAGAGAAAAAAATATGTTGAAAGAACAGACAACTTGCTATAGTTAACAAATTATTATTGGAACTGATTAAAACATTTTCTTGTGTCCAGTCCTTTATAGGTCCTCAAGGAAATATTTTTGAGTGAAAGAAGGACAAGCAAATACTGAATTTTGAAGGCAGTTTTACTATATGTGGAAGTTCTTTTCACAGAATCCTCTTTTTATAATAGGGAGACTGAAGCTTACTGCTTAATTAGAAGACAGTTTATAGGGTGTTGGATACAGTGCAGCTAAAGAATGTTCTAGAATGCGTGCACTCTCTCTCTTTTTCTCTGTCTCTGTCTCTGTCTCTGTCTCTGTCTCTCATACACACACCTGTAGAAATGAAACACGTGAATAAGTCAATACATAATAAATGGTGACAATTGAATTCATGGAATTCTTTAATGCTCAGCCTGTTAAGCCTTTCCAAGCCCTGGCAGCCTCTCATTTTTTTCCGAATATCTTCAGCCAATATATTATTACCTGTCTTTGAAGGAAGAGACATGTTAAAAGTTTCCTCCTAACCCCACCACCCCGGCCAGGCTCTGCCCCAGCCAGGCTGTGCTGGAGACACTAATTGTGGCTTTTGGCAGGTTTAGCACTTCCTGGCAGATACGGTTATTAAAGGAAGTATTGGCCAGTGACTGCCACTGTCACCAGGCAAAGCCCCTTCCCACACACCTTCCGCAATGCTTTCAAGGATTTTGACACCCTCTCTCTCTTAAAGTAAAAATTGTAGGCTCAGTGAAAATAGCAAGACAGGATAAAACAGTTACCCTGATTTAATATCTCTCTCTCTCTCTCTCTCTCTCTCTCTCTCTCTCTCTCTCTCTCTCTCTCTCCCCTTACTTATATACTTTCTTTCTCTCTTTCTTTCTTCTTTCTTTCTTTCTTTCTTTCTTTCTTTCTTTCTTTCTTTCTTTCTTTTCTTTCTTTCTTTCTTTCTTTCTTTCTCTTTCTTTCTTTCTTCTTTCTTTCTTTTCTTTCTTTCTTTCTTTCTTTCTTCTTTCTTTCTTTTTCTTTCTTTCTTTCTTTCTTCTTTCTTCTTTCTTTCTTTCTTTTTCTTTCTTTCTTCTTTCTTTCTTTCTTCTTCTTCCTTCTTCTTCCTTCCTCCTCCTTCCTCCCTCCCTCCCTCCCTCCCTCCCTCCCCCTCCCTCTTTTCTTTTCTTTTCTTTTCTTTTCTTTTCTTTTCTTTTCTTTTCTTTTCTTTCTTCTTTCTTTTTGTGGGGAGGGAGGATGGAGCATAGGTTTATCTGTAACTTGAAAAACTATTGTTATTTGGAAAATCTCATTAGCAGATGTGACTGCTTGGAGTAAAAAAAAAAAAGACTTAAAACTGATGTCGCTCTTAGACCTGCTTTGAACTTAACAAGCTCCTATTTGTGTAGCAGACTGGCTAATGAAAGGAAATTAATTTTTCTGACAACTTCCCCTGCCTAGCTCCTTATTCAGGGGTTGTTATTAGGAACTGAAGACTTTTAAGGAAGATTTTTTTTTTATTAGACATAAATGAACCCGGTACAAACATCCCTAGCTCCTTCCTCACCTCCTCAAACTTTTTTTTTTTTAATCTGGTGACTCTCTATTTATAAAATATTTGCTTAAAAGCATACACCTTTTCTTTTTGAACTTTACGATTCCAGTTCAGTCGTTCTTATTCGCTCTCGTTTCCAAATATGACTCTTACTCCGTGTCATGGTTTCGTCTGTCATTGGATCATAAAAATTAAATTCCAAAGGAGGCTTGGGTTTTAACACCTTTTCAGCTCTTTCTTGATTGTTAATGTGGGGGAAACGAGCCTTCTGTTTGGTGACATTTAATGATCAATTAAACGGTTTTAATCCAGGGGAAATTCTGGTCCTTTCCGACTCTTCAAAGGACACTTGACATCAGTGGATGTTTAGCCCTGACGGATCTTTACATTTAGAAACTCTGTGGAGAAGTATTTTCTCTCCTTGCCATTTTGGAAGAGTCCCCCCTTTTCCCATCCCCCTACCAGTTGCTGAGTTGAATTTAGGAAATTCAATGGATTAAAATTGGGAAAGAGATGGTAGGTACCCCTAAAATAGGATGGTGGTGGTGGGGAAAGAAACAGTAATACGCATAAAATAAAGACATTTGGAGTTGTGGGTGGGGACGGACGCTTCTCCAAAGATCCTAAAAATGCGCTTTTTAAAACAATTTCTAAAAAGCCCTATTGTGCTCCAGCCCCAGACAATAGAGAACCCGCTCCCTCTGCCGACAGCACTGGAAAACAGGCAGCTAAGTAGCTGGGAGAGGAACCAGCCGGCCGTGGACAAGCTTTAATGAGCCAGTTTATGATTCGGTATTGATTGTAAACATCCAAATTCTGTCATTAAGTTGCAGCCGCTGCACCAAATCATTTGGCCAAACCCCGGCCGGGCTTCCTGTCAGCTCCTTCCAGACGGCTTTTGAGTTTCTTAATATAATAATGATGAGGGAGAATTGACCTTCCACTTATGGTATTAATTTGACATCGCTCGGAATGAAAAGAGTCAGAAGGTTGTAAAGTCGACCATTAACCGAATCGGAGGAGACAGTCGTGCAATCGTCGCCTGCCCACAAGACATGGGACACTGGCTGATGGGATTAATGCTGGTTCTCATTTCCTCCTCTTACAGGATGCCGACCAGGCTGTCACCATCGCCAGGGAAATTGGTAAGTTAGTTCGGCAATTAACTCCCTCGGATCCAGGTTTCTCTGGCTTGTTTTGGGCAGATACACTTGGGCCCAGGCAAGGTGTAAGAAAGGATTTTGCAGAACAAATATGAGTTGAGTCATTTTGGGCTTCCAATGCCCATCCTGAACTAACTGATCTGTTGGATTACTCTGTTCTGTGAAAGTGAATTTTAACATTTTTTGTTTTTGTTTTTGGGCCACACCTGGTGACGCTCAGGGGTTACTCCTGTCAATGTGCTCAGAAATTGCTTTTCGCTTGGGGGACCATATGGGACACTGGGGGATCGAACCATGGTCCGTCCTAGATCAGCTGCATGCAAGGCAAACACCCTATTGCCTGCGCCATCTCTCCAGCTCCTGAAAGTGAACTTTAAAGAGTCATTAGACTTTTGTTATAACGTTTCCCCCCTAAGAAGAAATATGTAATAAGATTTTTTTGGTCATTGGATGTCACATTTATACACACACACACATATATGGCATTGAATGCAGCTTATCAAATTTAAGCGCATATGATTCAGTTGGGTACTTACTGTATTTGACAAAATTCTTTTCTTTTTTCTTTTTTTTGGCTCATCCAGCAGAACTCAGGGGTTACTCCTGGCTCTGTGGTCAGAGATCATTCCTGAAAGGGCTCAGGGGAACCCTATGAGGAATACAGATCAAACCCGCTTTGGCTACATGCAAGGCAAATACCCTACCCCGCTGTACTATCGCTCCAGTCCCTCTTTACAATTTTGATCCTTTCCTCTGATTGTGTTGGTAGGAAAGAGAAGTCAGGTACTGAAAACTGCCTGTTCTGAATTGGAACAGAGAAGGCAATGGGAAGGCCATCTTCAAGACTCTTTGACCTGATTGCTTGAGGTGCAAGTACAGGAACAGTCCCCCCAAACTCGTTTTGAAACATGTTCTGTTGCGCATGACAACTTATTTGGATTTTCAGTGTCTGTGATTAAGAAAATGCATAAGGATGCACTTTTATATCATGGATTAGCAGAACTATTATAGGGTTATACTGTAGTGAAACTCAGATTTGGGCCTGCTTTTGAGAAAGCTTGTCAACCTCTGAGAAGTTGGCCTACCTAGCAAGGCCTTTCACTGTCTTCTCTGGATGTGCCTAAATGCCAGGCCATGCTTCCCAGCTCTCTGCCTTGGCATTTCCTTAATTCTGATTTCACAGTAAGAGCGAGCATTTAGAATTTAGTATAGTCACAGAGCGTTTGAATTGGCACTTGACTTGAGCTTGCATAGCTATGTAAGAGCAGGAACAATCTTATTGACCTGACAGTGTTTGAGCATTTCCTTTGCAGTCAGGATTGGTTAGTTCAGCAATTTTTTTTCTCTGTGTCAGGAAACAAGTTATTTTCTATTATTCATAAGTTATTTTATGACCTGTTGTATCCTTGTCTCTAGTTGGGCCTGCCTGCCTGCCTTGGGTTCAACTCCCTGTTAAGTGTTGTTTGTTTTGTTTGGCAAAACTTTCTCTTCTTGAGAAGGGTCTTGGAGTTAAGACTAGGCCCGAGGGAGTATTCCTCTGGCTGCAGCAGTCCTTCCTCAGTTTCTACTTCAGAACCTTCAGAATCTACTTTACAAGCAACCTTGTGATATTTCCTGGGACCCTGTTGCCTGGATCCAAAAGTTGGGTTGCCCACAACAATTATGTAGTCTTGCTCTTTGAAAACGTTTTAGAATATCTCTCTGGTTTGAAATTTCTGGCATTCCTCATCTCTTTAGAGGTGTGTTACATAACCTACTAACTTTTGTTTTGTTTTGTTTTGTTTTGGTTTTTTTGGGTCCCACCCAGTGGCACTCAGGGTTACTCCTGACTCTGAGCTCAGAAATCACTCCTGGGTTGACTGCACTCAAGGCAGACACCTTACTGCTGTGCTATTTCTCCAGCCCAACCTACTAGCTTTTGAGATTTTTTCTCCCCTAAAATAATTTTATTTTTTTCCACTATATACTTTTCTGGTTCTAAGGTCATTTCTCTTGTTCTTGTTTAGATGTACCAACGTTGATCTAATAAGATATAATACTATGCAGTTGAGAATAGGGTGTTTGCGCAAAAAGGACAAAATATTTGGAGACATTTAGAGAGATCAACAAGAGAGCAACAAGGACAATTTGACCCTTGAGCCTTGGAGCATTTTTTTGTGGTTTGCTTGTTCTTTCACCTGTCCTGTTTTTTTTCTTTTTCTTCTCAGTCTTTGGCCTGACCAGTTAATCATGGGAAGCGGATGTAGAGTTGACTAATCTGCCCCCTTACCCTGACTCTCCTCCCTTACTGTGTAACTGTGCTTTTGCTTCTTTGGTTTTCTCACTTCTGAAGTTACCAGATTCAGTCTGGCGGGGTCTCTTTCCTGTTGGGGCACAATCTTTACAGCTGTCTCTTCACCAAAATTCTCCTTTTCCAAATGTTCCTCACTTTGTGAACTAGATGAATCAAACAATCAAGTATAAGGGTGCTTGTGTAGTGATAATAAAAGAAAGGAAAGCCATAACATTTGGGGGGCAGAAGGAAACCTACCAAAGAACCCGGGTCATCTGCTTTGTAAAGCTTTGGGAATTTCCCCCGCAAATCCTTTCTGAATCACCAAAGAAATGTCCCATAAAGCACTTTCCCTCCAACTGCTGGCTTCTGGGGGTGGGGGGCAGTGGGAAGAAAATGACCAATTTTTTAAGTCACTTATTTTTCTCTTTTGTTTGGCGAGGCTTGAGTTTTTGCTCTTCACTTCTTTAATTGATAGATCCCTCATCATGTTTTTAGATTAAGATTTTATTGTTGCTGTTGTTATCATTAGTACTATTATTTGGATTTTGGGACACCCGTGGCTCTGCACTAGACATCATTCTTGGCATGCTTAGGGGACCATATGGGATGCTGGGGATCGAACCCGGGCCTGTGTGTGCAGGGCAAGTGTGCTATTATTCCTGTGCTCTTATTCCTCATCTATGATAGGATTTCGAGAGGTCTTTGTATTTCTCCGAGTTACCACTTCTTAGTTCCGAACCCGAGTCGCCCTTTGACTTTGGGTCTCTGTATTTATGACAACGTGTAGGTGTCTTACCTAGTCACAGATTTTCATTATCTGACTATGGGTTTTCCTCTGGGACTTTGCTGTTACTAGCGGGTGGGGTGCGGTGGGGGGGAAAGGGAGAAACCAGACACCTTATTTGGGTCCCTCTCTTGCCTTTCACTTCTCTGCTGAAAACAGGAATCCCGGGAGGATCTTTGACGTTTCAGGTGCTTTTACATAACAGAGACTCTTGTTTACTGCTGGGCTTCCTTTTTTCTTCCCAGTTGCTGGTCCTTTGTGAAGGTCATTTCAAATGCTAATACTGGGGGTAATTATTTTCATTTACATGGAAGAAACTGAGGATTAGTTAGAAATGGTTGGTAATTTGCTCCTGGTTGCAATGCCTCTGAGTGGTGGGTGGATGGACCTACTTAGAGGAGAGGTTTTTTTTTGAGCCCCCAAAGTTATGGACGTTTCTTGCTGCTTTGGCCAAAAAAATGAGATTTGAGTTGAGAGCTAAAATGTGAGTCGCCAGTCCCATGTAAAAGACTTATCCCCTGTAAAAGACCTTGTTATATCATGCTGAGAAGTCCAGAATCTCTTGAGGGCTGGATAAGAGATTGTTAAGTTCTAGTTAACCCCTTGGGCCTGCTTGGGTTTTGCTTCAGTCTCCTTTATTCTCTCTCTTTTACCTTTTTTTTTTTTTTTTTTTTTTTTTGGCCACATTCAGCAGCGCTCAGGGGTTTCTCCTGGCTCTGCGCTCAGAAATTGCTCCTGGCAGGCTCAGGGGATATATGGGATGCCGGGGATTGAACCTGTTCCGTCCTGGGTCAGCCTCGTGCAAGGCAAGCATCCTACTGATGTGCTATCACTCTGGCCCTTCTTTATTCTCTTTTTCCTCTTCGGACCACTCGAAGTTTGGAGCATCTGGGCTATCTGTGCCCAGTTTATCTTTAACCTTTGAGCCCCGCCATAATAATCAGCGGGATTTGATTTCCATCAGGGTTTGATCTTTCACTGGTCAAGGATCCTTTTCATACAATTCAGCTCAAATGGATACTTAAATGCTCCTAAAGACCAAGCAAACCTTCCCCTTAACGATGTCTCAAGGATCCTAATTCTCTTGCTCGCACTTGCACCTCATACCTCATTTCAGTGAAAAAATTTGGGAGGGTTTTGAGCCACACCTGGTGGCACTCGCTACTGAGCAGGCTCAGGGTACCATATGGGATGCTGGGAATCGAACCCGGATCCATCCCAGGTCATGTGGCATGCAAGGCAAATGCCCTACCGCTGTGTTATGGCTGTGGCCCATCAGTGAAATTTTTAACCCTCAGGGGATCAGTCCCAAAGTCTGCTTCCCCCAGTACTCCAGCCAGGGTGCTCCCGCTTTAGTCCTCCCTCCCTTGTTATCCTGTCGACATTTTATCAATGGCCTGTCCACTCTCTTCAGGCCAGCTCCCTCAGCCAATGCCAATCCACCCTTGTCCCCCAGGGCATTTGGCCATTGTTTCTGCCCCTCTACACACTTCAAAGCCATTCCTCACATAGCAGCCAGGGCTGGGTTAGAATCTAAATAAAGGCCCAACCCAGCCCAGCCCTCCCATCCCTGCTGCTTCAGTCTTTTTCTTCACACTTAGAGAACATTCTTGCCTGTAGACACCCCCCCTCTTCACTGGGCTGCCCCTCCCTCTGCAAACCCCACTTTCCCCCTCACTGGCCCCTGCCTGTAGATCTACTTTCTTCCTGCTGTGGACTCAAGTGGCTTTGGGCCTTAGAAGAAGCTTCAGTGGGGGGGGGGGGGTTGGCATGTGTCATGTCAGTGGTACCCCGAGACCTTTCTTGCCTTGGTTTCTATGGCTTCAAGAAAAGATGCTCTAATGTATCTGGTCTGTCCTTTGTGGGTAAGGCCACACACTTCGGTGCTCAGGGGTTACCCCTGGCTCTGTTCTCAGAAATTGCTGCTGGCAGGCTCAGGGGACCATATGGGATGCCAGGGTTTGAATCCGGGTTGGTCCTGGGTTGGCCAAGTGCAAGACAAATGTCTTACTGCTGTGTTATCACTCCCCTCTCTGATCTGTTTCTAATTGGACTCTAAGTTTTTGACAGCTTCAGTGCTTTGTCTGTGGGCCACACCTGGAAGTACTCAGTGGCTACTTGGGGTTCAGTGCTAGGAGGACCAAGTGGAACCGAGGCGCTCAAGTTCCCACGGGCAAAGCAAGTGATGCTCTTCATGTCATCACTTCTCCAGCTCAGAATAGTACTTTGGAAATGGGGGGAGATTTTTTTGGGAGAGTTTGATCACCTGACAGTGATCAGGGGTTACTCCTGGCTCTGTGCTCAAGAACGACTCTTGGTGTTGCTCAGGGGACCATATGGGATGTCTGAGATGGAACCTGGGCTGGCCACGCGCTCTTTGGTCCCCAATTTTATTTTATTTTATTTTGTTTTTAGGCCACATCTGGTGATGCTCAAGAGTTATTCCTGGTTCCTTTTAGGAATCACTCTTGGAAGTGCTTAGGGATACCAGGGATTGAACCCAGGTCAGCCATGTGCAAGACCTTTCTTGCTGTGCTTTTCTGATCAGCTTGTAATTTTATGTTTAACCTTTTGCAGAAGCAGAAGCAGAAGCAGAAGCTCCTGCTTTGCAGAACAGCAGGGTCATGTTTTTTTTTTTTTAATCACACCTGGTGACGTTCAGGGTTTACTTCTGGCTCTGCACACAGAAATCGCTCCTGGCAGACATGGGGAATGGGGGGCATATGGGATGTTGGGATTCAAACCACTGTCTGTCCTGCACACAAGACAAACGCCCTACCCTTGTGCTATCTCTCCGGCCCCAAGCAGGGTTGTTTTAGAATTTGATCATTCAGACCTGGCTGGAGTCTCTAGGACATGCTAGCTAGTCCCACTGGAATAGGTACTATTGGTAGTATTCACTTTCTCTCTCTCTCTCTCTCTTTTTTTTTTTTTTTTTTTTTTTTTTTTTGGTTTTTGGGCCATACCCGGCAGTGCTCAGGGGTTACTCCTGGCTGTCTGCTCAGAAATAGCTCCTGGCAGGCACGGGGGACCATATGGGACACCGGGATTCGAACCAACCACCTTAGGTCCTGGATCGGCTGCTTGCAAGGCAACTGCTGTGCTATCTCTCCGGGCCCAGTATTCACTTTCTTAAAGAGTCCTGACTGGCCACCTTTTTTTTTTTTTTTAAGGAAAGGTTAAAAATAACCCCAAACTATGGCTCTGCTCTGTGCGGCCATAACTTCCTTGGAGTAGAAATAATATTTTCTCTTTTGTTTTGTTTGGGCCGCACCCAGCGGTGCTCAGGTCCTTTTTGGCTCTGCACTCAGGAATCACCTCTGGCAGGGCCAGGGAACTGTATGGGATGCTTG